>NC_056662.1:39244700-39552800 GCF_018350195.1 Panthera tigris
AATTTGTGAATTACCTTCATTCTTTCTGTATCAAGTAATATATGAATAATTATGTAAATTATATGATTTATAAACATTATCACTAATTATTTTCAAATATGATGCCAAAGAAAAAGAAAATACATACCAAAATGTGTTTTGGACACACACACACACACACACACAAACACATAAATTCTGTACAAAATTTTAGTGTATGAAGTCTAGAAATATATAATAATGATAATATATCATGACCTAGTGGAAAATATCCCAGGAATTTAAGGTTGATTGAAATTTGAAAATCAATCTGTTTAATTAACCATATTATCAGGCTAAATGAAAAAAAAATGTTCATCTCAGTAGACACAGGAAAAGTATTTGATAAAATTCAGTATGTACTTGTGATAAAAATTCTTAGAAAATTTTTAGAAGTATTAGTATTAGAAAAGGACTTTTTTCTTAATACTAGGGACATCTATGGAAAAGCTCTCAGCCAGTATCATACTTAATGATAAAATCTGAATGCTTATTCCCTAAGATTGGAAACAAAACAAGAATGCCTATTCCCATCATTTCTGTTCAATATTTCACTTGCCTAGCCAGTACAATAAAACAAGACAAAGAAATAAAAGGCAGAGTAGAGAGGAATAAGTGAGATAGTCTTTATCCTCAGATGACATGATTATTTATGTAGAAATTCCTAAGGATTCTACAAAAAGATGATCTTCGAACTAATAAATGAGTTTAGCCTATAAGATCAATACACAAAAGTTAATTGCATATCTGTAAACTAGCAACAGACACTTGGAAACTAAAACTTGAAAGTACCATTTACAGTACTATTAAAAACTATGATTTATTTAGGAATAAATTTTAAAAAGTGCTTGAAAAACTGATCTACTGAAAACCCCAAAACTTTACTGAGAGAACTTAAAGAAGACCTAAATAAATGGGAGATCAGCTAAATATCATGGCTTTGGAGACTAAATACTGTTAAGGGGTCAATTCTCTGGAAATTGATCCACAGGTTAAACATGCTTCCAGTTGAAATCCTTGCTGGCTTTCTTACAGAAATTGATGAGATGATTCTAAAATTTATATAAAAATGCAAAGATCCTGGAGTAGCCAAATCAGTTAAAAAATGTTTTTAAATGTTTATTTTGAGAGAGAGAGAGCACGAGCAGGGGAGGGCAGAAAGAGAAGGAGTCACAGAATCTGAAGCAGGCTTCAGGCTCTGAGCTGTCAGCACGGAACCCGATGCAGGACTTGAACTCATGAACCGTGAGATCATGGCCTGAGCTGAAGTCGGATGCTCAGTTGACTGTGCCACCCAGATGCTCTACAGTAGCCAAATCAGTTTTTAAAAAAAGAACAAATTTTGAGAAATTACACTACCTGATTCCAAAACTTACTGTATAGATCCATGGTAATGAAGACAGTGTCAAGATAGACACAGAGATTGTTAGACTAGAACATAGATCAGTGGAACAGAAGAGAGGGTTCATAAATAGATTAATATATAGAGAAACAACTGATTTTTTTTTTAAGCAGGGAAAGGATAATCTTTTAAACAAGTTGCACTTGAACAATTGGACATCTATATGTAGAAAAAGAAACTTTACTCTTATCTCATACCACATACAAAAATAGAATCAAAGTGGATCACAAAGTTAAATGTAATTATAAAAAGTATATAAGTTTTAGAAGAAATCATAGGGGAAATAGGAAGCTGAAGATAAACAGACCTAGAGTTAAATTCCAGGCTTGGTCTTGAACCACCTGCCATTATACTACTAATGCAAGTAGTGACTACCTGGCAAGTTATGTAACTATTCTGAGCCTAACTTTCCTTACTGATGAAATGGTGATAATATCTACAACAAAGTGTGAATTTAAGGCAACAATTCTCCAAGTATGGTCCTGAATCAGCAGCATTAGCACCGCCTAGAAATTTGTTAGAAATGCAAATCCAGACCTACTAATTCAGTGAGTTGTTTTGCCTTCCAGGTGATTCTGATAAGTGTTTTAGAACCACTGATACAAGGATTGTGTGTATTGTATGCCGAGTATCACAGTTTGCTGGGTATTAGGTACATGATTAATTTCAAAAACAAATGTCTGCCCCAACATACCTTTTATTCTCTTCAACGCTATGCCCTTCCAAGTTTTCAAATTTTAGCATTCTTTCAGGATCCAATTAAAATTCCATCTACTTTTCAAATTCTTTCCTGATCGTAAATATTCTGTATTCCTCACTCCTAGTATTTATTATTTAGACCTGTGCTTCCTAGTATAGTAGCCACTGGCCACATATGGGTACTGAATACTTGAAATGTAGCTAGTCTGAATTGACATGTGCTATAAGTATAACATACTGGATTTCAAAGGCTTAGTACAAAAAATGAATATATAATATCATTAATTTTACATTGGTTACATGTTGAAATGATAGCATTTTGAATACACTGAGCTAATAAAATACATTATTAAAATCAATTTCACCTTTTTGCTTTTACTTTTTAAATATAGCTACTAGAAAATTTAAAACAACATATGGCTTATGTTATATTTCTATTGAACAGTACTGGTCTCAAGTTAGATCATTCATTTGCCAAAAACAACCTACTTAGGTTTTTTTGGATGGCCATTTATTTGTTATACTTCAGAATTGTGTAATAGTTAAGAACATAGATCTAGTGTAATAACACCTGAGTTCACATTCTGGCTGCACTACTTAACTTTTTTACTCAACTATAACATGGTAGTAATAATAGTATCATCTTTATAGATTTGTGAGGGTTAAATGAGATAATATATGTACAATGACCATGCCAGGTTCATAATAAATGCTCAATGAAAATATTAATATTATTCTAGATACAGTGATCATGAAATAATTTTATTCAGAAGGGGATGAAGTGGTAGATGAAAAAAGACATAGGTAAGAATAGTTTTAGAGTTGTCTCATAAGGATCTTTTTCATTGTTTGAAAAATTACAGAAATTGAAAAGTACTGGTTGTTAGTTCCATTACACAGACTCATTTTGTAGGTTAAATATTTATTCAGAAAAACTACTTTGAAGTAGATGAGTATTGAGTTTGGATCCTGCAGTTTTGGGGAGGAGTTGAAATAGCCATGTCTCCACATGTATTAATCCTGAGGATTCATGCTGAGCATGTGAGCAAACAGGACTGGCAACGTAATTTGTGGGACTCAGTGCAAAATAAAAATATATGGCACCTTTTAAAAAATTATTAAGAATTTAAGGGTGGCAATAGCACAGCATTAAACCAGGCATGTGATCCTTGTAAGCACAGGCCTCAAGAAGCCATCCCTGCCAAGAGACTTGTAGACATTTAAGCAATGGAGAATATTTTTCTTCTAGTAAAATTTGACACTTCTTAATAAACAAGTATTGAATGCTTCCTAGTTCTTGAGCACTGACAGACCAAAGATAAACGAGCCATATTTCCTCTCCTGTGAGAAGAGTTGATAGATACCAAAGGGAGAGCCTCCATTTAAAACGTAGGACAGAGATAATAGATAATATTCTTTCGGTACCAGAATTACTTATTCTTTTTTTCTTTTTTTTAATCTTTATTTATTTTTGAGAGAGAGACAGCATGTGAGCAGGGGAGGAGCAGAGAGAGAGGGAGACACAGAATCCAAAGCAGGTTCCAGGCTCTGAGCGGTCAGCACAGAGCCTGACATGGGGCTGGAACTCACGAACTGTGAGATCATGACCTGAGCAGAAGTCAGACACTCAACTGACTGAGCCACCCAGGCGCCCCCAGGATTACTTTTTCAGGACAGAAATTTTTCTGTTTGTGCTGCTGTAACAAAATACCAGAGACTCAGTAGCTTATAAACAACAGAAATTTATTTCTCATAGTTCTGGGGGCTTTGGAAGACCAAGATCAAGGTGCTAGCATGGTTGTGTTCTGGTGAGACTCCTCTTCCTGGTTCATAGCTGGTGCCTTCTGTGTCCTCACATGGTCAAAGTGGAGACGGAACTCTGTGGAGCTGTTTTATAAGAACACTAATCCCATTTAGCACCTCACAAAGACCCCATATCCTAGCACTATCATCTTTGGGGGTTAGGAAATTTTTTTTTTTCTGAAAGTATAGCTGACATACGTTATATTAGTTTCAGGTGTAAACATTTGACATTTACGTTATGAAATGCTCACAATGATAAGTGTAATTATCATATGTCACCATAAAAAGTTATTACATATTACTGACTGTATTCCGTATCTCTATGTCTTATTTATTTTATAACTGGAAGCTTTTACCTCTTAATCCCCTTCTCCTATGTCACTCAGTATTCCACAACCCTTTCCTCTGGCAACCACTAGTTTTTTCTCTATAGATATAAATCTGTTTTGTTTTGTTTTTATATTCCACATATATGTGAAATTATACAGTACTTGTCTTTCTCTGTCTCAGTATACTCAGCATAATACCCTCTAGATCTATCCATGTTGCCAAAAATGGGGAGATTTCATTCTTTGTTATGGCTGAGTAATATTCTATTTCATATATATATATATATATGTATTCATATTCATATATATATATGTATATATACGTATATATACATATATATATATATATATATACTACATCTTCTTTATCCACTTATCTGTCAGTGGATACCTAGGTTGCTTTATCTTGCCTATTGTAAATAATACTGCTATAAAAATAGGGTTGCATAGAACTTTTCAATTTAGTGTTTTTGTTTTCTTTAGGTAGATACCCAGAAGTAGAATTTCTAGATCATATGGTATTTCTATTTTTTTAATTTTCTGAGGAACCTCCATACTGTTTTCCATACTAGCTTTACCAATTTACATTTCCACCAGCAGTGCATGAGGGCTCACTTTTCTCCATATCCTCACCAATATTTGTTATTTATTGTCTTTTTGGTACTGCCAATCTGACAGACATGAGGTGATACCTTATTGTGGTTTTGATTTGCATTTACCTGATGATTAGTGTTATTGAGCATCTTTTCATGTGTGTGTTGGACATCTGTAGGTCTTCTTTGAAAAAATGTTGGGGCGCCTGGGTGGCTTAGTTGGTTAAATGTCCAACTTCAGACTTTGGCTCAGGTCATGATCTCACGGTCTCTGGGTTTAAGCCCTGTGTCGGGCTCTGTGCTGACAGCTCAGAGCCTGGAGCCTGCTTCGGATACTGTGTCTCCCTCTTTCTCTCTGCCCCTCCCCTACTCATGCTCTGTTTCTCTCTCAAATATAAATAAACATTAAAAAAATTAAAAGAAAAAATGTCTATTCATGTCCTCTTCCCATTTTTGTAATCAAATTGTTTATTTTTTTAGTGTTTAGTTGTATAAGTTCTTTATATATTTTGGATATTAATTCCTTATCAGATATATCATTTGCAGATATCTTCTCCCATTCTGTAGGCTATCTTTTCACTTTGCTGATGGTTTCCTTTGCTGTGCAAAACCTAACCTTTTTCGTCTGGTGTTGTCCCAATACTTTATTTTTGCTTTTGTTTCTCTTGTCTGAGGAGACAAATCCAAAAAAAATATTGCTAAGACCAATGTCTAAGAGTCTAATACCTGTGTTTTTCTTGAGGAGTTGTATGGTTTCAGGTTCAAATTTAGGTCTTTAATCCATTTTGAGTTTATTTTTGCAGATGGTGTAAGAAAGTGGTCCAGTTCAATTCTTTTGAATTTAACTCTCCAGTTTTCCTAACATCATTTATTGAAGTTACTGTGTTTCCCCCATTTCATACTCTTAATTTCTTTGTTATAAATTATTTGACATATAAATGTGGGTTTATCTGAGCTCTCCATTCTTTTCTGTCAATCTATATGTCTGTTTTTATGCCGCTATCATACATGCTGTTTTGATTACTACAGTTTTGTAGTATAGTTTGAGATCTGGGAGTCTGATAACCACCAGCTTTGTTCTTATTTCCCAAGATTGCTTTGTTTATTCAGGGTCTTTGTGGTTCAATAAACACTTTAGGATTATTCATGTTAGTTCTGTAAAAAAAATGCTGTTGGTGTTTTGATAAAGATTGCATTGAATTTGTAGATTGCTGTGATTAGTATGGACATTTTAACAATATTAATTCTGCTAGTCCATGAGCATGGTATATCTTTCCATTTGTGTAATCACCACTTTCTTTCATCAATATCTATAGTTTTCAGAGTACAGGTCTTTCATTACTTGATTAAATTTATTCCTAGATATTTTATTCTTTTTGGTGCACTTTGGATTATTTTCTTAATTTCTTTCTGCTACCTTGTTATTAGTATATAGAAATGCAACAGATTTCTTTATATTAATTTTGTATCCTGCAACTTTACTGAATTCATTTCTTAGTTCTAATAGTTTTTTTGGAGTCTTTAGGGTTTCTATATATATTATGTCATCTGCAAATAGTGACAGTTTTACCTCTTAATACTTTAGATGTCTTTTATTTATTTTTCATGTCTGATTGCTGTAACTAGGACTTCTATGTTGAGTACAAGTTATGAAAGTGGACATCCTTATCTTTTTCCTGATCTTACAGAAAAAGCTTTTAGCTTTTCAGTATTAAGTGTGATGTTACCTTTGGGTTTGTCATATATGGCTTTATTATGTTGAGACATTTCCCTGTATACCCACTTTGTTAAGAATTATTATGAATGGATGTTGAATTTTGTCAGAAGCCTTTCCTGAGTGTATTAAGTTGATCATATGGTTTTTACTCTTCATTTTGTTAATGTGATGTTTTGTGTTGATTGATTTGTGTATATTGAACCATCCTTGCATCCCTGGAATAAATCCCACATGATTATGGTGCATGATTCTTTTAACATATTGTTGAATTTGGTGTGCTAATATTTTGTTGATGATTTTTGCATCATGTTCATCAGGAATATTGGCCTGTAATTATTTTCTTGTGTCTTTGGTTTTATTTTATTTATTTTTTATTTTTTATTTAAAAAAATTTTTTTTAATGTTTATTTATTTTTGAGACAGGGAGAGACAGCATGAATGGGGGAGGGTCAGAGAGAGAGGGGGACACAGAATTTGAAACAGGCTCCAGGCTCTGAGCTGACAGCACAGGGCCTGATGCGGGGCTTGAACTCATGGACCGCAAGATCATGACCTGAGCCGAAGTCGGATGCTTAACTGACTGAGCCACCCAGACACCCCGTGTCTTTGGTTTTAGTATCAGGATAATGCTTGCCTTGTAGAATGAATTTGGAAGCATTCCTTTTTCTTCAATGTTTTGGAATCGTTGAGAAGGATAGGTATAAACTGCCTCTTGACTCCTGGGGGTTGCAATTTTAACATATGAATTTGGGGTGTATACAACATTCAGACCTAGCAAAAAGTAAATACAAATAAAAATTATGTTTTGGAAGAGTAACCAGAAAGAGAAAGTTCTCTGGATAATTTTGTTGCTTTCATTTCAAAGAAAGGAAAAAGAAATCCTTTTTCATTTAAAAACAAAAAAGAAATTATCTGATGTGCTCAGTGATTCTGTTAAGTCATTTATGATGATCATAGCGAGAGAATATAAATGTCATGTAACATGTCCACAATTTAAGTTATTATTGGATTTAAGTGAAACATTTCCACTTACATATTTTATATAGCAATAAAATTTGTAAACACTTTTTTGAGATGGCATAAGAGGACACATTAATTGTTTTATGTTTTTTGGCACTGTCAGTATACTGCTGTAACATTTGAAGTTCTATATTCTGAGATAAATGTATCACATATAATTTATAAAGGATAACATTTAATCAAAGCTGTGAAGTGGTAAACAATTATTTTATAATAGTTTTAGCATATATAGTATATATAGCTATAGCATATATAGCATATATAGCTATATAGCATATATAGCATATATAGCTATATAGCATATATAGCATATATAGCTATATAGCATATATAGCATATATAGCTATATAGCATATATAGCTATTTTATAATAGTTTTAGCATATATTTCACGTATATAGCATATTAAAAGTAAGTCTTGAATACTAAGGAGAATGCCTTTGGTTGATAAAATTTTAAGTTGGTGGGATTTAATGAAATAAAAATACTGTCAAATGAGCCATGCTAAGTGGTTTGCCATTTACTAGGATTTTGTCCATTACTTGGTAAACTTTGGCTGTCTTGCAGAGTGTCTATTTGGAGTATGGATATGTATTTACTATTTTAAAAGAAAGTCTACCATTTATATCATAATACATATAAAGGACATGTGAATGATAAACATGTTTATGTAAAGAGACATTTTCTTCTTTCATTAGTTCTATAAAAATATATAATGAGTATAGTTGTGAGAAGGTTCCCAACCCTATATTCTTCTCTTGATTCTGTGCACAGCCTTTGATTTAGTTTGATTTATAGAAACTAGAAATGGGCTGATTAATTTTTATACAGGAGCAATTGCACTGGCCTTTAATTGTTATACAAGTGCGGATGTACCTGTATTTTCAATATATATACCCACCTCTTTTCACCCTTAATGTTAAAATACCAACTTTTTCACTGCAGAGTGGAGCAGTGTGGAGCTTGTGTATACCTCAACCTCAGCTGCTGCCAGATGACTCCCAGCAAGTGTCTGTGTGTGGGAGCTGCCTGGTTTTTCTTTCATTGTCAAGCCTAGGCATACTCAGGGAGAATGCACCTGCCACAGACCTCTTTATTTTTGAACTGATCATCAGTGGTTGCTGGCCAAGAGAGCCAGCTGGTGAGCTTGTGTACCTATCCAGCCCTCCTTATGGTCTTTCCTTCTATGTTGGAAAAACAAAGTTGAAATTTACCACATGTTTTGGCACTAGACTTGGCATTTACTGTGATGAATGGGTTGATTATATTACCGACTCATGTAGGACACCTGACCTTCTTGCCTTCCACCATCCAAGGAGAAGTATTTCTTTCTGCTACCTTATTTACCTGGATGATTTGAGACTATTCCTATTGGCAATAAAATTTTATATCTATTTTTTATTATTTTTGTTTCATTTTTAAAACAGAGTGGTATTTGCATGTTGTAGGCTATGATACCTAATTATTTATCCACTAGCTAACTATGAGGCTTTAGCTAAGATAATTCAGTATCATTATTTATAAAATAGGAAGAGATGAATAAAATCAATTTTTCCTATGGTACAGTGGTTAAGGAATAGGCTTTGGAGACAGAAATACCTGGGTTTGAATCCTGGCTAGTTTGCTATTTGCTAGTTTTGTTTTGTACTTCACATTTACTTTCCCTCATCTGTAAATGAGAGATTTATTTTAAAGATTAAAGGAAAGAATGTATGTAAAGACCATAGTGGATGGCACATAGCAAGCACTCAATATATTATATAGATTTTAATATTATTCTTTTTCAGTTTAAAATCCTATCTCTGCATTGATTTTATTTATTTATTTAATGAATACATATAGTGCTTTCTATATGCCAGGTCCTATTCTAAGTATACTACAAATATTGTCTTCAGTAGATTCTCATGGTTACCATATGAGTACTTCTCAGAATCTCTAATACGAAATTAAGGCATAATCTAAGAAGTTGCCCAAGTGTGCAGTGCTTGTAAGTAACTAAGCCAGATGCTTAAAAAATATCTTTATTTATTTAAAAAAAATTTAATGTGTATTTATTTTTGAGAGAGAGAGAGCATGAGCGGGGGAGGAGCAGAGAAGGAGGGGGACACAGAATCCAAAGCAGGCTCCAGGCTTGTCAGCACAGAGCCGGAGGCAGGGCTCAAACTCATGAAGCTGTGAGATCATGACTTGAGCTGAAGTTGGACGCTTAGCCTACTAAGCCACCCGTGTGCTCCTTAAAAAATATCTTTAGCATTTGACTTATATAAACTCTCTTTTGTTTTTCCTCTTTTTCTTTAAAGTGCAAGTCTACTCACTGGTTTTGGTTCTCCTCAGGAAGATTTAAAGAAATGTTAGGTAGCTTACTCTATTCCCTACTTTGATGGTGCTCCAGTGACTTTGGGCAGGGCAGCTAGAGGTAGCCCATTTTTGTCACCAGGGTGTGCTGTGATTCCATGAATCTGAATTTACTGCAGCTGCCTCAAAGCTGGAAGAGAATTTCTCCACTGCTTTTGCTGCTGCTTAGCGACCACAGGTTTTTCAGCTTGGCTCTTTACCATCCCCTGGGCAACTGCCCGAGTTCCCAAGTTATTTTCTTTTTGTGTTATGCCATCTTTTCCTGCTCACTGGTGTCCTCGTGTAAATGAAGGAGCCAGAGCTACTGGCTTGTTAGCAGAATGCCTAGATGCCCCAGAAGAGCTTTATGTTGTCAAGCATTATGATGCTGCCATCACACTCATTATTTTGCTAAATAAGAAATCAGTATGAGGTTGCCAAATTGATGGCTTTTTAAAAATTTGGCATCAACAGCATTTTGTTAAACGTGCCACTGCTTTTAGGATTTGCATTTGGTGTCTTTTGTTCTAAGTTCCTGATAAATTTGGGATTAGTCAGGGCTGCATTAAAATGCTTAGAATATTAATATTCTATTATTTTATAAAATGCTATAGAATATTAATATTTTTTATAACCAAATTCCTTATAATTATGAATAAATATTAACTGTGACTCAGATTATAAAAGATTCCTTCATATTCATTTGTGGATTAAAAGAGATACTTAAGATGCCTGTATAGTATGAATTATGAAAAAAGCACAGATTGATTTAGTCTTAAAATGGGTATTTACACACGTGTGCACACGTACACACACACACACACACACACCAAAGAGGTATAATAGAGCAGTGTCTTTGGCAGACTAATCTTGCCTTTTATAATAAATTAAGACAAATTTTCATGTCTTTCATCATTCTTTTTTTAAAATTGAATTCGTCTCTTGATGGTAATTATCCTAGAAAATTTGATTAAGGGAAGCTTAAACAACTAAGTCACCAAAATAAAGTTAGCATGGCAGTGGGATCCTGTCATTAGAAGTTGGTTTTGTACATTGTTTTCTGTATATAAATTAATCTGTAGCTTTCCTTCAAAGAAAGCTTCTATGCTCTTCTAGGGGGTTTGTCAGGAGACTAGGCTGCTTTGTGAGATATCTTGGGAAATGATTTACATTATTTTGGCAAAGAGACTCCTTTTTCCAGATAACACTGTATTTAAGCAAATAGTGTCTGTATAACCACCTTGTGTAGCAACAGTCAGCTTGAAGATAACAATCTTCACATACTTGATAAAATGATGAAATCACTGACCAGTAGCATTCTTAAGTGGGATCCACATTTTATAGCAATGTGATAATTCTATTTAATGTGGAAATGGTTACAGCATGTAATATGTGTAGAATTCCTGCTTGATGATCACTTTCTTGAAGAAAAAAAACCAGTGCAAGAAATTCTAGTCTGGTCATTTCATTTTGGATACATTTCTGACCATTTCATTTAATTGAATCCACTGAATAGTATGTTGGTTCATACAGATACTTTGAAATGTAAAGTTTCTCTTCAGGTTCCTGTGGAATGAGTATCCTCTGTTAACCTTGTTTCAGACTAAAATAAAGAAGAGATTTATTATTTTTTTAAAAAATATTTTTGGTTTTTGAACTTCATGTCTAAATTATATTTTTAAGGGGGTTAACATATTCCTGAAGGCATTAAAATAATTAATGAGACTATCATATGAGTTACCCAGTATCATAAGTCACTAAGAGAGTGGATTTTAAATATTTTCACCACAAAAAAGAAATGGTAATTATGTGACATGATGGAAGTGTTAGCCAACTCTATGGGGGTAAATGCTGTGCAGTATACAAGTATATCAAATCACTATGCTGTACACATTAAACATACATAGTGCTATATGACAATTGTACCTCAATCCTGGGAAAGAAATGTCTGGTTAAAAGACTGGGCCAAGTTCAACTCTGTGTTTAGGTTCCTTTTTTTTTTTTTTTTTTTTTAATGTTTACTTATTTATTTATTTTGAGAGAGAGAGAGAGAGAGAGTGCAAGCAGGGGAGGAGCAGAGAGGGAGAGAGAGAGTCCCAAGCAGGCTCCACTCGCAGTGCAGAGCCCAATGCACGGCTCGATCTCACAATCCTGAGCTCATGACCTGAGCGGAAATCATGAAAGAGTCGGATGCTTAACCAAATGAGCCACCCAGGCACCCCTAAGTCCCTTTCAAAGTTCAAATAATTAAGGTTATCAGGTATAATACTGGACAAAGATTTTTTTCCCCTTTTTTGAGCTAAATGACATTTTTTTCTATCTCTGTTCTTTACAAACTCATTTTTTTGAGATTTTAGGGATCAAAATCTGATGCCTGGATAGATGTAAATGAGCATTTGGCCAGGGATGCCATTAAATTTTTTCTTCATATTCTTTCTTGCCTCTTGGAAATTTATAAGAGTGTCTTAAATATGTGGAATGCGTATAGGTTAAAGACAGACTTATTTTTAATCCTAAATAAAGCAAAAACTTTGACATTATTGATGAGTGGAAATACAAAGAATACATTACACAGATATTTTCATTTTCTTATTCTAAACATGGATTTATCTATCACTGCTTTCTAGAGACTGTGTTTTGGTAAAAGTGCATATGACCATTTAGCTTTTAATCAGGATATTTTTGGACTGCCTTCCAGGTTTTCTTCTCCCCTCAATTGGAGCTTTTATGTAACCTGTTTCTGTCCATTTACTTATCTGCTACTTCTTACATATAGAATGATTCACTTTTTATCCATTTAACTAATATTTATTGCCTGCTTTGTATTTCCCTGGTCCAGAGCTGGGGTGAGATATTGAACACAAGGAGTTTCTAGTGTGTATCTTTAGAGTGCTTACAATCTATCCAAGGAAAGAAGAAACAGATAATTGAATTATAATTACATTTTTACATTTTTTAATATTCTCAAGCAGTCATATTTTTACATATTCACACTAGAGGATATTGTGTATTATTCAGTGACTTTTGGAAGCAGCCTACATATTTTGTGAGGGTAATTGAGTTGTGGAGAGGGACAACATTGGTATGTTATTTGTGTAAACACAGCTTTAGTGGCCATAGTTATGGCGGTGTTGCTTGCTGTCCTGTCTGAAGTTTTTCACCTTAGAATATTCCTTACTTCCACAAATTTCTTTCAGGGCTCATCATGTTCAGCTGCTCTGTATCAAGATAATGTTTTTTTTTTTTTTTTTTTTTAACCCCTAGGGTAAACCTCATCCCTTGGTTTAGAAGATATCCTCTGGGTTTTTCTACCCCTTTTTCCCTGCAACCATGTTCCCTCTTCCCTTGTACACATATATTAATTATTAACTAAATTTATATAAACAATAAAGCATTGTGTATGTGTGTTGTTCTCTATGTGTTAGGCTTAAAGAGAGTTTGGAATGAATATGGATAGATTTGCTTCACCCTTGCACTTATTGAAAGAATTTATAATCTAGTTTATGTGGTAGTTATAAATAAATATTAGTTAATATCATGATTATTCTTTGTATATTTCCCACCTCAGAGTTGGAGTTCAGAAAATACTGATTCAATTAATTTGTGTTAATTTGTTTGATAGATTTCTAGAGAGAGAAACATCTCTTAGGAAAGATTAACTTCCATCTGTGTTCATTATGTTTGAAATCATTCAGCTTCTTTCAAAACCATGGATAGTGGCCACTAGGTTGAAGATGTATATTGGGGAATATACTGTTTTCATGCTAAAGCCTTAGGTAATAGAGCTTTAATTGCATGAATCTTCAGAAATCTAAATCTTAACTTTCTTTTTACTTTCTCAAAATTACTTGCTCAAATAGTTCCATAATATTTACAAAATAATTAATTTTAAAGCCACATACAACATTACTATTCTAGTTCTTTCTATTATGCTGTCTATTAGAGTTTTTATGGAGTTTGGGTCTCCTAAAGATTTATTTATTTTCCAAAATAAAAAGGCAGTTAATTTCTAAAATTTGAACAGGGAATTAATAATTAGCATAATGTTAATAACTTGTTTTCTGCATATTATTTTATTGGAAGACCATTTAATCACTGCCAGGGACACTGTTATTTTCTGTAAACCAGTATTCTACTGAACCATTCCTTCTAAGACTGATTATAGTTTTATCCCCAGTAAAGATTTCTGTCAGTATTGAGTTACTTTGTAATTTACTTGTTGGCATTCAAAGCTGAATGAAAACTAAATTTGTCTTCTAGTTCTGCCGCTTCCTCACTTGTTACTGCTGGGCTAACTCAGGTTTCCTGCTGTTCTAATCAGCTGTAGACTTGGGTAGAATTTACCAGTTAATTGTGGGAAGGGGAGGAACAAGCAGCAGGAACTTCTGATGTATGCTGTTCTAGAATCCACTGATTGATATTTTACCTCTGCAAGTTATCAACTCCTGCTTATCCTTTAACATTTAGCCTTCTCTTTGCTTGTGGTGAAATCAAGGAAATGTCTGTGAAGTCCTCTAGATTGATACTGATAGGATGAAAGAAGGGTCAGCACATTTTTTCAAACATCAGAGGTTCAATTTCCACTCCTGAATAGGAGTCAGAGCATCAAGTAGCTAGGGAGACAAGGTCTGTAGAGCGGTGCCTCTCAAACATTGCTGTTTATCTTAATCACCTGGAGAGCTAAGAAAGCCTACCAAGACCCAGGTTCCTTGAAAAAGGCCAGGGCTTTTATAGGTACACTAAATTCTCCAGGTGATTCTAATTAACTAACCAGTTTAAGAACCACTGCTGGGAACTCACAAGAGGTCTCCCTCCAGTCTGCTTTTCCTGGGCACGGTGAGTGATGAAGGGAAAGAGGTAGGGGAGTGAGAAGACTAAACTTCTTTGAGGGCCTGTTATGTTTAGGTAACGAGATAGGTGTTGTGGGTGCTATTGTCCGGAATCTTCACAGCAGCAGCACAATGAGGTAAATGTGGTTTCCATTTTACAGATGAGCAAAAAAGATGTGAATAGGTACATAAATTTTCTAAGATGGCACAGTGTTGCAGAACCAGAATTTGAACTGTGTCAATTCTGTTTGTATTTAAAGGCTATAGTTTTCTCAATTGTACCTTACTGAGTTGTGAAAATTGAACAATATACGCAAAGCACTTAAGACAATGTCAGGTACTTCTGTAGAAAGCTTAATAGTGTTAACTATCCTATCATCATTATCATTATTATTACCATAGTTCCTGCTGTGAGACCTGCATGACGTTAGAGGCTAGTGATACAGAGATAATAAGACATTGCTTGTCCTCATGCAATTTAAGAATAGTGGAAGGGCTTCATGGTTGAAAGTAATATTTTATTTCTTCTGGGAATCCATTATAAATGTGAGTAAAGTCGGGTAGAAAAGCAAGGTATGCTGAAATGCGGAGATGGAGCCTGTGGTAGGGCTTATGCCCAGGCCAAGGGACAGATTTCCCACACTCAAGCCTCCCAGTGAGTGCAAATTCAGACCTGTGCTTTAGAAAAACTTACAGCTGCTACATGTTGTGGATCTTAGGCCATTTGAATAGTATTTGAGCACTTAAGGTTTGTTATATTTCTATTAAACCTGTTTTTAGAATCCACAGTCTGCACTTTTTCTTTTAAATCAAAATATTATATGTGAGCCCTGTGTTTGGAAGTGACTTCATTATAAGGAAAACCTCTTTCTTTCTAGTTAGTGGAGATTTTAGGTCTTTTGAGTCTCTTCTTGATTTTTTTTTTTTTTACCTTTCTTATGACTCATAAGAAAATTAACCAGAACATAAGAAAAATTGAATCTGAAATTGGTTGTTTTACTACTCTTGGATATTAGAATTAAGGTAATAGTAGAAGAGGTAATTGAATTTCTTGGCTAAATTGAGGTTTTAAAAGTTTCTGATTATCAGTACTATTATTGACTCATGTTTGAGTTATTATGGTTAATCTACCTTGTGTTTATTTATGTGGCTTTTAGGAATCAGCGGTGCCTGGCACAGTGTTTGACATGAATTAGATATTCAGGAATTATGTTTGAGATGAATGCATGAATGAGAGTACATAAGAGTAAATGCTGGTAAATTTGTAATTGAAGAACATTTCTGTGATCTCCTACCATGCTGAATAAATTACTTGGGAAGACATTTGTATACTGGAATCTGAAGAACAGGTAGGTAGAATCTAATTATTTTTTAGATTTCATTTCATTAGGTCCTTTTTGATGTCACTTGCTCAGAAAATCACTTTATTTATTTTGTTCTTCACTTGTCTGGCTTTCAGATTTACTTTTGTTAGTCATTGACAGTTTCTTGTACAGTCACGGATGCTACATTGTTATATATTCCTCCAAGATTAATGTTTAGGAACCACCTTCTTCATACTTTCTTTTATGTCAAACCAGTTCTATTTGGTGAGATGAGTTTTCATGTGAGCAGAGAAATTGGTGGTTGTATCATGCAGAACCACATTTCCTCTCACGTTAAATGCTTTTAAAAGTGTTTAGGAATAATTGGATTGTATGAAGAAACTATCAAATTCTTTTGTTAAAAACAAAATGAAAATTTTTGTTTTTGACACTTAATACTTGGAATTTATTCCACTGATAATATTTCATATGCTTTTATTTAATGTAATAAATTGTATTCTTCCAGCTATAAAAGCACTCAAAAGGAAGAATGTATAGAGCTGATTGCTGTTCATGTTGTGTTTTTTTTTTCCCCACTAAAGTAACAAATTAAAAAATATGTCAATATGAATTTTCAGGTTTCTTCTTGATTCACAGTGTTTTCCTTAGGAGTGTTAATTTATTGTTAAATTAAAACTTTATTTTAAAGAGCAATTTTATTTTATTTTATTTTTTTATTCTTTAAGGCTATTTATTTAGGTTTATTTATTTATTTTTTCAATATATGAAATTTATTGTCAAATTCATTTCCATACAACACCCAGTGCTCATCCCAAAAGGTGCCTTCCTCAATACCCATCACCCACCCTCCCCTCCCTCCCACCCCCCTAAAGAGCAATTTTAGAGTCACAGAAAAATTGAAGGGATAGGACAGAGATTTTCCCTACAACCTCTATTACCATATGCACAGCCTCTCCAGCTATCAGTGTCACCCACCAGAGTGGTATATTTGTTACAACTGATGAACCGACATTGACACATCCTTATCAATCAGAGTCCATAGTTTGTTGATATTACTCTTGGTGTTTTATACTGTATGGGTTTGGACAAATGCATAATGATATGTATCCAAGTGTCTTTTACATCTTTTTTTTTTTTTTCTTAAAAAAAACCTGGCATTTTTTGTCTAGATAAATTCCAAACCTTAAGTTTGATCAAATACTATGATTTTCTCCTTTATAATCTGTTTTTATATTATGAACATAAATTTATTTTTTGTGTATAAAATTATCAATAGCTAAGCACTATTTCTATTTTCACATCATTTCTTCCCTCATCTCTTCATTTTCCATATCTTCCATTTTTTCTTCACTTTCCTTGTCCCCCAACCCCTTAGCCTCTTTCTTCTCTCATACTGTCTCCTTGCCCCTCTGATTTTCCCACCTCCCCCTCCCCAGCTACACTCAAAGAAGTTAAAAAATGAAGCTGGAGATGATTTTTATAAAGACTAATAATGCTGATGCAGAGTTAAGGATGACATTTAGAAGTTGGGTTCCTGCCTGGGGTTTGAATTAGGAAGTTGTGTGGATATTGCCATGTAACTCACTTTATTCTGGTAACCTGTTCTGTTGCTTACATTTAGTGAATAAATAAAAGCTCAGCTATGCCTTAAAAATCTTATCTAGCAAACAAAGTGAATCTTAACGCTTGTCATAGTGAGCATTATGTAGTAGCCACTCAATGTTATCTATTTCTGAAATTATTATATCTTTCTCCTGAATGCAGGTAGTTTTTTTCTTCCCTCAGCAGAATAACCTGTCATTTTAAATAACCTAATCAGTTTGAATAAGCAAAGAGAGCATGAAAATATTAGGAAGTAGGGATTCTCCACCATGCCACCCCCATCCCTTTTTGATCGGTACAGGCATACAATTTCATTTTGTTGTTGTTTTTTTCTGAGCTTTCCTCCCCTCCTTCGGTTTTATTTTCTTCTTCATGCTTTTTTTTAATAACTTTAAAAATTATTTTTCTTTCATTATTAATGAATTGATGATGAATTTATTATCTTAAGATAATAAAGTATATTTTAAATATATTTTTAAATTTTTAAAAAATGTTTGTTTATTTTTGAGAGAGAGCAAGCAGAGGTGGGGAAGAGAAAGAGGGAGACACAGAATCTGAAGCAGGCTCCAGGCTCTGAGCTGTCAGTATGTCAGCTGTCGTGGAGCTCGAACCCACGAACTGCAAGATCATGCCCTGAGCTGAAGTCAGATGCTTAACTGACTGAGCCACCCAGGTGCTCCTAAACTATATTTTAAAGTAGTAGTTATTTATTGGTAAGAAAAAGTTATTTAATAACAAAAAGGAGGGTGGGGAAAGGGAGAGGTAAGAAAAATTATGAGTAAGCCAATCAATTATGAATTTACCAAGAAGGAGTAGAAGTGAGGATGATATAAAAACATAGTGTTGATAGTGTCATCTTCTATTTCAAAAGAGCAGAGATTGGGGGTTACGTGACTTTTGTTTTTAATTGTGGTTCTGCAATAAATACATTATGTAACCTCATTTATGACAGCAGAAATTTACTCACTTTTTATGTGTAGTAGAGGACATTATACCAATTTTATTTCTCAAAAAATTGTAATTTATATGCTAATAGTGTACATTATATATGCCACTTTGGCTAAATTTTATAACTTGGAGAGAAATGGACTTTTTTTTATAGAAATAATACATACTTACTATACAAATAAACAGAAAATGTGGAGAAGCAATAAGAATAAAATAAAAAACATCTATAATCCCCAGGGATCAACTATAGTTACATTTTAGTATATATTCTCAGTTCTTTTTCTACACATAAATTTATGTTTAATTTTTGAAATATGGGATTATACTCAATTGTGTTTTATAGCCTCTTTTTTTTCTCCACTTCACAGCATGTAATAACCTTCTTATTCCATAAACTTTCTTCTAAAACATACTTTTCAATGACCATATCATATTGATAGGCTATATGATAGCTGTTTAATCATTGATTGCTGAGCACTTCAATTTTTTTATTTTCTTACTATAAATTGTGCTATTATGACTATGTACATCTTTAAATACTTTCATCATTATTATCTTTGGATGAATTCTTATAAAATGATGTGCAGAAACAAAGGGTAGGCATTTTTTAAGGTTTTTGAAACACAGTGGGAAGTGGTCCTGTAGAATGGCTATGAATTGTTCATTATGTCCCTGGTCGTAAATGGCCTGGTCTGAAGCAGGAAGGAAGCCATCTGCATGTCACTGCATGTGCTTAGTTTTAGGGATAGTCATATAGTAAGCTCATTGCAATGATTTTTATGGATGATTTTTTTTTTTTACGGTTGGGCAAATAACCATATGGATGAATAAAACAGGATGGATAAAACAGACTTAACTACTTTTTTGGAGTATATTTTATATATACAATGCTCAAGTAAACTTTTAAAAATAATAGTTTAATGGAATTCTGAATGATATTCTCTAAAGCAGGTCTATATTTATTACTCAGCACCAAATAATCATAGATCGGTTTCTCACCAAATAAATAGAAAAAAGTGTATTTTTTATCGAACCTACAGTGCTTAGGGTAACAACAAAGGAAAAGGTGGGTCAGCCGACACAGTTGAAAGTCTGTGTTTGATGCTCATGATCCTGCACACTCCAGTTTAAGCCTATATAAGATGGATTACATCCAGTTAATACAATATATTGGTATGCTGTGATATTTACCCTGAATGTAGGAAGATTTTTTTTTGTTACTAAAAACAGTTAATTGGAGAACTGTGCCTATTCTTTAATTTTTAGAAACTTTGAATTAGATTTACAGTGAATTACAGTTTGAGTCAGTTGATTACCTAGTCTATTAATTTGCAGGTGGTATAATCAAAAGAAGTAGTTCTCAGAAGCTGGAACCATTTACTCTCAATTAATTGAAACTAGCCCAGTGCCTGCCACTTAGTGATATTAGGAGGACAGTTGTAGAGAAAAGATTTTAAATCATTTGAGATGTTATTGGCACTATGTTTACTTGCCGATCAAATTTTGTGTTACATATGCACTTAAAGAGCATAGTGCCGTTTTTAAGACATTCCTGTAGTGCTGTGTGTGTGTGTGTGTGTGTGTGTGTGTGTGTGTGTGTGTGTTGAGTTTCAGAATTCTTAACTTGAAATTATGGACCCCTTGAGGGTGAGAATGATGTGAAGATGGGATGTTCATGAGTTTATTTTATGTGTATAGTATTATGTGCATTCTACTGCAGAGGGTCCATAGGTTTTATCCCAAAACCTAAGAAAAATTAGGAACTTTTGCTATTAGGTTCAGGTGACAGTTTAGCCTTGAAGTGCTAACTAGGAAATAGTGGAAGGACTACACTGTTGTAAGACACACTTTCACGGCTGAGTCTATGACACTTCTGATCTTAGCTGCTTTCTAGGAAGAATGTTCTCTAACTATTGTATTTTGATTTGCATTCTTCTGTTTTTGAGCAAAATCTTAACCCATTTTACATGGGTTAAACATGGTCTAGTTACATGGCAGTTACCTAAAAATATCTCCAAAGCTGATTCCAGGGTAAAAAATTTAACTATCTTGAATACTAGTTTTATAATAAGTTTAATACTTAATCTGGTTAATTAATTGGCTTTGCTTTCTTTAACTTGATGGTTCAAGTCTTTCACAAGGCTACATACTTTACTATGTTTTAGAAATGTTTTGGCTGAATAGAACTGTGTTTTGATTTGTTTTAAGCCACATGTGATTTCCTTTTCTGTTTCTTTGAACCAATCAACAAAATAAAATATCTAGTCTTTTAGCAGATTTTATCATTTTGTTAGCACAATCCGTTTTGTTAGATTCGACAACAAAACATTTGATGTTTTTCTTAATACTCTGACTAAATCAAACAACAATACTTGAATCTTTTTTTAAAGTTTATTTATTTTGAGACAGTGAGCAGGTGTGTGTGTGTGCCAATGAGCAGGGCAGAGAGAGGGAGGGAGGGAGGGAGGGAGGGAGAGAGGGAGGGAGGGAGGGAGGGAGAGAGGGAGAGAGGGAGAGAGGGAGGGAGGGAGGGAGGGAGAGAGGGAGGGAGGGAGGGAGGGAGAGAGAGAATCCCAAGCAGGCTCTGTGCTGTCATTTCAAGAGCCCAATGCGGGGCTCTAGCTCATGAACTGTGAGATCCTGACCTGAACAGAAAACCAAGAGTCAGGTGCTTAACACCTGGGTACCCAGGCACCCCACAAGTGAATCTTGTGAATTGTTTTTCTCTGTTTCTTTTGATCTTCTCAGAGGTTTGTTTATTTTATTATCTATTTTCAATTAGTCCAGGTACTGATACTTATATTATGGCTTCTCTGTGTTTCACAGTTGAAATATCTATTAGTTTAGGTTCGAAGGAGAGGACATTATTTTGACTTGAAAGTTCTAGTGAGAGTTGTTCCTTAACCAGAAAAACTGAAATATATTTCTTATATATTTCTATATAGGTTTATAATAGATATAGTATTTAAAATTAATTATAAATATTTAATAACATTTGAAATTGAGGAAAGGTAATTGCTCAACTGATTCAAGTTCCTTTAAAAATGTCTGCTATAGTTTCTACCTTTTATAAATGTCTTCTATTCTATTTCTTAACAATTTTAAATATTAGATACCTTCCTCTCAGTATGTTATTTCACATACAAATTTATTATCTATGGTATAAGGAATATTGTAAATGTTAAAACTTGACTTTTTTGTCTTTTTGGTGGCTTTGACTAGGGAATCCACAGACATGACTGATGGAAAGAGATTATTTGCTTTCACTTAATTCAACCTAAGCCTTCAATCTGGCTTCATTTAAACAAGTCAAGATAGATGTGTTCCTGACTTTATTAATCTTAAGAGAGGAGATTCCACAGCCTCTTGAGTAATCTGTTTCATCACATTTTATTAATATTTTTTCTGTTGTAGTTAAGCTCATTTTAGAAAGCTTTTTAAATCCAGAGTACCCTTTTCTTAAAACAAACAAAATTAATTTCTGTTAATATGCAGCCTATAAAAATTCTATATAATTTTAACATTTCAACATTTTATAAATATCACTTTTAAATGTAGAATCAATGTGCCTATGTCATAGTTACAGTCATCTTTTTGAAAAAAAATATGTTAGAAACTATTTTTTTCCACATATAACAAGGAATCCTCCTCAATTTACTTGAAAAACTGCAGATGTGGAGCATATCTATGTTACAGCTGTTTTTCACTACTTCTTTTGGATCCATTTCTGAAATAGAGAAACAATATTTTAAGAAATGTGTTACCTCTTGGCTTCTTAGTCTGCCTTTCTCAGATGGTAATTTTATTTGCAGTATTGCTTAACTATGGAATGCTAGAATTTCTAATCCATTATCTATATTTCCTCCAGGTTATTAGCTTAATAACCTGAACAAGAATTGATTGTTATAGTACTGAAAGTGATATATCCTGTCTATATCATGTTAATTCACTTTTGAGTTTCCATTACATTTCCATCGTCAACGACAAGATAAAATAACTTGTATGTATAATCACTGAAAAAGTTTACTATGCAAATTTTTAAAAGATGCATTTAATATCCACTTCATTTATACCCAATATTTTTTATATTTGATTGCTTTCTATGTGTGTCATTCGTGCAGTGAGGTAAAAGTCATCAAGTTGAAATTAACCTTTGCATAATTTCTGCTTTCTTGAAACTACTTTTTCTTCGAAGATTGGATATTATATGATTGCTAGAGTTGTTGATTGCCAACTACTGAGAGACAGTGTCTGAAACACAATTTCTGACTGGAATAAATGAAACTGCTTTGCAATAGTCAATGTAATTTCTCTGTAAGGGTCATTGTGAGCAGATGGTTCTCAATCCTGAGGGATTTTAAATCTTGACTTCAATAGAGTTTGATATTTTTGTACATTGCTGGGAGTTTATAATCAAAGTTGTTAAGCTATTGATTTCAAACGATACCCAATTCTGTTTAACTTTAAGGGAATATTAATTTATACTCCTTTTGCTCGATTTCTTGAAATAAACTGGTACTTAGATGAAACTAGATTGACTGACTCTCAAACTGGACCAAATTAAACTCCCAAGGATGGATTAGAAGAAATGAGAAAGGACCAAGTGAGGCTACTTACTCATGCCGTTTAAGAGTCTTTTTGTAAAATCTTTAGAGCAGGGTGCAGATAGGCTTGAATTCTTTCACAAATGCTACCTTCCATTTTGACTAACTTGCAAATTATATGTCTTTACAGAAATAAGATATTCCCACTTTTTCTTGCCTAATATTCACATGTATTTGGGTTAAGGACAATAGTGCCCTGGATATCAGGGATGTATCTGACTCATATTTGTATTCTTAATGCCTGATTCATAATGCTACTCAATAACTTAAAAAATAAATGAGTGAATGCATTGATGAATCAATGAAAACCCTCAGTTATCAGGGTGGGAATTGTAAGTGATTAGGCTTTATTATATTGTCAGTCTGTCACTGTATGTAATCTCTTTCTACTAGGTTCAGTACTTACTAGGACATTAAACTCTGGATTCTAATATCTGCTGTTACTGTCACCATGATTTTCAGAAAGGAACTGACTACCTCCGACTTTTAAGAAATTCTAAGTGCTTTTGTGTGGACCTTAATAGAATTAACTCAGTATGATTTTTGGTTCAAATCATAACATTATTTTCATTTTGGTTTATTACTGAATAATGTATCAATAGTGAAAAATTTGCTAATAATGGTAAAGTGTAGCTGTCATTGATTATTTCTTGGGGTCTTAGATCTTTTGGGAAAGAATGCTTTTAAAAATATTTTGTGATGATTATAGGATTTTGAGGTTTTTAGAGAGGAGTATGGATTATAGGAAAGGTTTTCATGATAATGTAGGAGAGGAAATAAAATTTTCCTTAGTTCCCATGATAGGTTTTTACTTTTCTCTTTGACTGTTTATTGTGTGCATGTGTGTGTTCTATATTGATACCTGTTTCTTTTATCTGTGCCCTAAAAATAGGTTCTCCAAATTTCAGTTGGCTTTCTATTCTTATTTCTGTTATGACCGTTTGTCCTTTTAGACAATAGCATCTATTTTCAGGGCTTCAAATATCACTTCTATGAAACTAATTACAGAATATTTTTCTTCAGTTTGAATTTTACAATTGAGCCCTAATTCCAATATTATCAAATTACCTAATGTACATTTCTACGTAAGGTCTCCCAGTCAGTCCAAGCTTAACATGTTTGGAAACAGTTTTTTTTTTTTTTCCCAATGTTATCATTCTTCAGTAGTTGAGAAACTTGGATTCACCTTTGACTTGACCTACTTTATCTCCTTCCAATTTTTTTTTCTTTTTGGGGGATATGTGATGGCTTTTGCATGCTTTCCATTTTCAGTGTCCTCCCCGCATTCAGTCATTTATCACGCCCATAGTCACTTCTACTTAACTGTTCTTCTGGTCTACCTAACTCCTAGATCAAATATGAGCTGTATACATCTGTTTACTTGAGCATATTGCTTTTCCCTAAAAAATTGTCAGTGCTTTACATTGTCCATAGTTAATATATAAACTCATTAGCTTGGAATTCACTATCTTCCTTAATTTTACTCTGCCCTTAATTTCTGTCTTTGATTCCAGTTCTTCAAATTCTGATATCAACTACTCTAGCTAAACCGGTCAGCACAGGTGTGATTCAACATGCCTTGATTTTTCATTTTTTGCTTATGCTTCTTCAGGATCTAACTCCTATAGTTTCTCTTTCATGAAGCTAGCACATTCCAGCACACAAGGTTGTTGTTATTGTTTTTTTTTGTCCTCAGATTTCCTGTACTACTGATCTAAGCCATTTATTTAGTAATAAATCATATACAATGTTTTGATGTTTTTAATATTTTTGTACTGAATCATTTATTTCATTTTTTTCCAAATGATTATATATGTTTCCTTATAAATAACTGTAAAGTCCTTAACAGAATCTTTAAGAACAGAAACTATATCTTTAAATATTATTGTAAAAAATATTATTACAAATCTAAGACCTCTAAAGTCCCATAATCCACATTTAAGTTTTCAATGAATTATACCTTTTGTAATATTTTCCATATATCTGGAAAATAATAATTCAAGAAATGTTTAAAATTTTAATAAGCTTATTCTGTATGCCAGGAAACAGGTCTTAGATGCTGCTCACTTTAGTATAGTAGTATATGTAGTATAATAACCAGTCATATCAATTGATAAAGCAAATCAGTTGAATAATTCATTAGTGAAAAGAAGTAATGAATTAAGTTTGGGTGTGTCCAATTTGGACATACTCTGGAGACTTACATTCTCATGGTAACTTATAAAAATAACTCTGGAGGACATACCTGGGTGGCTCAGTCAGTTAAGTGTCTGACTTTGGCTCAGGTCATGATCTCAAAGTTTGTGAGTTTGTGCCCTGCATTGGACTCTGCACTGTCAGTGGGGAGCCTGCTTGAGATTCTCTCTCTCTCTCTCTCTCTCTCTCTCTCTCTCTCTCTCTCTGCCTCTGCTCCTCCCCCACTTGTGCTCTCTCTCTAAATAAATAAATAAATCTAAAGAAAAAAAAATTCTAGGAGTTTTCATTAGAGAGGTCCCTATAAATAATTTAAGATACTAGGCATGTATAACGTATGATTCACAGTCTCTAAATATGAAAACAATAAAACATTTTTAAAAGAAAGTAAAAAGACATGGAGGTTATATTTTTAAAACTATGAGTGGGTGATCATCAGTCTACAAACACTATAAATATTTGAGCATGGATTGGATGAATTACTAATCAATGAAATAGCAGCTAAAGAGATGGTATGATACATTCATAGGTAGCTTTTAAGTTGTTGGAGCATTTGTACTAGAAAGAGCAATCTAATAAGAGGTAAAATAAAAGATATCTTTTAAAAATAATACTTCATTTTTTTTTTTTTTGGAGCAGTGTACGTTCATAGGAAAATTAAGTAGAAAGTACAGTTTCCAAATAAACCCTTGTACGTATCCCACTGTACACTACAGTAAGCTAATTACACTGTAATTTTCCCATATTATTTACATCTTACATTAGTGTAAGATTATTAACATACTTACATTTCACTGCTTTAAAAATCCTGGAGCTTCACCTACTTAAACTGCCTCTGTGCTCCTTCCCCAATGATGGACACTCACTGATATCTTTATTGTTTCTATTGTTTTGCATTTTCCAAAGTGTCCTATAGTTCCCAGTGAAACAGTAAATCGCCTTTGAAAACTGGCTTCTTTCACTTAGCAGTATGCAGCTAAGGTTCCTCCATGGTATTTCATTACTTGATAATTCATTCCTTTTTTTAATTCAAGTATAATTGACACATAACATATTAATTTCAAATGTACAACATGATCACCATAATAACTCTAGTTAACATCTGCTTATTACATATTTGCAATTTTTTTTTCTTGTGGCAAGAACTTGTAAGATCTCTTTGAGCAACTTTGAGATCTGCTCTACAGTATTATGAACTATAGTCACCATGCTGTACATTACATCCCCTGTGACATATTTAACTAAAACTGGATGTTTGTATCTTTGACTTCACCCATTTTGCCTACCCCTTACCACCAGTTTGTTAGCTACATCTGAGCTTGTTTTTTTTTTTTTTTTTGAGATCGGTATATAAGTGAGATGGTACAGTATTTGTCTTTGTTTGTCTGACACATTTCACTTAGCATAATACCCTTTAGGTCCGTCAAGGTTTTTACAAATGGCAAGATTTCATTCTTTTTTTTACAGATTAGTAGTATTCCTCTCTCTCTCTCTCTCTCTCTCTCTCTCTCTCTCTGTGTGTGTGTGTGTGAGAGAGAGAGAGAGAGAGAGAGAGAGGGAGGGAGAGAGACAGATTTGAGAAAGAATTGTATCTCACATCTTCTTTATACATTCATCTATTGATGGATACTTACATTGTTTACATATCTTGGCTATTATAAGTAATGCTTCAGTGAATATGGGGAGTGCATATATCTTTCTGAATTAATGTTTTAATTTTCTTTCACCCGTTGTGGAATTGCTGGGTCATATGGTATTTATGTCTTTAATTTTTTGAAGAACCTCCATACTTTTGCCATAGTGGCTGCACCAACTTACATTGTCATCTACAGTGCTTTAGAATTCCCTTTCTCTATATCATCACCAACACTTATTTCTTGTCTTTTTGATAATTGATTTTCTAATAGGTATGAGCTGATACCATATTGTGATTTTGACTCCCATTTCCCTGATGATCAGTGATGTTGAAAATTTTGTCATGTGTCTGTTGAACACCTACCTATCTTCTTTGGAAAAATGTCTATTCAGGTCCTCTGCCTATTTTTTAATCAGGTTGTTAGTTTTTTTGGCTATTGAGTTGTGTGAGTTCTTTATGTATTACCTCCTTGTCAGATACATGATTTACGAACATTTTCTCCTATTCGGTAGCTTGCCTTCATTTTGTTAATGATTTCCTTTACTGTACAGAAGCTCTAGTTTGATGTAGTTGCACTCATTTATTTTTGTTTTTGTTGCTTTTGCGTTTGGAGTCAGATCCAAAAAGATCTTTACCAAGATTCAGGTCAAGGAGCTTACTGCCTGTTTTCTTCTAGGAGTTTTATGATTTTAGGTTTTACGTTCAAATCTTAACAATTTTGAGTTAATTTTTTTTTATGTATGGTGTAAGATAGTAGTCCAGTTTCATTATCTTTCATTTGCTATACAGATAACTAATTTCTTTTTATTGCTGCTGTCCTCCTTAGTATAGTGGTGAGTATCTTTGCCTGTCATTTCTTTTTATTACTGGGTAATATTCTATTGCATGGATTATTGCAGTTTATCTGTTCACCTGTTGAAGGGCATCTTGGTTGCTTCCATTTTTGGCATTGGTGACTAAACCTACTATTAGCATTTGCATGCTGGTTTGAAATTTTTTTTGAGTGGTAAAAATGCACAACTTAAAATTTAGCATTTTAACCATTTCTAAGTGTACATTTAGTCATGTTCAGTATATTCATATTGTTGAACAATCATCTCTACAGATTTATCATCTTGAAAAACTAAACTATATATTCATTAAACAAAAATTTCTCATTTCCCACTACCCCTAGCAACTACCATTCTACTTTGTTTTTATGAATTTGGCTACTCTATAGATATTCATATAAGTAGAATCATATAGTGTTTTCTTTTGTGTGACTGGATTACTTAAATTTAACATAATGTCCTTGGGGTTCATCCATGTTGTAGCATGTGTCAGAATTTTCCTTCCTTTTCAAAGCTGAATAATACTCCATTGTGTGTATATACATTTTCTTTATTCACTTATCTGTTGGTGATTACTTGAGTTGCTTCTGCCTCTTGGCTATTGTGAATAGTGCTGCTATGAACATGGGTGTGCAAATATTTCCTTGATATTTTGCTTTCAGTTGTTTTGGGTATATATCCATAATGTAGAATTACTGGTTCATATGATAATTCTATTTTTAAGTTTTTAAGGAACCACCATAATGTTTTCCATAGGAGCTGCACTATTTTACATTCCCATCAATAGTGTACAAGGATTCTGATCTCTCCACATCCTATAACCAACACTGGTTATTTTCTGTTTTTGATAGTAGACCTCCTAATGGGTATGAGGTGATTTTCCTTGTGGTTTTGATTTTTCCCTAATGATTAGTAATGTTGAACATCCTATCATATGCTTATTGGCCATTCTTATATCATCTTTGGAAAAGTGTCTATTTAAGTCATTTGCCCATTCATTTTTGTTTTATTTTTAAAATTTAAAATTAAAAAAAAATTGTAGGACTTTATATGTAAGATCATATCATTTGCAAAAAGAGACCATTTTACTTCTTAGCTTTCGATTTTGAAGCTTTGTACTTCTTTTTTGTCTTGATTGCTCTGGCTGGGACTTTGAGTACTATGTATTTAATAGGAATAGGGGCAGTGAGCACATTTGTCTTGTTCCTGATCTTAGAAGAAAAGCTTTCAACCTTTCACCATTTAATATGCTATTAGTTGTGGGCTTGTTACATATAGCTTTTATCATGTTGAGGTAAATTTCTTCTATAGTCAATTTTTTGAGAGTTTTTTTTTTATCATGGCAGAATGTTGAATTTTGTTAAATGCTTTTTATGCATCTATTGAGATCATGATTTTTATATTTCATTCTCTGAATATGGTGTACCATATTACTCACTTGCATATGTGGACCCTTCCTTGTATGCCAGGGATAAATCTCATCTGATAGTGTTTGATCCTTTTAGTATGATATTGGCTAACTTTACAGTTTACTAAACTCTTTTTTGGGAATTTTTCTATCTATATTCATCAGGGAGATTGGCCTTAGTTGTGTGTGTGTGTGTGTGTGTGTGTGTGTGTGTGTGTGTGTGTTTCTTCTTTTGTGGCATCCTTATCTGACTTTGGTATTAGAGCAATGATGGGCTTGTAAAAGGAGTTTGGGAATATTCTCTTTCAGTGTTTTTGAAGAGTTTAGCAGGAATGGCATTAATTCTTCAAATGTTTGGTAGAATTCACCCTGTGAAGCCATCAGGTTCTGGGCTTTTCCTTTGTGGGGGGGTTTTGATTACTGATCCCATGTCCTTGTTACTGTTCTGTTCAGATTTTGTATTTCTTCATGATTTTTTGGTAGGTTGGATGTTTCTAGAAATTTATAATTTTTTTGTATAGTATCTAAATTGTTGATGCATAGTTCATAGTAGTCTGTTTTGATCCTTTCTTTTTTATCAGTTGCAATGTATTTTCTTTCATTCCTGATTTTATTAATTTGACTTTTCTCTCTCTCTCTCTCAGCATTTATAAGTTTGTCAATTTTATCTTTCAAAAAAACCCAGCTCTTAATTTCATTGATCTTTTCCAGCCATTTCTAGTCTGATATTTCTTATTTCCTTTTATTCTGTTAATTTTGGTCTTAGAAGAACACACTATTGTTAGTCATTTGAGATAACAAATTAGGTTGTTTATGTAAGCTTTTTATTTTTCTTAATGTAGGCATTTATTACTACAAAGCTCCTTTTTTGAACTGCATTTTCTGCTCCCATAAGTTTTGATATATTGTGTTTCCATTTTCATTTGTTTGGAAATATATTTTGATTTCCCCTTTTGATTTCTTCATTGACCCATTTATTCTTTCCCATTTAATTTGTTCTTCAAAGTGTATTACTTAATTTTCACATATTTGTGAATTTTCCATTTTTCCTCCTGTTACTGATTTCTAGTTTCCTACAATTGTGGTTGGAAAAGATACTTGGTATGTTTTCATTCTTTTTGAATTTAAGATTGTTTTGTTTCCTAACATATGAAATGTCCTGAGGAATGTTCCATCCGTAGTTGAGGAAAAATGTGTATTCTTGTATTGGGTGGAGTGTTCTGTATGTGTCTATTAGGTCCATTTGGTCTAAAGTATGGTTCCAGTCCAATTTTTCTATGTTAGTCTTTTTGTCTGGATAAGCTATCCAGTATTGAAAATGGGATATTGACATCCCCTGCTATTATTGTATTCTTAAGTGTTTTCCTTTTCAGATTTGTTAGTATTTGCTTAAATGTATTTAGCTGTTCCAGAGTTAGTTGCATGTTTATTGACAATTGTTACGTCCTGTTGATGAATTTATCCTCTTACTATTATACAATAATCTTTTTCTCCTTTCCATTTTGGACTTAGAAGTCTATTTTGTCTGAGTATAGCTCCTCCTCTTTTTTTCATTTGCATGGAAGATCTTTTTCCATTTCTTTACTTTCATCCTATGTGTGTCTTTCAAAAGAAAACCAAGTCTCTTCTAGGCAGTATATAGTTTGGTTTTGTGTTTCTGGTTGTTGTTTGGTTGGCTGGTTTTTTATTTTTTTCCATTCAACCACTTTATGCCTTTTGATTGGAGAATTTGATCTATTTACATATTAAGTAGTTTTTGAAAAGGGCTCACTACTGCCATTTTATTAGTGGTGTTCTTGCTGTTTTATAGTTCTTTGTTCCTTCCTTTCTCTCTTGCTATATTCTTTTGTGAATTGATGATTGTCCCTGATCATATACTTTGATTTCCTTCATTTTATCATTTGAGTATCTAAGTTGGTTTTTGCTTTTGTGGTCACCATTGAACTTACATAAAACATTTAATAGAGTAACAGTCTATTTTAAGCTGATAACAACATAATTTGAATTACATGCAAAAACACTACCCTTTTATTCTATTCCCCCCTCAGCAATGTTATGCTGATGTTACAGTTTACAAATTTTTAATTGTATGTCCATTGAAAATTTAACTATAGTTTCTTTTTTTGGAGTGTTATCTGCAGTTTATTTTTATTTTATTTTATTTTAATTTTTATTTTCAAGTTAGTTGTAAAACAGTCTTGGCTTCAGGAGTAGAACACAGTGATACATTTTTTAAAAATTATTTAATTTTTTAAATTTACATCCAAGTCAGTATATAGTGCAACAATGATTTCAGGGATATTCCTTAATGCCCCTTACTCATTTAGCCTATTCCCCCTCCCACAACCCCTCTAGTAACCCTCTGTTTGTTCTCCATATTTAAGAGTCTCTTATATTTTGTCCCCCTCCCTGTTTTTATGTTATTTTTGCTTCCCTTCCCTTATGTTCATCTGTTCTGTGTCTTAAAGTCTCATGAGTGAAGTCATATGATATTTGTCTTTCTCTAATTTCACTTAGCATAATACCCTGTAGTTCCATCCATGTAGTTGCAAATGGCAAGATTTCATTCTTTTTGATTGCCGAGTAATACTCCATTGTGTGTGTGTCTTCTTGATCCATTCATCCATTGATGGACATTTGGGCTCTTTCCATACTTTGGCTATCGTCGATAGTGCTGCTATAAACATTGGGGTGCATGTGCCCCTTTGAAACAGCATAAATACCTAGTAGGGCAATTGCTGGGTCGTAGAGTATTTCTATTTTTAATTTTTTGAGGAACCTCTGTACTGTGTTCCAGAGTGGCTGCACCAGTTTGCATTCCCACCAATGGTGTAAAAGAGGTCCTCTTTCTCTCCATTCTTGCCAACATGTGTTGTTGCCTGAGTTGTTAATGTTAGCCATTCTGACAGGGGTGAGATGGTATCTCATTGTGGTTTTGCTTTGTAGTTCCCTGATGATGAGTGATGTTGAGCATTTTTTCATGTGTCGGTTGGCCATCTGGATGTCTTCTTTAGAGAAGTGTCTATTAATGTCTTTTGCCCATTTCTTCACTGGATTATTTGTTTTTGGGTGTTGAGTTTGAGAAGTCCTTATAGATTTTGGATACTAACCCTTTATCTGATATATTGTTTGCAAATATCTTCTCCCATTCTGTTGGTTGCCTTTTAGTTTTGCTGATTGTTTCCTTCACTGTGCAGAAGTTTTTATTTTGATGAGGTCCCAAGTTCATTTTTGCTTTCATTTCCCTTGCCTCTGGAGACGTGTTGAGTAAGGAGTGGCTGTGGCCAAGATCAAAGAGGTTTTTGCCTGCTTTCTCCTTGAGGATTTTGATGGCTGCCTGTCTTACCTTTTACGTCTTTCATCCATTTTGAGTTTATTTTTGTGTATGGTGTAAGAAAGTGGTCCAGGTTCATTTTTTCTACATGTCACTGTCCAGTTTTCTCAGCACCACTTGCTGAAGCGACTGTCTTCATTCCAGGAAATAATATCCAATGCTTTGTCAAAGATTAGTTGGCCATATGTTTGTGGGTCCATTTCTGGGTTCTCTACTCTGTTCCATTGATCTGAGTGTCTGTTCTTTTGCCAGTACCATACTGTCTTGATGATTACAGCTTTGTAATACAGCTTGAAGTCTGAGACTGTGATGCCTCCTACTTTGGTTTTCTTTTTCAACATGACTGGTTATTTGGGGTGTTTTCAGGTTCCATATAAATTTTAGAATTGTTTGTTCTAGCTCTATGAAGAATGCTGGGGCTGTTTTATTTGGGATTGCATTGAATGTGTATATTGCTTTGGGTAGTATTGACATTTTAACAATTTTCATTCTTCCAATCTATGAGCATGAGATATTTTTCCATTTCTTTGTGTCTTCTTCAGTTTCTTTCATAAGCTTTCTGTAGTGTTCCATGCAAAGATCTTTCACCTCTTTGGTTAGGTTTATTCCTACATATCTTAGGGGTTTTGGTACAATTATAAATGGGAATCAATTCCTTGATTTCTCTTTCTGCTGCTTCATTGTTGGTGTATTGAATTGCAACAGATTTCTGTAAATTGATTTTATGTCCTGTGACTTTGCTGCATTCATGTATCAGTTCTAGCAGTTTTTTGGTAGAGTCTTTTGGGTTTTCCATGTAGAATATCATGTCTTTTGGGAAGAGTGAAAATTTGACTTCTTTTTTGCCAATTTTGATGCCTTTTATTTCATTTTGTTGACTGATTGCTGAGGCTAGGACTTCCAACACTATGTTAAACAACACTGGTGAGAGTGGACATCTCTGTTGTGTTCCTAATCTCAGGGGGAAAGCTGTCAGTTTTTCCCCATTGAGGATGGATATTAGTTGTGGTCCTTTCATATATGGCTTTTATGATGTTAAGGTATGTTCCTTCTATCCCAACTTTCTTAAGGGTTTTTATTAAGAAAGGATGTATGGGAATACAAGCTGGTGCAGCCACTCTGGAAAACAGTATGGAGGTTCCTCAAAAAACTAAAAATACAACTACCCTATAACTCAGCAATTGTATTACTAGATATTTATCTAAAGGATATAGGTATGCTGTTTCAGAGGGGCACATGCACTCCAATGTTTATAGCAGCACTATCAACAATAGCCAAAGTATGAAAAGAGCCCAAATGTCCATCGATGGATGAAAGGATAAAGATGTGGTGTGTGTGTGTGTGTGTGTGTGTGTGTGTGTGTGTGTGTGTATATATATACACACATATATATATGTGTATATATATATATATAGAGAGAGAGAGAGTATTAGTCAGCGATCAAAAAGAATGTAATCTTGCCATTTGCAACTATGTGGTTGGAACTACAGAGTATTATGCTAAGTGAAATTAGAGAAAGACAAATATCCTATGACTTCACTTATATGAGGACTTTAAGAGACAAAAGAGATGAACATAAGGGAAGGGAAACAAAAATAATATAAAAACAGGAAGGGGGACAAAGCATAAGAGACTCATAAATATAGAGAACAAACAGGGTTACTGGAAGGGGTGTAGGAGGGGGGATGGGCTAAATGGGTAAGGGGCACTAAGGAATCTACTCCTGAAATTGTTGCACTATATGATAACTAATTTGGATGTAAATTAAAAAAAATAAAATAAAAATAAAAAAAATAAAGAAGGCCCTTGTTTCGAGAACTGGGTGATGTATGGAATTGCTGAGTCATTTGCTTGTATACCTGAAAAAATATAACACTGTATGTTAACTATACTAGAATTAAAATTTAAAAATAAATAAATACATAAAAAATAAATAAATAAATAAATTTTGTATCCCTATGTAATAAAGTGATTTGATCCATAAAAAAGGATGCTGTATTTTGTCAAATGCTTTTTCTGCATCTATCGACCGGATCCTATATTTCTTATCCTTTCTTCTTTTAATGTGATATATCATGTTGGTTGATTTGTAAATATTGAACCAGCCCTGCAGCCCAGGAATAAATCCCACTTGATCATGGTGAATAATTCTTTTAATGTACTGTTAAATTCGATTTGCTAGTATCTTGTTGAGAAGTTTTGCATCCAGCTTCATTAGGGATATTGGCCTGTACTTCTCCTTTTTAGTGGGGTCTCTGGTTTTGGAATCAAGGTAATACTGGCTTCATTGAATGAATCTGGAAGCTTTCTTTTTCTTTCTTCCTTTTCTTTCTTCCTTTTCTTTCTTCCTTTTCTTTCTTCCTTTTCTTTCTTCCTTTTCTTTCTTCCTTTTCTTTCTTCCTTTTCTTTCTTCCTTTTCTTTCTTCCTTTTCTTTCTTCCTTTTCTTTCTTCCTTTTCTTTCTTCCTTTTCTTTCTTCCTTTTCTTTCTTTCTTCCTTTTCTTTCTTTCTTCCTTTTCTTTCTTTCTTCCTTTTCTTTCTTTCTTCCTTTTCTTTCTTTCTTCCTTTTCTTTCTTTCTTCCTTTTCTTTCTTTCTTCCTTTTCTTTCTTTCTTCCTTTTCTTTCTTTCTTCCTTTTCTTTCTTTTCTTTTCTCCTCTTTTCCTTTCTAACAGTTTAAGCAAAATACGTATTAATCTTCTTTAAGTGTCTGGTAGAATTCCCCTGGGAAGCCATCTGGCCCAGGACTCTTACTGGGAGATTTTTGGTAACTGATTCAATTTCTTTGCTGGTTATGGGTCTGTTCAAAATTTATATTTCTTTCTGAGTTTTGGTAGTGTGTGAGTGTCTAGGAATTTGTCCATTTCTTCCTGATTGTCCAGTTTGGTCTACAATTTTTCATAGTATTCTCTAATTATTATTTGTATTTCTGTAGTGTTGGCTCTGATATTTCCTCTTTCATTTGTGATTTTTATCTGTTTGGGTCCTCTCTCTTTTCTCTCTTTGATAAGTCTGGCTAAGGGATTACCCATTTTGTTCAGTCTTTCACGAAATCAGCTCTTAAATTCATTGATCTGTTCCACTGTTTTGTTTTTGTTTTTGTTTTTGTTTTTTTTTGGATTCTACATCATTTATTTCTGCTCTAATCTTTATTATTTCCTTTCTTCTGCTGTCTTTGGGCTTTATTTGCTGCTGCTTTTCTAGCTCCTTTAGGTATAAGTTTAGATTGTGCTTGGTACCTTTCTTTCTTCTTGTGATAGGCCTGAATTGCCATGTATTTTCCTCTTAGGACTGCCTTTGCTGCATCCCAAAGGGTTTGGACTGTCATGTTTTCATTTTCATTTGCTTCCATGTATTTTTTTTATTTCTTCTTTAATTTCTTGGATAACCCATTCATTTAGTAGGATGTTTTCCAACCTTCGTGTTTGGGGGCTTTCCAAATTTTTTCTTGCAGTTGATTTCAAGTTTCATAGTGATGTGATCTGAAAATATGCATAGTATAATCTCAATCTTTTTGTACTTGTTGAGGGCTTTTTTGTGACCCAGTATGTGATCTATTGTGGAAAGTGTTTCATGTACACTTGGGAAGAATGTATTCTGCTGCTTTTGGATGAAAAGTTCCTAATATATCTGTTAAGTCCACTGGTCCAGTGTATCATTCAGAGCCATTGTTTCCTTATTAATTTTCTACCTAGATGATCTGTCCATTGTTGTAAGTGGAGTATTAAAGTCACCTACAATTGTAGTCTTATTATCAATAAGTTTGCTTATGTTTGTGATTAATTGATATACTTGGGTTCCTCCACTTTGGGGGCATAAACATTTATAATTATTAGCTCTTCTTGATGGATAAAACCCTTAATTATGATATAATGCCCTTCTTCATCTCTTGTTACAGTCTTTATTTTATAATCTAGTGTGTCTGATATAAGTATGGCTACTTTGGCTTTCTTCTGATGTCCATTAGCATGATAGATGGTTCTCCATGCCCTCCTTTTTTTAAATTTTTTAAATGTTTATTTTTTAATTTAATTTTTTTAAATTTGAGAGAGAGACAGAGCATGAGCAGGGGAGGGGCAGAAAGAGATGGAGACACAGAAACTGAAGCAGGCTCCAGGCTCTGAGCTGTCAGCACAGAGCCGGACATGGTGCTCGAACTCGTGAACCACGAGATCATGACCTGAGCCAAAGTCAGCCACCCAACCGACTGAGCCACCCAGGCACCCCTCCATGCCCTCCTTTTCAATCTGCAGGTGTCCTCAGGTCTAAAATGAGTCTCTTGTAGGCAGCATATAGATGGATCTTATTTTTTTAATCCATTCTGATACTGTCTTGATTGGAGTATTTAGTCCATTTACATTCAGAATGATTATTGAAGATATGGAGTTAGTGCCATTATGTTATCTGTAGGTTTTGTGTTTGTGGTGTTATACCTGGTCCTTTGTAGTCTTTCCTGCTTTCCACTCACAGAATCCCCCTTAAATCTCCTGCAGGGCTGGTTTAGTGGTCATGAACTCCATTAGTTTTTGATTGTCTGGAAAAGCCTTTATCTCTCCTTCTAGTCTGAATGACAGCCTTGCTGGATAAAGGATTCTTGGCTGCATATTTTTCGTTCTCAGCACATTGAATATTTCCTGCCACTCCCTTCTGGCCTGCAAGGTTTCAGTGCACAGGTCTGCTACTACCCTTATGTGTCTACCCTTATAAGTTAAGGGCCATTTGTCCCTAGCTGCTTTCAGAATTCTTTTTATCTTAGTATTTTGCCAGTTTCAGTATGCTTTGTCATGGTGTTGACCTGTTTTTGTTGATTTTTGAAGGGAGTTCTCTGTGCTTCTTGGACTTGGATGCCTGTTTCCTTCCCCATATTATGGAAGTTTTCAGCTATAATTTGTTCAAATAAACCTTTTGTCTCTCTCTCTCTCTCTGTCTCTCTCTCTGTCTCTCTCTCTGTCTCTCTCTCTGTCTCTCTCTCTGTCTCTCTCTCTGTCTCTCTCTCTGTCTCTCTCTCTGTCTCTCTCTCTGTCTCTCTCTCTGTCTCTCTCTTCTTTTGGAACTCCTATGATATGGGTATTGTTTCATTTCATTGAATGACTTAGTTCTCTAATTCTCCTATCATGAGCTAGTAATTTCCTTTCCCTCTTTTTTTCAGCTTCATCATTATACATAATTTTATCTTCTATTTCCCCTATTCTCTCCTCTGCTTCTTCTAGCCTCACTGTCACTGTGTCTAGTTTATTTTGCATCTAAGTTACAACATTTTTTAATTCACCATGACTAGTTCTTAGGTCTTAGATCTCTGCAGCAAGAGATTCTCTGCCCCTCTTCTATGCTTTTTTCAAGCTCAGCTATTAGTCTTATGACTGTTATAAGCAATATATCTGAGCAATAATTTATAATATCTTTTTTGAGCAGTTCTCTGATTTCTTCCTGAATTTTCTTTTGGGGAGAGTTCCTCTGTTTTGTCATTTTGGTTAAGTTTCTGTCTTTTGCATGTTCTAAAGGCTTGTTAGGTGCCCTGTACCTGAGAGAACTAGTATATTAAAAAGGGATAATGCCCTGTTCAGAGTCTGGCACTTTAGGAAGTGTTTTTGGTGTAAGCAGTATGCATTCTGTTGTTGCATTTTGGCTGCTCTATGCCACGGGTCAGTCCTCAGCAGAACTCCTCCTTGCTTATAGTGGTGGATTGTTTGGATCCTCAACCAGGTGTGCTTTGATTTGTTTGTTGAAGTAACCTTGGAAAAAGTAAAGGAAAAGGGGCAGCGGGGAGTCCTGAGCCCATAAAAAGAGAAAAATGAAAGGAAAAAAAAGACCAAACAGAGAATCAAAAAACTATAAGGCTAAATCCAGAGAAACAGAAAGGAAAATAAAGAAGAAGAAATAGAAAAGGTAGAAAAAAGTAAAGATGCCTCATTAAAAAAAAATATATGCAATACGAATTGATCCAAAAAAAATCAAACTATGAGCCTGATTCCAAAAGAAAACAAGAAAGAACAGTAAAATTAAGTTAAATTAAAAAAATCACAAACAAATAGAAATCAATTGTCTGTTAGTGCCTGGGTCCAGTGGCTCTGCTGGTCTCGAGAAGAGACAGGCTGTTTTGGGTCAGTGTCAGTCTTGCTTCAGTAAATAAGCAGTTGCCAGGTATAAGGGGTGGGGTTTGGTGTAAGCATGCCCTGCCTCCACTGGGGACCTCTGTGCTGCTCTCCAAGTCCTACCATGTTGGTGTTGGGGAGGACAGTGGAGACAACCCAGTCTCTCTTCCCTGGACTGGATGTCTCAAACTGTGTTGTTCAGGCAGCTCTCATAGAAGAGTGAGGACAGTCACCTTTCCCTGGTTCACAGATCTCCTGTGCCTTCTAGGTGTTCATTTGGGATTCAAAACATGATGTCTTAAAGGGCCCTGCAATGCTTGGACCCTGTTCTGGAATAGTGGCACTACACCCTTCTAATAAAAAGCCTTTTGGCTGGCACACGCAGGGTCTTTTGTCCTTAGGGAGGCAATAAACCCTTTCCCACACTCGTCCCACAGTGCTCCAGGAAGCAGACCATTCTCTCCCAATGCACCACTGAGATCTGAGACTGCTATACAGCGCTATGCATTCTGGGACTGGCTCCCTCCTCCCCAGGAGCATGGCCTTGGCTTCCATCTCCAGTCGGAGAGAGTTGCACACTTTGTACCTTCGAGTTTCAGCTCAAGAGGCTCCATCCTGCCAAGCTGTCTCCCTCCAACTGTGAAGATCTTTCTGCCACTCTGTAGGTCATTTTCCTGGGTGTTCCAAGTGATCTGACCTCAGTACAACTGTGTTTGAGGGACGAGGAAAATTCCAGTCCCCCTGCTTCTCTACCATCTTAACCCCTCCTCACTATAGTTTTTCCTTTTTTAAATACTTTTTCCCTTTTTTTCCCCTAGTATTTTATTTAAATTCAAGTTGGTTACTATATAGTGTAGTACTGGTTTCAGAAGTAGAATTCTGTGATTCATCACTTGTGTATAACACCCAGTGCTCATCATAACTGCTGTTCTTAGTGCCTATCACCCATTTAGCACATGCCCCCACCTCCCCTCCAGCAACCCTCAGTTTGTTCTCTATAGTTAGGAATCTCATGTGGTTTGCCTCCCTCTCTATTTTTATCTTATTTTTTATTTCCTTTCCATATGTTCATCTGTTTTGTTTCTTAAATTCCACTTATGAGTGAAGTTATAAGGTATTTGTCTTTTTCTCACTGACATCGCTTACCATAATACTCTCTGGCTCTATCCATGTTGTTGGAAATGGCAAGATTTTGTTCTTTTTGATCGTTGAGTAATACGCCATTGTACATATACACCATATCTTCTTTATCCGTTCATCAGTTGATGGATTTGGGCTCTTTCCATAATTTGACTCTTGTTAGTGCTGCTATAAACATTGTGGTGCATGTACCCCTTTGAATCAGTATTTTTGTGTCCTTTGCATAAATACCTAGTAGTGAGGTTGTCAGGTTGTAGGGTAATTCTATTTTTAACTTTTTGAGGAACCTCCACAGTTTTCCAGAGAGGCTACACCAGTTTGCATTCCCACCAACAGTGTAAGATAGTTCATTCTCCGTATCCTCGCCAACAACTGTTGTTTCCTGAGTTGTTAATTTTAGCCATTCTGACAGGTGTGAGGTGATATCTCATCGTGGTTTTGATTTATATTTCCCTGATGATGAATGATATTGAGCATTTTTTCATGTGTCTGTTAGCCATTTGTATTTCTTCTTTGGAGAAATGTCTGTTTACAGCTTCCCATTTCTTAACTGTATTATTTATATTTTGGGTGTTGAGTTTGAGAAGTTCTTTATGGATTTTGGATACTAGCCCTTTTTCTGATATGTCATTATCATATATCTACTCTCATCCAATAGATTGCCTTTTAGTTTTATTGATTGTTTCCTTTGTTGTGCAGAAGCTTTTTATTTTGATGAAGTCCCAGTTGTTTATTTGTGCATTTGTTTTCCTTGCTTCCAGCGACATGTCTAGTAAGATGTTGCTATGGCCAAGGTAAAAGAGGTTACTGTCTATGTTCTCCCCTAGTATTTTGATGGTTTCCTGTCAATACTTTTATTCCTTTAACCTTTATACTAGAGTCAAGTGATTAACCTACCACCCTATTCCAGAATTAGAATTTTCTGAATTTGACTATATAGTTACCTTTACCAGTGTGTTTTATATTTTCATATGTTTTCATATTACTAATTAGTTTCCTTAAATTTCAGCCTGATGAACTCCTTTGAGCATTTATTATAAGACAAGTCTAGTGGTAAATTCCCTCAGTTCTTGTTTTTCAGATATAGTCTTTATCTCTCTTTCATTTCTGAAGGGCAACTTTTTCAGGTAAGTATTCTTGTTTGGCAGTTTTTTCTTTCAGCATTTTGGATATATCATCCCACTTTTTCCAGATTTCCTGGTTTCTTCTGATATCCACTGTCAGCTTTATGAAGTTTCCTTTATATGTGAGCAGTTTTTTTTCTTTTTTCTTTTAAAATTGCTGTCTTTGATTTATACAATTTTATTGTAATTTTTTTTTTTTGCCAAACATCTTTTTGAGTTGAAATTTTTGGAGTCCCAAGGTGCTTCATGAGTTTAAACGTCCAAATCTCTCTCCAGATTTGGGACATTCTCAGGCATTATTTCTTAAAATAAGTTTTCTGCTCCTTTCCCACTCTCTTTTCCCTTTGGAGTCCAATAATGCATAAATTGTTTCCCTAAATGGTATCTTATAGATCACATAGACTTTCTTCACTCTTTTTCATTATTTTTTCTTTATTCTCCTCTGAGTGGGTAACTTCAAAGGACCTGCTTCCTACTTTACACATTCCTTCTTCTTGGTCAAGTCTGCTGCTTTCTACAAGTGGGATGGACTTGTCACGTCAGGGACACCAATTGCGGATTCAGAAAGCTGAGGGCAGCAGAAATGACTGCTCAAGACTCTATGCAAGTCAAGAGAGGTGAGAGGGAGGCTAAGGGAAGTCTCCCCGAGCTGCTCTTCTATTCCCGTATTTATTAGGCATACATTATAGGGAAAATGTTGAGTAATAGGTCAGTGGCCACGTGCCAGTAAGAACATATAGAAAGCATGCAGACCACCCCCCCCCCCAAAAAAAAAACCCCAAAAAACCATAAGGTGTTCCCAAGACTACAAAAGAGCAGATACTGAAAGCAGGGTGGAGGACAAGATATAAGTTATTCCGTAGATAACATGGTCTAATGGATTCCTGAGCACAGGCAGGACCCAACCCCTATGTATGCATTAACTAGATACTGGTCTGCTGTTTTTAGCAGGGCCAGAAAGAAGTGTAATGTATTCCCTATAATCTCTTTAATCAGGACATAGCTTTTTGATTTCCCACATATCCCCCTTTTTTGTTAGAAGAATTTTCTTGTTCATGGGAGTTGAAGAGGGCAATCTGTTGTAGTTCATGATGCCTCAAGGAAGCCACTATGCTATAGATCATTCAGAGGGCTATAAGAAATACAAAAAAGACTAGGAAGCAAAGAGCTCCAATAATCCAAATATGTTAATTGAGGCCATGGTACCAGTTGGTTGGATTTAACCATTTCACATTGTCAGATAACTCCTGTTCAACTTGTATCTGTGTTTCCTGTTGAATATCTAACAGTTGTTGACGTATTTGGGAAGACAAAACATTAATTTCAGATTGTAAATTGGTGGAAAAAGCTTCTAGTTTTTTGTTTTTTGTTTGTTTTTTTTTGTGGTTTTTTTTTGTGTGGTTTTTTTTTTGTGTGTTTTTTTTTTTTTTTTTTTTTTTTACTAAATCCTAGGAATGTTGAGACATATTATAAGGGGGTGACACAAATTTTGTCATGTTGCCAGTCACATTGTATATTTTGACGATCAACAAGTGCCTCTTGGTGGTCCCCCATCCATTTGAGTGCTGCTTCTGCAGCTTGCAACTTCTGCATGACACCATTATAAGTCTGTGTTTAAGTAATTGTTGCTTTGGTGGTATTAGTCATTATGTGATTGACTACTTTAGCAGTATGGATACTCTGTCAGGGAGACTGCTGCAACAGAGGCTGTGGCTAAGATGACAACGGATGAGATAAGGAAGGCAATGAGCCATCCAACAAATCTTTAGGTCTCCACTTAGAAATGGCTTGGGCTAACTCTGTGAGACCATTGGACTCTGCCTAGGACCTTGCTAGATTTACTGGTAGCCAAATTTGAGGCTTTTTTCCCCATTTTTTTAAATTTTATTTTTTTGTTTTTTAAAATTTACATCCAAATTAGTTAGCATATATTGAAACAATGATTTCAGGAGTAGATTCCTTAATGCCCCTTACCCATTTAGCCCATCCCCCCTCCAACAACCCCTCCAGTAAGCCTCAGTTTGTTCTCCACATTATGAGTCTCTTCTGTTTTGTCCCCCTCCCTGTTTTTATATTATTTTTGTTTCCCTTCCCTTATGTTTGTCTGTTTTCAAGAATGAAATCTTGCCATTTGCAATTACATGGATGGAACTGGAGGGTATTATGCTAAGTGAAATTAGTCAGAGAAAGACAAAAATCATATGACTTCACTCATATGAGGACTTTAAGAGGCTGTCTTTTTAAGAAAAACATGTGGGATAGAAAATTTGATAATATAATGGTTGACACAAGCTGTATACCAAGCTGGAGGAAGTACTTCAAAAACATAATATGGGTTGTCAAATGTTATATTAACTGGTTTAAAGAAAGGGGGGTCTATGATATGAGCCCCACACAGTGATGAAAAAGCAGTAGTGGTCTGGATAAAGAAAAAGATTAAGCAAATCATTACCTTAGCTGAGTTGGGAAACCACAGCTAAGTATGCTAAAAACCTGTTTACTGGGGTTGGTTTTGCTCCTACACGGCACATGACTTTGGTGTCATGTTGATTGAACTTCTTAAGTTGTCCCCAGATGATATTATTTGCCTTGGTCATTCTTGGGCATTGTCTCCCCTGTTGTCCTTGTAAGGACCAATTTGCCTTCTGAGGAGAAGGGTTGAGGGGCTGATCCTTCCAACTCATGGTATGGTTTAATCAGATGAGCAGGTGCCCAGTGTGGTCCTGATGGGTGAAGAACACATGCATATCCCCTTCCCCATGTTATTAGTTCATAAGGCCCTTTCCATCAATTATTGCCTTGTATACCTTTGAGTAAAACCTTGGCTCTGATATTTGAGCCGGGAGATGGCGTAGAATGTCATTTGGCAGCTGTGAGGCCATGGGAATCACAACTTAAAAAACTTAATATGTATAAGGTTTATATAGTGAATTCAAGGAGAGTCATTATGTAGATTCCCTCTTTTTTGTTTATGAAGATTTGTTTTATTTTTTTTATTTTTTATTTTTTATGAAGATTTGTTTTAAAGTGACATATGTATGTTCTAAAATAGCTTGTCCAGTAGGGTTATATGGTATGCCCATAATGCGTTGTATATTCCAATTTTGGAAAAATTACTTTATCATGGAGGAAAGGTATCCAAGCCTGTTGTCAGTTTTAATTTGTTGAGGTCTACTGGCTTGTAAAAATGGATGTAAAAAATGACGAATGATATTTTTCACATTTTTTCTGGTGTGAATAAAGGCCATTATAAATCCTGAAAGATGTTCACAGACACGTGGATATATTTGTGACACACGAATGGGGCATAGTATGTAATATCAATTTTCCAAAGATGATGTATTTAAATATCTTTTTTTAAATGTTTATTTATTTGAGAGAGAGAGTGAGCATGAGGAGGGGAAGGGCAGAGAGAGAGGGAGACACAGAATCTGAAGCAGGCTCCAGGCTCTGAGCTGTCAGTACAGAGCCCAACACGGGACTCAAACTCACAGACTGCAAGATCATGACCTGAGCCAAGGTCAGCAGCTTAACTGACTGAGCCACCCAGTACCCCTAAAGATGATTTGCATTTAGATGTCTGGGGTTAATTCCCCACTGTTTTTTGTCCTTTTGATTGCTGTTGACAGGGCAGGAAGCAACAATTTGTTTAGCTTGAATAACTGTAGGATGGAATTGTTTAATAAGGGACTTATAATTTTGATGAAAAAGGTCATGAGATAATTGAGCAGTTTTAAAAGCTCTATTGTAGCCAACAAATTGGGCTGCACACTCGTTTCCTTCTGTTGAAGGTCCAGGTAAGCCTGAATGTGATCTTATGTGAGTGATAAAAAGAGGGTGTGTTTGTTTATCTAGTAAGGCTGGTAAAGTTAAAAATAGGGACAGTAAGGAGGGATCCTTCATTTCCCTAATAGAGGCCTGTTCTATATTCTGTGTCATATAAACTATATATTGAGAGTTTGCTACAATGTTAATAGGTTGGTTAGGAAATTGTTGTAAAGCCATAAATCGGCCTTTAATTCTGATTTCTGAGTAGATGTTTGTCCTTTAAAGATTACTTTATGCCATCGTTGGTCAAACCATGCAATAGCAGATTTAGTAGTTTTTCCAGATCATCTATAAAAACAGTGATTGCTTGTGAAATTGGCTGTGGAGAACTTTTTTGGGTGTAGTTATGTTTAAAAGAGGTAATTGTAACAATTTGTCTGATGGCAGAGACTAAACAGTTGGCCAACAAAGTCTGATAGCACTTTGGAGTTCTATAGATTGAGTGAGAATCAGTTGAAAGCATCATAAGACACCCCAGGATATATAAAATCAGGGTCATATCCTGTCGTTGGCAATTTTATCTGCCCTTAAATAATAATTCTGTAACTTGTGTATAGGGAGTGAGGGTTTTCTTAAATGATTGAGAAAGAAAAAGCCATCCTAAACATTGAACTTCTTTTATAAGTTGGCCAAAAGTCCAGTGGGTATATTGAGGGTAGGAAATATAAATAGATAAATGGGGTAACCTAACTGTAGGTGATGTAGTTGCCTGTTTTTAAAGGCCTGTTTAATAATAATTTAATCTCTGAAGCAGAAATTAACTATGAGGAGAGTCTAAAACAGTGTTTTCTTTTAAAATACTAAATAAATTAGAAAGTTGTCCTGTAGTAATTCCCAAAATGGGAAAAATCCAATTAATAGCTCCTAACAATTTTTGAAAATCATTTAGGGTATGTAATGGAGTAATATCTAATGAGATGCATTGAGGCTGTATTGTCTGAGCAAAGACTATATGTCCTAGATATTTTCAAGGTTCCTGCATTTGAACCTTTTCAGGAGCTATTTGAAGCCCATGTTCTTCTGTGGAAAGTTGTAAGTGTTTATATATTGTGAAAAGTAAGGTCTGTGTAAGAGCATCAGGAAGAATATCATCCATATAAGGACAAATTAGACAGGATGGACATTTTTTATGAGTGGGCAGTAAGGCTTGTTGAATGAAATACTGACATATAGTTGGGCTATTAATCATTTCTTGAGGTGATACTTTCCGTTGATATCTAGACAAAGGTCTTTGGTTGTTAGTCACAGGTAGAGAAAAGGCAAAATGTTCCTTATCTTATTTGGCTAAAAGGTATGGTAAAAAAGCAGTCCTTAAGATATATTGCTATAATAGGCCATGTTGAAAGAAAAATGGCAGGGTTGGGCAAGCCTGACTGTAATGCCCTCAAAGGTTGGATAATGGTGTTGATAGCCCTGAGGTCCTGTTACAATCTCCATTTACCTGATTTTTTAGAAATTGTAAAAGTAGGTGTGTTCCAAGGAATGGTGGAAGGTTCAATATGACCAGCTTCTAATTGTTGTAAAACCAGATTTTTATCTTGTTTTAATTGCTCCCCTTTTAGGGGCCACTGTTCGATCCAAATAGATGTGGAAGATTTCCATATCAGTGGAAAGGGAGGGTTTTTTTTTTTTTTTTTTTTTTTAATTTCTACATTCCTGAGTTTATGAATTGAAAATTACATCCACTAGGAAACTTGTAAAAAGAGTATGAAAGTTGGAGAATAACATGAAGGAATTTTATAAGACAATCTTGGATTAAGGAAGCTATTATGAAAATGACATTAAACCTCGGAACATAGCAATTAAAAGATGGCTGCATTTGAAGATTTAAAATATTTAAGTTTCAGGGCACGGAAAGGGAGGGGTTTTAACAGTGGTCCCTATTAAAAAGAAAAAAAAAAAGACTGAATGACTACTTTCCATCGTTTAAGTCAGTCCCTTCCCCATAAAGACATAAGAACAGATAGAATAAAGGTTGAATGAATAAAGGTTGAATGTAACCTGTTTGTCCTTCTGGCTGGACACTTGTGAGGGGTCTTTTGCTTTGCAATGGTAGGTGGGTGCCTCCCACTCTGGTAACAGCTAGGAGGCTAGGTCTTTTTTCCCCAATGTTTAGGCCATTCATTGGAAGTGATAATAGAGATAACAGCTCTAGTACCAATTAGCCCTGTAAATTACTTTCCCTTTACAGTAATAGTTAAAAAAGATTTGTCAGATTGAATGATCTCAGCCCAGTATATAATTCCTTGGATCCTGTGTTGCCAAATCCTTTATTTCCCCTTTGTTGTGTTAAAACTCCTGGAATTTTAAAAGGGATTAGGACTAGTTGTGCTAATTGTGTTCCAGGGGGGATAATATGTAATCCTTTAACCTTTATCATAATGTGAATTTCCACCATATAATCTGAGTCAATGATTCCAGGTATTATGAAAATTCCCTTTTTTGACATGCTAGATATTCCTAGAATAATCCCCACTGTGTTGAGGGTAAAGGGCGATATACCCCAGTGGGTATTGTATAGGCATGATCTTGTTCCTTTAAAATTAATTCTGAGGTAGTGCATAAATCCACTCTTGCACTTCCTGTGGTTGCTGCTTGCAAGTCTGTAACCTGACCTTGACCTGGTTTAAGAGAACCTGAAGGAACAGGGCTCTGTATTGCTCCACTTGGCATTGGGGGCTTGGGAGCTGACGCCCCTTCCTCATTTCCTGAGAGGGAGAGGGGTCATCCTTCTTTATCAAATTCAGATTGGCATTGATTTGTCCAATGTTTTCCTTTTCTACATCTGGGACAATCCTTATTGCGTAACTTCCTGGTTTGTCCCGTTGTTTGTTGGTGACAGTCCTTTTGCATGTGCTCTGGGTTTCCACATTTAAAACAGGCATGAGAGGCTGGAGATGGTCTCATAATAATAGCCACAAGAATTTGTGCTTTTTGTGTTTCAGTTCCCACATTTTGGCACACCCTGATGAATTCAGTGATACCTTTGGCTTGTGTGTGTATGCCAGAGAGAACGGCCTGACAGTCTACGTTAGCATTTTCATAAGCCAATTGCTGCAGTAAAACTTGAGCAACTTCTTCATTATCTATTTGCCTGGAAATACTCTGCTGCAACCTATTCACAAAATCAACATAAGGTTCAGTGGCTCCCTGCAGTTTTGTGGCAAAGGAACCTGTTTTTGTGTCAAGGACAGTAAAACATTGTTGGAATAACCTATGATTGGCCTGGGTTTGGGCTTGAGCCATGGTATAATGGCTGACACCTTGTAGCCTTTCTACTCTTTTTGGAATACCCAAATCTCGATTATGAATTGCCTATGTGGCGCAGCCCTCTTGATATTCTAAAGTACATTTAGCATGCTGAATGGGGGAAAGTATGCCCTTTGTTAATGCCTTCCAATCCAAAGGGGTCCTTTCATATCCATTTCCTATTGTTTCAATTATCCCCTTAGTAAAGGAGTTTTGGATATCATTCTCAACAACACTTCCTTTCAATTCCTTGAAGACAATTAAAGGAGCGACTTTTGCCTAGGTTGATATTCCAGGAGTGGTAATGATGGGGAATATATGAAATTCCCCAGTAGCATATCCCTCCTGTAAACATTGCTGCATAACTGGTGGCTTGTATCCATCCAATGTAAATATTGGCTTTAAGCAATCAGGAGGAATAGGGACAGGAGGAGGCAGTGGAGGGAAGTCATCCTCCATTGTAAGAGGTGTGAAGGAGAGGTGGGTATTAGGCTTTCTTTCTTAATTTGTTCCTTCTCTGGAGATACATGTAACGGACATAATGCCTTAGGGACTAAACTCCAGATCACTAAAATGGAAGTGGGAACCTTCTCTCCTTTGGCATGTTTCTTTTTAAAAAATTTCCCACTTGTTCCCATAGATCTAAATCAACTGTACCATGGTTGGGGAACCAGGGACAGGTGTCTCACATTGTTTGTAACAATTTACTTAATTGATCTTTTTTTAACAGTGCAATGAGCCACCTTTAAGAGCTGCTGTAAAGTTTTTAGATGTAATAGCTGTTCCTTTGTCATTTTTTGGAGAAAAGAAATACTGTCACTGAAAACTAGATATGTTGGCAGCTATCCCAAGGGGGTCCTGCTATCCCTTACCGGGATGAGGTCTGTTTGAAGTCCGGACAATTTCACTTTCTTCTCCTGAGTGTGTAGATTCTGCGGCTGGAAAGTCTTCCTTTTGAGGCTATTACGGTCATGTTGGGGTCACCAATTGTGGATTTGGCTTTCAGCTTTGTCCAGCAAAGCCAAGGGCAGCAGAAAGGGTTACTCAAGACTCCATGCAAGTCAAGAGATGTGAGAGGGAGGCTAAGGGAAGTCTCCCCGAGCTGCTCTTAAGCTCCTGTATTTATAGGCATACATTATAGGGAAAACATTGTGCAAAATGTCAGTGGCTACGTGCCAGTAGGAACATAAAGAAAGTGTGCAAATAAACAAGGTGTTCCCAAGACTACAGAAGAACAGATTCTGAAAGCAGGGTGGAAGACAAAATAAGATATTCCATAGATAACATGGTCTAAGGAATTCATGAACACAGACAGGATGCAACCCCTAAATACACATTAACTAGATACTAGTCCGCTGTTTTCAGCAGGGCCAGAAAGCATTATAATGCATTCCCTATAATCTCCTTAACCAGGACATAGCTATTTGATTTCCTACGTTCTATTGCATTTTTGAATTCTATTGTATTCTTCTGCTCCAGCATTTCTGGGTGTGTGTGTGTGTGGGGGGGGGGGGGGTTCTTTGTATAGTCTCAATACTAATTCCTTATCAGATACATGATTTACAGATATGTTGTTCATTTCCATCGGTTATCTTTTTACGCGGTTAGTTGTTTCCTTTGCCCAGAAGTTTTAAATTTTGATGTCATCCAATTTGTCTTTTTTTTAGTTTTACTTTTGTTCCCTATGCTTTGGTGTTGTATCCAGGAAATCTTGCTAAATCTGACATTATAAAGCTTTCCTTCTACATGTTCTTCTAAGAGTTTTATAGTTATAGTGCCAGTTTTTGTTTGAACATAAATTTTCAACTTATTTGGGTAAATACCAAGGAGTGTGATTTCTAGATCATATGGCAACACTATGTTTAGCTTTGTAAGAAACTGCCAATCAGCTTTTGAAAATGGCTATACCATTTTACTGCCCATCAGCCTTTGAAAGTGGCTGTAACATTTTGCATTTCTACCAGCAGTGAGTGAGAGTTCCTGTTAATCCACATCCTTGCCACAATTTGGTGTTGTCAGTATTTTGGGTTTTAATCATTCTATTATATATGTAGTGATATCTATTGCTGGTTTAATTTGCAATTCCCTAATGACGTATAATGTCGAACATCTTTTCATGTGCTTATGTGCCACCTGAAAGCCTTCCTTGGAGAAATATCTATTCAGATCTTTAGCTCACCTTTTCATTGAATTATTGTTTTCTTATTGTTGAGTTTTAAGAGTTCTTATATATTTTGGATAGCTGTATTTTATCAGATGTTTATGCTAATCTTTGGTTTGCATTTTCATTTTTTAACAGTGTCTTTTATAGAGCAGAAGTTTTAATTTTAATGAAGTTCACCTTATCATTTTTTTCAATCATGGATCATGCTTTTGTTGTATTTAAAGAAGTCCTTGCCAAACCCAGATCAAGTCCAAACCAAACCAAGATCACCTAGATTTTCTCCTATGTTATTTCCTAGAAGTTTTATAGTTGTGCATTTTCTATTTAAGGCTATGATCCATCTTGAGTTAATTTTTGTGAGTGATGTAAGATCTAGATTTTTTTTTTTTTAATGCATGTGGATGGCTAGTTCTTCTAGTACTGTTTGTTGAAAAGACTATCCTTTCTTCACTGTATTGTCTTTACTCTTTTGTCAAAAATCAGTGACTGTGTTTGTGGAGGTTGTATTTCTAGACTCTGTTTTGCTCCTCTGATCTATTTGTTTATTCCTTAATCATGGTCACATTGTCTTGATTACTGTAACTTATAGTATGTCTTAAATTGTACTCTTTGTCCTTTTTCAATATGTGTTAGCTATTATGTGTCTTTTTTCCTTTTGACATAAACTTTACAGTTATAGTCAGTATCCATAAAATAACTGAGGTTTTGGGATTGCAATGAATCTACATGTTGAGTTGGAAAAAACTGACATCTTGACAATATTGAGTCCTCTTATCCATGAACATGGAATATCTATTCACTTTTTTATTTCTTTCATCTAAAAGTTGCAACTTTCTTCATATATATCTTGTACCTATATTGTTAGATTTATACCCAAGTATTTTATTTTTGTGTACTAATGTAAATAGTAAATTATGTTTTAGTTGCAAATTCCATTTGTTCATTGCTAGTATATCAGAAAGTAATTGACTTTAATATATTAACCTTTGTATCCTGTAACCTTGCTGCAACTGATTAGTTCTAAGAAACTTTTTGTTATTGATTTTTTGGGAATTTCTACATAGAAATTGTGTCATTTATGAACAGAAAATACTATTTATTCCTAATTTGTATATTTTTGATTTTACTGGTCTTCCTTCCAGTATTATGTTGAATTGGAGTGGTGAGATGAAACATGTTTTCATGTTCCTCATCTCAAGAAAGCATCTAGTTTCTCATCACTAAGTATGATGCTAACTATAGGGATTTTTTGGTACATGTTCTTTATTGAGTTCAGGAAGTTTATCTTCTGCTAGTTTTCTGAGAGTGTTTTCTCATTTTTATCATGAATGGGTTTTGGATTTTGTTAAATACTTTTCTTGCCTCTAGTAATATGATGTGATTTTTTACTTCTTTATTGTGCTAATGTGATATATTAGATTAATTGATTTTTAAAAATGTTTATTTACAAAAAAATGTTTATTTACTTATTTTTGGGAGACAGAGTGGGGGAAAGACAGAAAGAGAAGGAGGAGAGAATCCCAAGCAAGCTTTGTGGCATGAGCACAGAGCCTGATGCAGGGCTTGAACACACGAACTGTGATATCATGACCTGAGCTGAAATCAAGTTGGATGCTTAACTGACCGAGCCACCCAGGCACCCCTAGATTCATTGATTTTTTTTTTTTTTTTTTTTTATGTTGAACCAGCCCTACATACCTGGAATAAATCCAACTTTGGGTATAGTGTACATTTTTTTTTTTTTATACATTGTTGGATTCAGATTGCTGAATGTTTTGTGGAGGATTTTCACATCCCTATTCCTGAGAGGTATTTATCTGTAGATACCTTTTCTCATAAGTTTTTTCTGGTTTTGGTATTAGGGTAATGCTGACTGCATAGAATGAGTTAGGAAGTATTTTCTTTGATTGTATGTTCCGGAAAAAGTTGTAGAGAATTGATATTGTTTTTCCCTTAGATAGTGGTAGAATTCACCAGTAAATTCATCTGGGACTGGTGCTTACTGTTTTAGAGGGTGATTATTCAATCTACTACTTTCTAGACATAAGTTTATTCAGATTGTCTAAATCTCCTTGTAGAAGTTTTATACATTGTGTATTTCAGAGAGTTGGTCCTTTTTCCCCCCTAATTACCAGATCTGTGGACATAAAGTTGTTTATAATGCTCTCTTATTAATCTTTTATTATCTGTGGGAACAGTAGTGATCTCCCCTCTTCCATTTCTGATATTAGTAATTTGTGTCTTGTCTTTTGTTTTTCTCAGTTAGCTGCATAGGAGTTTATAAATGTTGATATTTTCACAGAACCAGTTTTGGTTTTGTTTATTTTTGTCTACTGATTTTCTGTTTTCAATTTTATTTATTTTTGCTCTGGTTATTATAATTTCTTCTTATTTTAGATTTAATTTACTTTTTTTAGTTGACTAATGTGGAAAGTTAGATGATTAGTTTTAGGTACTTCTTTTCTAAATATATACATACAATAGTATAAATTTCCTTCTAAGCACTGTTTTTGCTGCATCCTAGATATTTTGGTAGCTGTTATTTTATTATTTAGTTCAACATATTTTTATTTTTCTGTTGATATATTCTTTTACCTATTATTGAGAAATGTGTTGCTTAATCTATTTATTTGGGGATTTTCTAGCTCAGCTGTTACTGATTTATAGTTTAATTCCATTGTAGTCTGAAAGCATATTTTGGATGATTTATATTTTATAATTGTTAAGGTGTATTTTATGGTGCAGAATGTGGTCTGTTTCAGTGAATGTTTCATGTGCACTTAGGAAGAATGTGTATTTTGCTGTTGATGGGTGAACTATTCTATAAATGTCAATTAGATCCATATAAATGGATGCATGTTTAGTTCAACTATATCCTTGATTTTCTGCCTACTAGATTTCTCAATTGCTGATAGAGGAGTGTTGAAATATCCAGCTATAATAGTAAATTAATCTATTTCTTCTTGCAGTTATGTTAGTTTTTGCCTCATGTATTTTGATGCTATGTTGTTAGGTACATATACATTGAGAATTGTTAAGTCTTTTCAAAGAATTGACCCCTTTTTCATGATGTAATACCCCTCCTTTGTTTTTTCTTTTATTTGCTTTCCTAGGAGACATATCCAGAAAAATGTTGCTAAGGCTAATGTCCAAGAAATTACTGCCTGTGTTTTCCTGTAGGAATTTTCTGGCTGTCTACTTGTATGGATGCCCAGTTTTCCCAACACCCATTTATTGAAGGGTTTCTTTTCCCCATTGTATATTCTTGCTTTCTTTGTTGAACAATTGACCATATAAATGTGGGTTTACTTCTGGGCTCTCTATCCTGTTTCATTAATCTGTGTGTTTATTTTTGTGCTGTATCATACTGTTTTGATTACTGTAGCTTTGTAGTATATCTTTAAATCTGGGATTGTGATGCCTCCAGCTTTGTTCTTCTTTCTGAAAATTGTGTTGGCTATTCAGTGTCTTCTGTGCATCCATAAAAACTTTAGGATTATTTGTTCTACTTCTATGAAAAATACTATTGATATTTTGATAGGGATTGCCTTGAACCTGTAGACTGTTTTGTGTACTATGGACATTTTAACAGTATAAGTTACTCCAATCCATAAGTATGGTATCTTTCCATTTATACAAAGAACTTCTAAAAATGGAGGGACAAAAGACCAAACATCCTATAGAAAAGTAGGAAAAAGGCATGGATAATTCACAAAAAGCAACATGAATATATGATAAACATATGAAAAACGAAACTTCAAACTCACTCATAATTGGAGAAATATAACTTAAAACTAAAATATTTCTCACATTTTAGAGGAAAAAAATTTTTTAAGTGATATTCTGTCAATGAGGCTGAAGGGAAACAGTTGTTCCCACATGTTGCTAGTAGGAATTCAAACTGATAAAATCCTCTGAAAGAAAATTTGGTAATACTTAAAAAAACTATCTTTTGACCCCAAAGTTCCACTCATAAGAACTGGTGATGATGATGATGATATGCCTCCAAAAATAGGAAAATGGATATTTAGGAGGCTATTTACTACAGCATTATATCTGTAATTGCAAAATATTAGAAATAACCTGAATGTCCTTACATAGGAGAATGGTTGAATAAATTGATATATTCCATATTAATTCCATAGAATATTATGCAACTATAAAAAATAATGATGAATATATCTGTGAACATATTTGGAATTGTTTATAGTATATACTGTTATAAGAAAATTAAAAAGAATATACGTTGCTATCATTAATGTAAGAAAGAAGAAGATAGTTTAAAATATATTTGTGTTCTGTTCATTTGTGCAGAAGAAATACAGGAGTGATAAATCATAATCTCAAAAGTTATCTATAGGTGGTGGGTGGAAGTGAAATAAATAGGGCAATGAGAACAGTTATGAGGATGAGGAGGATATACTTTTTGTTTTTTGTTTTGCTTTAGCTTTGACTCTTAGAATCTGAGTAAAGTTTTACATGATAAATAAAAGAAATCTTGAAATCAACCAGGATTATGGGCAGGGTTACCCAAATGAATACACATGGTAACAAATGAACCTAATTTTATCACAGATGAATAAAATAACCATATTGAACAAGATGGGAACCAAAAGAACTGATCTAAGTAACTTTGGGGAAAAAAAAGTATTTTGACTAGAATAAACAAATATTGTGTCCTGTTTATTAGGTATTATTTTTTTCAGAGGTATGAGTTAACAGTTTGGTAACTGCTTTAGGATTGAAGGGATGACCAAATGAATTCTAGATAGATAGGAAGAAACCTGGCTCTCATTATCAGAGAAGGAAGTAACAAATAAGGAAAGGACAAGGCTAATGAACCTTTTAATAAATTAAAATCAGTTTTCAGTATGAACTTAGGTAAATATGTAGAGACAGAGATAACTGTCTTTATCTGTACACATACAGATATGTATATCGGTATATCTGCGTATATGCATGGGTCAGTATTTCATATATATGTGTATATGTGCATGGGTCAGTATACATATATACACATACATACATATATAGCTTCTTGGCACTGTTCACTGACAGGGCCCTGGAGCAATGACATTTCAGTAGTAGTGAGCACACCTAGTAACAGCTCTTGGTTTTTAAATACTATTCTCCAGTGAAAGGAACCATTGTTCTTTGCAGAAGTGGTACATTTCAGGGCTGGGGTAGAGAAAATACATATGATCCTGGAATTTCTTATGGTGGGATAGGAAGTAGTAAAAAGAACACAAGAACCAATGTGAAGGAATATCAGAGTATAACTCTTAGATTAAATTAAATATCCATACTGATCTACATAGATAATTGGAGAAATGGAGAAGAGGCAGCTTTTCCTTAAGAGAATTCCAATTAATAAATGTGGAAGGAATTAAGGAAATATAACCTCACTATTACACCAGTACCACAGTACTAACTTGCAGGTAAGATCCATGAAAGAATGGGAAAAATCAGTAAGCAAAAGTAAGAGAAGAAACTAAATGTTCGCAGTCTCAAAGTCCCAAGACATTAATCAATTATGGAGGAGAAAATAGCAATGTTACTCTGGACAAACCTGATAAATAACCTTGATTACTTGGTTAAGGTGATTAACAAAATCAGCAAAAAGGCATGTACCCCTGCTGGGATGCAATGAGAATGACACAGTATTAGTTTTGTGGTGATCTTGTCAAAAGTAAGTAATATCAATCTAATCTTGAAAAAACATCAACAAGCCAAAATGAAAAGACATTCCATGAAATAAAAGAGAAGTCATAAAAAATGTCAAGGTAAAAAAGACATAAGACTATAGAATAGTCATAGTTTGGAGGAACTAAAGTGATACAATGCAGTGTGGGATCCCATATTGAGTACTAGAGTAGGAAAAGGACATTAGAAAAAAAACTGTTGAAATTTTAATAAGGTCTGTAGTTGAGTCAATAGTATTGTGCCAATGTTAATTTCCTAGATTTGATAATTGTACTATAGTTATGTAAGTTGTTAACATTACGGGGAAGTGGGTATGAAGGATATATGAACTCTCTGTATGAATTTTGAAATACTGTTAAGTCTAAAATTATTACAAAGTTAAAAGTACTAAGCCAACAGTAACCATTTTTCCTCCCTTCTGTGGTTGTTTGACCCAGCCAGACATTTTTTTTTTTTTTCATTACTGTAGTCAAGGACTACTAGACTGGGATTTTTTGGAGGCTTGACTTAGATGTAGAGATGGGTGGGCCTCTCTTCCTGTAGTATCAGGGCTTCTCCAGTGACTTCCTTTCTCTCCACCAAGGTAGCCTGTACTTCTTACATAATGGCTCTGGACTCCCAAGAATGCAAGAACAGAAGCTATGAAAGTATTCTTAATATGTAGGCTCAGAAACCCCAAAATATCCCTTCCCCCATGCTCAGTGTCAAAGTTGTCATAGGCCAGCCAAAACCAAAGTCATTGAGGAATGACTTCTACCTCTTGATGAGAGGAGGGAAGGAGGTTAAGTACTACTCCTGCCATGGCTTCTTTTTGGGTTCCCCTAGAGATCATTAGCAGATGTCAGACTGCACCTTTTGAAGCTTTGATTTAGCCTGGCTGATGATGAGGGCAGTGCCAAGTGATTCATAAATGGAGAAAAACTCCAAGACAGGCTTAACAGTGGTGCACAGAGTCCTCTGCATTTGAATTTCCTAAAAATTTCTTCTTTCTTCTTTATAGCTTTTAATACTTGAAATAACCACAGAAGGTCTCTAAAATCCAACTTTTGCTTTTTTGGCAGGATTGTACCTAAACTGTTGTGAACAGATGGGGATCTACCCTGTTTTAAACATATGTGTGAAAGATGGTCATCCTGCATCACATATTCCAACAATTAACAGCCTTTAAATGTAAGAAGTCCTTTGTAGGACTTTGTAGTCCTTTGTACCTCTTCTCTTGTAGATCTTGGGACAAATGTTTCTTCCATTTTGTTTGTCCCCATTCTTGGTGCAGCAGTTGGTCCCTTTCTTTGTATAGTTGACCCTTGAACAATGTGCCTGTTAAAGGCATTGATCCCTTACACAGTCAAAAATATGCACGTAACTTTTGATTCCCCCAAAACTTAACTACTAATATCCTACTGTGGACTGGAAGCCTTACTGATAACATCAATAGTTCATTAACACATATTTTATATGTGTCATGTATTGTATGTTGTATTCTTCGCATAAAGTAAGCTACAGAAAAAATGTTAAGAAAATCATAAAGAAGATAAAATACATTTACTCTTGTATTTTTCAAACAAGTTCATGTATATGTGGAACTGTGTAATTCAAAACGGTGTTATTTAAGGGTCAGCTGTACTTCCAAAAAACCATGTCTAATTTAGCATATTTGGACCAGCTGCAAATACATTTTTTCCTCTTCTGAAAATAATAGTAATTACATATATAGCCCCTATTGTGTGTTAGACACTGTTTAAAGGGCTTTACAATGATCCTTAAAATGACCAAATTAGGCATTAATATTAATTATATTTATATATGAGGAAATTGAGAAATAGATTATATAGCTTGCCCTTGGATACCTTCTCATGCTGTTTGGGTTGAGTTTTGAGTTTTGTCCACTACACTTTGCTGTGCTTAGCATGACTGGTTTCTATTCCAGACTGAAATGTCTTCACATTCTGTTTTTTAATTTTGTATCCTGCAACTTTACTGAATTCATTGATTAGATCTAGCAGTTCTTTGTTTGAGTCTTTAGGATTTATACATACAAAATCAAGTCATCTGTGTAAAGAAAGATAATTTTACTTCTTACTTTCCAATTCTGTTATTGTTTGTCTCTTTACTTTTCTTATAGCTCTAGCTAGGGCATGTAGTACTGTGTTGAATAGGAGTTGTGAGAGTGGGCACCCTTGTCTTGTTCTTGATCTTAGAGAAAAATCTTTTCAACCTTTCACTGTTGAATATGATATTAGTTTTGGGCTTGCCACATATGGGCTTTATTATGTTGAGATATGTTCATTCTATGCCTAATTTAAGAGTTTTTATCATGAATAGGTGTTGAATTTTTGTCAAATGTTTTTTTTTCTGCATCTATTGAGATGATAATTATATGATTCTTCCATTCTGTTAATGTGATATATCACATTGATTGACTTGAATAATCTGAACCATCCTTGAAACTGCAGTAAATACCGCTTGATCATGACAAATGATCCATTTTTTTTTTTAAGTAAGCTCTATGCCCAACATGGGGTTTGAGCTCACAACCCAGAGATCAAGAGTTGCATGCTTTATTGACTTAGCCAGGCAGGTGCCCCACAAATGATCTTTTTAATGTGCTGCTGAACTTGCTAGCATTTTTTGAAAATTTTTCCATCTATATTCATTGGGGATATTGGTTTGTAGTTTTCTAGTAGTTTTGGTGTCAGGATAAGTTAGCCTTAAAAAATAAGTTTGGAAATATTCCCTAGCGTTCAGTTTTTTTAAAGCTTTTGAGGATAGTTAATTTAAATGCTTGTTGAAATTCACCAGTGAAGCCATCTGGTTCTGGGTTTCACTTTATTGTGAGATTTTTTTATTGTTTATTCAATCTCTAGCTAGTATTGGTCTATTCAGACTTTTTATTTCTTCCTGATTTAGTCTTGGTAAGTTCTATGTTTCTAAGAATTATTCCATTTTTTCTAGATTGCCCAATATTGATGCCTAGCTGTTCATAATAGCTTCTTATTATCCTTTGAATTTCTGTGGTATCCATTTGTAATACATTTCTTTCCATTTATAATTTTGTTGATTCAGGTCCTTTTATTTTCTTGGTAAGTCTAACTAAGAGTTTGTCAATTTTATATAACTTTTTAAAGGACCAAATCTTAGTTTGGTTAACCTTTCCTATAGTTCTGTTCTCTATTTCATTTATTTTTGATCTAATCTCTATTATTTCCTTTCTTCTGCTAATTTGGGGCTCTGTTTGTTCTTCTTATTCTAGTTAAAGTGTAGAGTTAGGTTGTTTTATTTGGGATTTTTTTTTTTTTGCTTGTTTATTGCTATGGATTTCCCTCTTAGAGCTGCTTTTGCTGCATCTCAGAAGTTGTGGTATGTAAAAACTTTTCTGTTTCCTCTTTTTTCTTTAAAAAATTTTCAACGTTTATTTTTGAGAGAGAGAGAGAGAGAGAGAGAGAGAGAGAGAGAGAGAGAGAGAGAGAGAGCTCACTAGAGCTCGCGAATGCCGAGGAGGGGCAGAGGGAGATGGAGACAAAGAATCAGAAGCAGGCTCCAGGCTCTGAGCTGTCAGCACAGAGCCCTTTGACTCAGGAGATCCTGTGAACAGCGAGATCACCTGAGCTAAAGTCAGGTGCTCAACTGACTGAGCTACTCAGGCCCCTCTGTTTCCTCTTTAATTTCACCTTTGATTTATTGATTGTTCAAGAGAGTGTTAACTTCCATTTTTGTGAATTTTTTAGTTTTCCTTGTTTTTTAGTTGTAGTTTCATGCCATTGTGGTCAGAGATCCTTGAAATGATTTCAGTCTTCTTGAATTTTCTGAGATTAATTTTGTGGCCTGATATGCAGTCTATCCTAGAAAATGTTCCATGTGTGCTTGAGAAGAATGTGTATTCTGTTGTTGGATAGAATGTTTTGTACATAGCTGTTAGGTTCATTTGGTCTATAGTGTTGTTCAAATTCACTGTTTCCTTATGGATTCTCTGGGTGATTTATCCATTGTTGACAGGGGGGTATTAAAGTCCCTAATTATTGTAGTACTGTTTATTTTCTTCTTGTAGCTCTGTTTTGCTTTGTATGTTTAGGTGCTCCAGTGTTGGCCACATAAATATTTGCAATTGTTACATCTTCTTGATATATTGATCCTTTTATCATTATATTGTGACCTTCTTTATATCCTTTTACCATTTTTAGTTTAGAAGTCCATTTTGTCTGATAGAAGTATAGCTACTTCTGCTTTTTTTTGCTTACCATTTGCTTGAAATGTCTTTTTACATATCTTCACTGTCAGTCTTGTGTGTCTTTAAGGCTAAAGTGATTCTTTTGTAGATGGCATATTGTGCTATCTTATTTTTCTTAGCCATTCAGTCATTCTGTTTTTTTTTTGGGGGGGAATTTAATCCATTTACATTTTATGTAATTATTGATAGGTAAGGAATTGCTATTTTGTTAATGTTTTGTGGATATATTGTTTCTTCTTATCCTACTGTCTTGTGTGTGTGTTGTGTGTGTGCGTGCGTGTGTGTTTTGATGTCTTTCGGTATCAGTATGCTTTGACTTCTTTAGCATGTTCTTTTATATAATTGCTACAGGATTTTCCTTTTTATTACCTTGAGACTTACATAAAATATCTTGAAGTTATTATACCCTACTTTAAACTGATAATTTTTATAGAATTAATAAATTTTACAGTTAGACTCCTCCTCCTCCTTACATTTTAGGTTATTGCTTTTACAACAGTTTACATGTTGTTTATATTGTGTAACTAATACCAGATTATGGTAGTTCTGGTTACTTCTTTTTTTTTTTTAACTTTCAAACTAGAGTTGTAAGTGAATTATTCACCACTATTACTATTTTACAGAATCTAACTATATTTATCATTACCTTTTAATGAGATTTACACTACCTATTAATGTTTTTTATGATGTTAATTAGCATTCTTTTATTTCTGCTTTAGAGTTCTGCTGTTAACATTTGTTGTAAGGCAGGTCTCTAGTGATAACGAACTGTGGATGCCACTCTATACAGGGCTGTTGAATGGCTGTGCAGCTGATTAGCATGCCTGTGGTTACACTGATAGGCTGAAGGTTGATTGAGGGATGAGCAGGATCATGAATTAGATTCCCTGCCCAGGTGTAATGGGAGAAGCAACTTTAAAGCTGGTAAAACTCTTGTTTTAACTCAAGCTGACTCACACCCCAAGTTCTCTGACTGAACAGGGCCACTGGCTTTGCTCTGCCAACTATTAGCTTTGCCTGCCCACCTCTGGCTCAAGTGCCACTGTGCCACACAACTTCCAAGAGTTGTCACCCCAGTCCTTCTGGTCATAGGGAGGCAAAAGACCCTCTCTACAGCAGGTGGGATTATTTAGCAGCAACCTTGCCTGAGAGGCATCTCCCATCCTGCTCAACTACTCTCAATTTCCCAAACGGGTTCTAGCTGGGGGCCAGCAGCTACCCTTAGCCTTGGCTATGAATTAATTACCTGGCCTGTATACACCATGGGAATGCTCCATGCCTGGTACTGGCTTTGCTCTGGGGGTGATCAGCTGTGCCCGCCTGCCTCTCAGTTTGAGCACTACTAGGCCATACTGCTTCTAGGAGTTGTCACCAACCCTTATGGTCAGATGGGGCTGGAAGACACTATTCTGCTTTCTGTCTCTATAAATCAAATTAGAAATTTAATGCCATTTTTTAGACTGTTACTGAGTATTACAAAATAGTTAATCAGCAGTCCTAGTGAGGAAAAAAAAAAAAGAAAGATGGAGAATTGGCTGCTTATTATAACTGAATTCTTGCCACTTGAATCGGAACATATGACCCTCACAGGTTTAATGCAGAGAGCATGTTTTGGAAGACAAATTTCTGGTTCATTATGGAAATGTTTTTGGATACATTTCAGGTTTACTCTTGCTGATAGTCTATTTTGAGAGCATTGAGCTACTACTCCCAAACTGGCCACTTGGTTAAACTGGAATGTATTATTCAGTGGTATTATAAAGAATACAACTGCTGAGATTTTCATCTGCTTTTATTCTCTTGTTGCAGTTTTCTTTAAGAAATAAGTATATTTAATATATAAGTATTATATATTATATAAATATTAATATAAATATATAATATATACAGGTTATTAAAATTGCCTGAGGTATTATTCAGGGTCTTGATTATCTCTTTGCAGTCTAAGAATAAGTCTGAAACAATAAAGCTGCCATAGAAAAGTAAATGTTGAAGTAATTAATATTTCATTATTTCCCTTTGTTTATTGTTATTTTCCTGTTTATGCTGGCTTGAAATCATACTGGCTTATGAATGCAGAGGCTAGTGGCAGAGTAGAAATGCCATTATAATTTCTGCTGCATCTTAAAGGAGTGAAAATGATAAACTGCTTGAATATTAGAGATTATGTGTAGAAATTACAGTATAAATCAAGTGGCCAGTGTTGGATGTGTTAAAATTATTTCACATATGTACTGTAAAACAGACTAGTAATTTGGTATGGATATCGTGTTAATTGTATTTTGGCTTAGGTGAAACACATGTTTTCTATCTGAAAATTTGTAGAGAAAGGTTACTTTTCTCTTTACTTTCTATAATTTTTGTTAATTTATTTTCTAATTTGTTATTCTGCCATTTCTTGACTCTGTGATTATTAAGGTAAAGAAAATAATGAGGAAAATTTTTGTTAGGTTCTGATTACTTTGTTTTCTTCATATTTTTAAAAACTTGCGATATAATTTACCTTTTCCAAAATCCACCCTTTTAAAGTATACATTTTAGTAGTTTTTAGTATATTCACAATGTCTTGCAACTATTACCACTGTAAAATTCTGAAACATTTTTATCACCTGAAAAGAAATCCTTCACCTTTTAACTGTGCCTTCCCATTCCTCATGCCCTAGCTCTTAACAACCACTAATCTGTCTGTCTCCATGCACTTGCTAATTCTGGACATTTCATATAAATAGAATTACATAATCTGTAGCCTTTTGTGTCTGACTTCTTTTACTTAGTGTAATGTTTTCAGGATTCATCCATATTGTAGCATGTATCCATGCTTTAGCCCCGCCCCCCCCAGTTTTATTGAGATATAATTGACATGTCATTTTGTATTAGTTTAAGGTACACAACATAATGATTTGCTATGTGTGTATACTGTGAAGTGATTACCATGGTAAGTTCAGTTAACATTTGTCACCACAGAGTCACAATTTTTTTTACTTGCAGTGAGAACTTTTAAGATCTAGTCTCTTGTACATTTCTTTCTTTTTTTTTTTTTTAAGATTTTGGAAAGCTTTATTTTATTTTTTTTTCAATATATGAAGTCTATTGTCAAATTGGTTTCCATACAACACCCAGTGCTCATCCCAAAAGGTGCCCTCCTCAATACCCATCACCCACCCTCCCCTCCCTCCCACCCCCCATCAACCCTCAGTTTGTTCTCAGTTTTTAACAGTCTCTTATGCTTTCGCTGTTTCCCACTCTAACCTCTTTTTTTTCTCCTTCCCCTCCCCCATGGGTTTCTGTTAAGTTTCTCAGGATCCACATAAGAGTGAAACCATATGGTATCTGTCTTTCTCTGTATGGCTTATTTCACTTAGCATCACACTCTCCAGTTCCATCCACGTTGCTACAAAGGGCCATATTTCGTTCTTTCTCATTGCCACATAGTATTCCATTGTGTATATAAACCACAATTTCTTTATCCATTCATCAGTTGATGGACATTTAGGCTCTTTCCATAATTTGGCTATTGTTGAGAGTGCTGCTATAAACATTGGGGTACACGTGCCCCTATGCATCAGTACTCCTGTATCCCTTGGGTAAATTCCTAGCAGTGCTATTGCTGGGTCATAGGGTAGGTCTATTTTTAATTTTCTGAGGAACCTCCACACTGTGTTCCAGAGCGGCTGCACCAATTTGCATTCCCACCAACAGTGCAAGAGGGTTCCCGTTTCTCCACATCCTCGCCAGCATCTATAGTCTCCTGATTTGTTCATTTTGACCACTCTGACTGGCATGAGGTGATATCTGAGTGTGGTTTTGATTTGTATTTCCCTGATAAGGAGCAACGTTGAACATCTTTTCATGTGCCTGTTGGCCATCCAGATGTCTTCTTTAGAGAAGTGTCTATTCATGTTTTCTGCCCATTTCTTCACTGGGTTATTTGTTTTTCGGGTGTGGAGTTTGGTGAGCTCTTTATAGATTTTGGATACTAGCCCTTTGTCTGATATGTCATTTGCAAATATCTTTTCCCATTCCGTTGGTTGCCTTTTAGTTTTGTTGGTTGTTTCCTTTGCTGTGCAGAAGCTTTTTATCTTCATAAGGTCCCAGTAATTCATTTTTGCTTTTAATTCCCTTGCCTTTGGGGATGTGTCGAGTAAGAGATTGCTATGGCTGAGGTCAGAGAGGTCTTTTCCTGCTTTCTCCTCTAGGGATAGAAGGAACATACTTACACATCATAAAAGCCATTTATGAAAAGCCCACAGCTAACATCATCCTCAATGGGGAAAAACTGAGAGCTTTTTCCCTGAGATCAGGAACATGACAGGGATGCCCACTCTCACCGCTGTTGTTTAACATAGTGTTGGAAGTTCTAGCATCAGCAATCAGACAACAAAAGGAAATCAAAGGCATCAAAATTGGCAAAGATGAAGTCAAGCTTTCGCTTTTTGCAGATGACATGATATTATACATGGAAAATCCAATAGACTCCACCAAAAGTCTGCTAGAACTGATACATGAATTCAGCAAAGTTGCAGGATACAAAATCAATGTACAGAAATCAGTTGCATTCTTATACACTAACAGTGAAGCAACAGAAAGACAAATAAAGAAACTGATCCCATTCACAATTGCACCAAGAAGCATAAAATACCTAGGAATAACTCTAACCAAAGATGTAAAAGATCTGTATGCTGAAAACTATAGAAAGCTTATGAAGGTAATTGAAGAAGATATAAAGAAATGGAAAGACATTCCCTGCTCATGGATTGGAAGAATAAATATTGTCAAAATGTCAATACTACCCAAAGCTATCTACACATTCAATGCAATCCCAATCAAAATTGCACCAGCATTCTTCTCGAAACTACAACAAGCAATCCTAAAATTCATATGGAACCACAAAAGGCCCCGAATAGCCAAAGTAATTTTGAAGAAGACCAAAGCAGGAGGCATCACAATCCCAGACTTTAGCCTCTACTACAAAGCTGTCATCATCAAGACAGCATGGTATTGGCACAAAAACAGACACATAGACCAATGGAATAGAATAGAAACCCAGAACTAGACCCACAAACGTATGGCCAACTCATCTTTGACAAAGCAGGAAAGAACATCCAATGGAAAAAAGACAGTCTCTTTAACAAATGGTGCTGGGAGAACTGGACAGCAACATGCAGAAGGTTGAAACTAGACCACTTTCTCACACCATTCACAAAAATAAATTCTCTTGTACATTTTAAGTGTGCAATACAGTATTGTTAACTATAGTCACCACGCATATATTACATCCCTAGAACTTATTTATATTATAACTAGAAGTTTGTACCTTTGACCATCTTTTACTCACTCCCCACCTCCTTCATGTCTTTTTATGGCTAAATAATATTCCTACTGTAAGCATATACCAAAATTTCATTAATCAGGTGCTGCACATTTTGGTTGTTACCACTTTTTGGCTATCATGAATAATTCTTCTATGACCATTTACGTGTAAGTTTTTGTGCAAATATGTTTTTGATTCTCTTCATTCTGGAAGTGGTGAAATGGTACAATTTTATGAATATACTATGAACCAGTAAAATGTATGTGTTAAAAGGGTGAATTTTGTGGTATTTGAATTATAGCTCAATTTTTAGAATATGAAGAAAAGCAAGAAACCAGTATTTAGCAAAAATTTTCCTCATTTTTATTCTACTCTGGTAATAACATAGTCAAGAAATGACAGAACAACAAATTTATTAACAAAATAAATTAACAAGAATTGGAGGAAGCAAAGAGAGCAGTAGAATTGCTGGGTTGTATGTTAACTCTGTGTTTAACTTTGTGATGAACTGCCAAACTGTGTTCCATTGTACCCACAAAATTGTACGTTCCCACCAGCAATGTATGAAGGTTCCACTGTTTTCCACTTTTCCACATCCTTGCCTGCACTTATTATTTTGCATTTTTAAAAAAAAATTAAAGCCATCCTAGTGAAGTGGTATCTCATTGTGGTTTTAGTGGCATTTCCCAAATGACTGAGGATGATTAGCATATTTTCATGCGCTGTTTGTTTTCATGCACGTTTCATTTCACTGGCTGTTGGTAGATCTTTGGAGAAATGTCTATTCAAATCTTCTTCCTTTTTTTGTCCCCCTTAAGAATGTCTTTAGAATATCCTTCTTTTTCAGATCTGTTGAGATATAATTAAGAAGTAGGTTGTTTTGGCTATTATGATAATTTTAAGTGTTTATTGATGGATGAATAAAGAAAATGTGTTACGTATTATATGTCATGAGAAAAATGTAAATATATATAAAGGGCTAAAATATATTTATATTTTATGTGTGTGTATAAATATATAAAGAAGATATGTATATATGAGTGTGTGTATGCATATATATATATGCATATATATGGAATATACATATATATATATATATGGAATATTCAGCTTTAAAAAAGAAGGAATTCTGCCATTTGTAACCACATGGATTAACTTAGAAGAGATTGTGTTAAATGAAATAAGTCAAGCAGAGGAAGATAAATACTGCATAGTATCATTTACATGTAGAATGTAAAAAAAAAAAAAAAAAAGTCAAACTCCTAGAAACAGAAAGTGGAATGGAGGTTGCCATTGGTGGCTAGTGGGTAGAGGAAATGGGAAGAATCTAGTAAATAATATAAATTTGCAGCTATAAAATGAATAAGATCTGGGGATCTGATGTATACTTGGTGACTGTAGTTGCTAATACTGTATCATATAATCAAATTTTCTAAGAGTAGAGTTTAAGAGTTTCCATACACACACACACACACACACACACACACACACACACACAATCATGTGAGGTGATGGGTGGATTAATTAACTCAGTGATGGGACTCCTTTCACTATGAATACATATATCAAATCATCTTGTAAAATTCAGGTCTTTCACCCATTTTTAAATTAGTTTTTTTTTCACTGTTAAGTTGTGTGAGTTCCTTGTATATTTTGGATGTTAACCCCTTATCAGATATATATCTGTTTTGCAAAATTTTCTCTCATTCCAGGAAAAGGTTGACTTTTCATTTTGTTGGTGATTTCCTTTTCTGTGCAAACACTTTTGAGAGTGCCGCTTGTTTGTTTTGGCTGTTTTTTTGCATCTCACTAGAGTGTCCAATCCATGAGTGTAGGTATCTTATGTATCATATAGATACACAGTGTTTGGAACTGCGTCTGATATGTAGATATTCAATAACAACTTGTTGAGTGAATTGAATGTATTATTGTGTAGGGATGGTACATAGCATTTTACTCCTTTACTTTATGATGGAGACTTCTTGAAATCATGGCTTCAGTAGCTAGAAATCACAAAACAATTAAGAAGTATTTCTTAATTGGAAATAGAATTGGAAAAGAGGTATTGGTTCTCTGAAAGCTTTTACATGTTCTGAACCACTCTGAGATGTTAAAACACCCTGCTTTCTTATTCTCCAGAAGTTCTGTTTAAATAGGGAGTGGCTCATTTCTCCTCAGTCTATTCTTGGAAATAAAGTCAAACTTAATCCCAAAGGAATGATATAATTGGTTGCTGTGCATCTGCTGTTGGATGAAACATTAATGTAATTATGGATGTGACCAACAATTTAATTCAAGCAGTATTTATTGAATGTCTATGGTCTAGAAGATGCTGCTAGATGCTGAGGATAGAAGTATTGATAATATGTCCTTAAAGCAAATGTGTGTGCATCTGTGTGTGTGTGTGTATGTATATATGTTATGTACACATATATAATGAAATATAGATACACATATATACACATATATAATGAAATGTAGATATGTTTCTTTAATTTGTAAAATTATGATAATAAAATTAAAACAATGTAAGATACAAAGCTCTGCAGCATAATAATTCAAAGGATCGATTTGAAGGTCAGATCCCTGGGTTCAAATTCCAACTCAGCTGCTTGCTAGCTCTAGGGACCCAGGAGAACTGGCATTTTTAAGCTTCCATTGCCTTCTTTGTAAATGATGATGATATTGCTTACTTCATAGGGCTTTTGTGAAGATATAATGGAAAAAATGTATGCAAAACTCCTTGGTACCTATATAGTAAATGTTCATTATACTAAAACATAAACATATTAGAATTTTGAAATTGTGATTGTGTTTTTCAGAATTGTTTTCCTAACTGCCTGACTTAGCTGACTTGCTATTGGAGTGTCTCCCACCTCACTGGCAAGCTCAGCACACAGTGACACTCTGTGCTTTTACCATCCGTTTTCCCCCAGCATATATAGCTCTATTCCTGATCTTTCTGATGCCCAGTCTAATGGGGCTTGCTAGCTATCTTCTGACAGATGTTTTCAATACTGACTGCTTTTCTGGATTTCCACAGAGGTTTTTACCAGATTATTTATAATCTACATCTTTCCGGGTTGTATGGAGAATTAAAGTAAGCATGATATGAAAAGATTCCCTAGAAAAGTAGATGTATATAAAATTAGTCTTCACTCAGATTAATATAACACAATTTCTTACCTTTGCCTATCCTATCAAATTTTTACCATTCTCTTAGTGATTAATAGATGTGGTAAATGTGTGTGTGCTTTTAAACGATTTCAGACCTTAAACATTACAATGCATGTTGACTATAAAAAATAGAAAATTTTGAGAGCGAGATTTCATGAAGTTGGTTTAAATGATAGTGGAGAATTTATTGAATCACATGTAAAGGCACTGATAAAGGGACATTTGGCAGTTTACAACTGAAACAGAAAATTTGCAAGCATTATGATATAATGCTTCAATAGGACTGGTATAGCAAAGGAATAAGATCTTTTAGAAAAGTGATGAAACCCCTGGAATATTTCTCTTAGATGATATTTATTACTGTCTTTTAAGTGTTAAATGTGAATTGACAGGTGTTCTATCATACTATCGTGAAGTAATTTTAGAAAAGCCAACAAAAATCTGTTGCTGGTTTATTCTTTCTTTTAAAATGATCTTAGTTACAGTTATAACTACATTTTGTTAAATGTAACATAAAGATAGCTTACTCTTATATTTTTTCCAAATACCTTTTTCAGATGAAATCCTTGCTGTAAGTGGATTCAAGTGGACTTTATAGGGATCAATAGTTTTAAATGTTTAAAAATTGAAAAAAAATATTTGTTTAGATTAAAGTTTGTTAACATACTGTGGTATTATTGGTTTCAGGAGTAGAATCCAGTGATTCTTCACTTATGTATAACACCCAATGATCATCTTAAGAAGTGCCCTCCATAATGCCCATCACTTCCCGACCCATCTCCCCTCCAGCAATGCTCAGTGTGTTCTCTGTATTTAAGAGTCTTTTATGGTTTGCCTCCCTCTGTTTTTCTTATTTTTTCTTTGTTGCCCCTATGTTCATCTATTTGTTTCTTAAATTCCACAAATGAGTGAAATCATATAATTTTTGTCTTTCTCTGACTTATTTCACTTAGCATAATATACTCTAGTTGCATCCATGTTGTTGCAAATGGTAAGATTCCATTCTTTTTGATCACTGAGTAGTATTCCATTGTATCTATATACCACATCTTCTTAATCCATTCATCAGTTGATGGATATTTGGGCTCTTTCCATAATTTGGCTATTGTTGATAACACTACTATAAACATTGGGCTGGATGTGCCCTTTCGAATCAGCACTTTTGTATCCTTTGGATAAATACATACTAGTGCTATTGCTGGGTCATAGGATAATTCTGCTTTTAATTTTTTGAAGAACCTCTATACTGTTTTCCAGAGTGGCTGCACCAGTTTGCATTCCCGCTAGCAAAGCAGAAGTCTTCCCCTTTCTCCACATCCCTGTCAACATCTGTTGTTTCCTGAGTTGTTAATTTTAGCCATTTTAACAGGTCTCTGGTGATATCTCATCATGGTTTTGATGTGTATTTCTCTGATGAATGATGTTGAGCATCTTTTCACGTGTCATGTGTCTTCTTTCAAAAATTTGTGTCTATTTGTGTCTTCCGCCCATTTTTTCACTGGATTATTTGTTTTTTGGGTGTTGAGTTTTAAGTTCTTTATAGATTTTGGATACTAACCTCTTATCTGATATGTCTTCTCCTGTTCCATAGTTGCCTTTCAGTTTTGTTGGTTTCCTTCACTGTTAAAAGCTTTTTATCCTAATGAGGTCTCATAGTTCCTGTTTGCTTTTGTTTTCCTTGCCTCTGGAGATCTGTATAGTAAGAAGTTGCCACAGCTGAGGTCAAAGAGGTTGATGCTTGTTTTCTCCTGTAGAATTTTGAGGGTTTCCTTATTCACATTTAGGTGTTTTATCCATTTTGAGTTTATTTTTGTGTATGGTGTAAGAAAGTGGTCCAGGTTCATTCTTCTGCATGTTACTGTCCAGTTTTCTCAGCACCATTTGCTGGAGAAACTGTCTTTTTTCCACATCTTTCTTTTTTCCTTCTTCTTTCCTGCTTTGTCAAAGATTAGTTGGCCATACATTTGTGGGTCCATTTCTGGCTTCTCTATTCTATTCCACTGATCTATGTGTATGTTTTTAGGGCAATACCATACTGTCTTGATGATTACGCTTTGTAATACAGTTTGCAGTCTGGAATTGTGATGCTTCCAGCATTGGTTTTCTTTTTACTTTGGCTATTTGGGGTCTTTTCTGGTCCCATACAAATTTTAGAATTGTTTGTTCAAGCTGTGTGAAGAATGCTGGTGTTATTTTGATAGGGATTGTATTGAATGTGTAGATTGCTTTGGGTAGTATCAACATTTTAACAACATTTGTTCTTCTAATCCATGAGCATGGAATGTTTTTCCATTTCTTTATATCTTCTTCAATTTCTTTCATAAGCTTTCTATAGTGTTTAGTACAAAGCTCTTATACTTCTTTGGTTAGGTTTATTCCTGGGTATCTTATGGTTTTTGGTGCAGTTGTAAATTGTAAATGGGATTGATTCCTTGATTTATCTTTTTGCTGTTTCATTATTGGTGTATAGAAATGCAACCATGGCACAAGAACAGACACTCAGATCAGTGGAACAGAATAGAGAACCCAGATATGGACCCACAAACGTATGGCAAACTAATCTTTGACAAAGCAGGAAAGAATATCCAATGGAATAAAGACAGTCTCTTCAGCACGTGGTGCTGGGAAAACTGGATAGTGACATGCATAAGAATGAATCTGGACCACTTTCTTACACCATACACAAAAATAAAATCAAAATGGATGAAAGAGCTCAATGTAAGACAGGCAGCCATCAAAATCCTCGAGGAGAAAGCAGGCAAAAACCTCTTTGACCTTGGCTGCAGCAACTTCTTACTCAACATGTCTCTGGAGGCAAGGGAGGCAAAAGCAAAAATGAACTACTGGGACCTCATCAAAATAAAAAGCTTCTGCACAGTGGAGGAAACAATCAGCAAAACTAAAAGGCAACTGACAGAATGGGAGAAGATATTTGCAAATGACATATCAGATAAAGGGTTAGTATCCAAAATCTATAAAGAACTTACTAAACTCAACACCCAAAAAACAAATAATCCAGTGAAGAAATGGACAAAAGACATGAATAGACACTTCTCCAAGGAAGACATCCAGATGGCCAACTGACACATGAAAAAATACTCAACATCACTCATCATCAGGGAAATACAAATCAAATCCACAATGAGATACGGCCTCACACCTGTCAGAATGGCTAATATTAACAACTCAGGCAACAACAGATGTTGGCGAGGATGCAGAGAAAGAGGATCTCTTTTGCATTGTTGGTGGCAATGCAAGCTGGTGCAGCCACTCTGGTAAATAGTATGGAGGTTCCTCAAAAAACTAAAAATAGAACTACCCTACGACCCAACAATTGCACTAGTAGGCATTTATCCACGGGATACAGGTGTGCCGTTTCGAAGGGACACATGCACCCCCGTCAACACTGTCAACAATAGCCAAAGTATGCAAAGTGCCCAAATGTCCACCAATGGATGAATGGATACAGAAGAGTTGGTGTGCATATATATATATATATATATATATATATATATATATATATATATAATGGAGTATTATTTGGCAATCAAAAAGAATGAAATCTTGCCATTTGCAACTATGTGGATGGAACTACAGGGTATTACGCTAAGTGAAATTAGTCAGAGAAAGACAAAAATCATATGACTTCACTCATATGAGGACTTTAAGAGACAAAACAGATGAACATAAGGGAAAGGAAACAAAATAATATAAAACCAGGGAGGGGGACAAAACAGAAGAGACTCATAAATATGGAGAACAAACTGAGGGTTGCTGGAGGGGTTGTGGGAGGGGGGGATGGGCTAAATGGGTAAAGGGCATTAAGGAATCTACTCCTGAAATCATTGTTTCACTATATGCTAACTAATTTGGATATATATTTTAAAAAATAAAAAAGTAAAAAAAAAAAAAGAAATGCAACCAATTTCTGTACATTGATTTTATATCCTGCAACCTTGCTGAATTCATGTGTCAGTTCTAGGAGCTTTTTGGTGGAGTCTTTTGTTTTTTCCACATAGAATATTCTATCATCTGTGAAGAGTGAAAGTTTGATTTCTCCCTTGCTAATTTAGATAACTTTTCTTTCTTTCTTTCTTTCTTTCTTTCTTTCTTTCTTTCTTTCTTTCTTTTCTTTTCTTTTCTTTTCTTTTCTTTTCTTTTCTTTTCTTTTCTTCCTTTTTTTATGTTTATTTTTGAGAGAGAGCAAGCGAGTGCATGAGTGGGGGTGGGGCAGAAAGAGAAGGGACAGAGGATCCAAAGTGGGCTCGGCAGTGACAGCAGCAAGGCCGATGTGGGGCTCGAACTCATGAACTGTGAGATCATGACCTGAGTCCAAGTCAGACACTCAACTGACTGAGTCACCCAGGTACCCCAGTAATGCCTGTTATTTCTTTTTGTTGTCAGATTGCAGAGGCTAGAACTTTGAGTACTATGTTGAACAACAATGGTGAGAGTGGACATCCTTGTCATTTCCCTGACCTTAGGGGGAAAGCTCTCTGTTTTTCCCCATTGAGAATTGATTTTAGCTGTGGGTATTTCATATTTGGCTTTTAGTATGTTGAGGTATGCTCCTTCTATCCCTGATTTCTTGAGGGTTTTTATCAAGAAAGCATGCTATATTTTGTCAGATGCTTTTTATGCACCTATTGAAAGGATAATGTGGTTCTTTTCTTTTATTAATGTGGTGTATCATGTTGATTGATTTGTGAACATTGAACCAGCCCTGCAGCCTAGGAATAAATCCCACTTGATCATGGTGAATAATTCTTTTAATTGACTGTTGCATTCAATTTGCTAGTATCTTGTTGAGAATTTTTGCATCCAGGTTCATCAGGGATATTATTGGCCTGTAATTGTCCTTTTTTAGTGGGTTCTTTGTTTGGTTTTAGAATCAAGGTAATGCTGGCTTCATAGAATGAATCTGGAAGCTTTCCTTCCATTTCTTTTTTTGGAACAGTTTGAGAAAAATAGGTGTTAACTCTTATTTAAATGGTAGAATTCCCCTGGGAAGCCATCTGGCCCAGGACTCTTGTTTTTTGAGAGATGTTTATAACTGGTTCAATTTCTTTACTGGTTATGGATCTGTTCAAATTTTCTATTTCTTCCTGTTTGAGTTTTGGTAGTGTCTGAGTGTCTAGGAATTTGTCCATTCCTTCCAGTTTGCCCAGTTTGTTTACACACAATTTTTCACAGTATTATAATTGTTTGTATTTCTGTGGTTCTGGTTGTGATCTCTCCTCTTTCATTTGTGATTTTATCTATTTGGGTCCTTTTTCTTTTCTTTTTGATAAGTTTGGGCAGGGGTTTATCAATTTTGTTTATTCTTTCAAGGAGCCAGCTCTTAGTGTCATTCATCTGTTTTACTTTTTTTTTTTGTTTTTTTCTATAATGTTTATTTCTGTTCTAATCTTTATTATTTTCCCATTTCTCCTGGCTTTAGGCTTTTTTTTTTTTTTTTTGCTGTTACTTTTCTAGCTCCTTTAGGTGTAAGGTTAGATTGTACGTTTGATACTTTTCTGCTTCTTGAGATAGACCTGATTGCATTATACTTCCCTCCTAGGACTGCCTTTGCTATATCCCAAAGCATTTGGACTTTCATATTTTCTTTTTCATTTGCTTCCATGTGTTTTTAAATTTCTTCTTTAATTTCTTGGTTAACCCATTCATCCTTAAAAGATGTTCTTTAACCCCCATGTATTTGAGGGCTTTCCAGAAAAAAAAAATTTTTTTATTAGGGTTCACTTCAAGTTTCAGAGTGTTGTGATCTGAAAATATGCATGGAATGATTTTGATCTGTTGAGGGTTGATTTGTGACCCTGTATGTGATCTTTTCTGGAGAATGCTCCATGTACACTTGGGAAGAATGTGTATTCTGCTGCTTTAGGATGAAATGTTCTGAATATATCTTTATCCAGTCCTGTGTGTCATTCAAAGACATTGTTCTTTATGTCTGTGATTACTTTATATATTTGGGTGCTTTCAAGTTGGGGGCATAAATACTATTAGATCTTCTTGATGAATGGACCCCTTAATTATGATATAATGCCCTTCTTCATCTGTTTCCGTCTTTGTTTTAAAATTAAGTTTGCCTGGTATAAGTATGGCTACTCCAGCTTTCTTTTGATATCCATTAGCATGACAGATTATTTTCCATCACCTCAGTTTGAATCTCCAGGTGCCTTTAGATCTAAAATGAGTCTCTTGGTGGCAGCATATAGATGGATCCTGTTTTTTGTTTGTTTGTTTGTTTGTTTTTAAATGCATTTTGATGCCCTATGTCTTTTTTTTAATGTTTATTTAGTTATTTTGAGAGAGACAGCATGAGCAGAGGAGGGGCAGAGAGAGAAAGACTCCCAGGCAGCCTCTGCACTGTCAGTGTAGATCCCCACATTTGGGGGTCTCACACCCCATGAGATGGTGTCTGGGCTGAAATCAAGAGTTAGGTGCTTAACCAGCTGTTAAGCTTAACCACCCAGGCAACCCCTTATGTCTTTTGATTGGAGTGTTTAGTTTATTTGGATTCAGAGTGATTATTGAAAGATATTAATTTAGTGCCACTGTGTTAACTATACAGTTGGTGATTGTGGTGCTGTTCTCTGGTCCTTTGTAGTCTTTGTTGCTTTGGTGGTTTTTGTTTGTTTGTTTGTTTTACCTCCACTCAGAGAATCTGTAGGGACCAGATAGTCTTAAAGCATTCACTCTGTACCACCTGTTTTTTGTTTCCCTGTGGTCTTTCCCACCTTTGGGACACTTTAGTTAGGTTCTTCGATTCTGAGGACTACTTAAGGCAAATGCCAGTTGTCTATTCTCCATATCCCATGAATTGGCCTTCAACTGGTTTGTACCCATATTATGATGTAAAGGATTTAGGAGGTTCAGATCCAGACTTTGGTACTTAGTACTAAGCTAAGATGGTGGCAATTAATCAAATTGGATAGCTCATCCTACGGAATAAGATTGAAAGGTAGAATAAAATCAGATTATGAAAGACTTTAATTATTAGTCTAAATGAAATGAACTTTATCTTACAGGTTAATATTTCTCATATTGTGATGCATAGGCCACTTGCATCAATATCACTTGTGATAAACTCTAATTTTTGCTCCCCATCAATGGACCAGAATTTCTGGGACCAACTCTGGGAATATACATTTAAAATATATCTTTATGGGATTCTTAAGTGTACTGTTTGAGAATAAACACAAGTAATTTGAGGAATTTTTCCATGCATTTTTCTTTTTTAGTTTTAGGTACTTACAATGGTGTATGAGGAAACCTTTGATATAGTCAAAGAACTTTGTAGTAATGTCTTATTTATGTATAATTATAGTATCATTGTTTCAGATATCATTTCTAAGCTTGCTATAAAGACAAATGAATATGTTTGATATGTTAACTCTATATATGAAGTTGTTTAAAATACCATGCTTTTGATATTTTCTGATAAAAATAAATTTTCCTCGAAAGTGTTATCTAAATCTTTTCAGTTTCTTCATGTGGAAGTCCCTGCTGTTAGGCAACATTGAAATAACAACATTGTTTTCACCCATTAAAGTACCACTGCAAGATATTGTGAATCGGCTCATTTGCCTTACATTTTTTTTTTAACAAGTAAGGCAGTGTTTTGAGTTATGCCAGATGTACAAATGAGAGATTTGAGTGCACTTGTAGAATTTAAATTGAAATGCTAATGAGATTCTGACAGGCAGAAAAAACAACACAGCCTACATTTTCATCTGTTTTATTAAAGTCATTATTTAACTGGAAAAACACATTATTTAGAGCTATTTATTTATGTGGCATTTGTAATTCAGCTGTTAAATTTTATCCAATTAAAGTACTTCTCATTCCATTTCACTTAATGTGGTAGATTGTTTTGGGCATTCATCTTTTGCTCTGTTTCATTCAGTTGTAGAGTGGCAGTAACTCGAATGAATGCATCTCTCTCTCTCCCTCTCTCTCTCTCTCTCTCTCTCTCTTCTTACTAATGCTTGCATGTGCTGTTTCATGCTGTGGTGCTACATTGACATCTTTATTTTTTATTTGCAGTAATTCCATTGAAATTTCATGGTAAATTATCACACAAGATTGTTTATGGTTATTTTATGCTTTGGTTATTTCAGTAGAACTCCTAAATTGTGAAAGTAAGGAAAATAATTATGCTAAACAAAACCAAACTTTTGAGAAGATAGGATTTTAGAGATAATTGAACATAGGACACTAAACCTTTAAAAGTACTTATTTCCACAACGATATCCAGTGCCTTATGAAAAATATTTCTAATGCTTTAAACTGTTGATTAATATCTCCTTGCATATTTTTTCAGTTTTTTTCACCTTTTTTAAAACAAAGACTTTTGTGAATTTTGAGATGTATTCAAATATATTATATTTTGGACATTGACTTAAAGCCATTTTTTTAGATTTCTTGTACTTAATGTTTATCTACTTAGCTCTCAGATGAAGGTAAAATTAGGGTATTTGTGATTGTAGAAGTTTAAAATTTCTTGTACACACATTTAGAGGAAGTACATAATGAGTACATTTAGAGGAAGAAGTACTAGTGCAGAATTTCAAGGGATAGTGTGAAGCTGGTTGAGGTCAAGCTCATGTTGGAATGCAGACATTATGGGAGGGTCTAGAAGACAATGTGCCTCCTTGAGAAGGCAACTGGTATGAAGGGAGTGAAATATCTGAGTCCAGAATTGTACAGATGTCATCACAAATGTCAGATCTTCTTTTGAATGCATTTTACAACAAGTTTGGGGATTCTTATATTGTAAGAATGCTTCAATTATTTCAGATTGCCTGATCATGCTTTTATGAAAATCTGTGGTAAAACCCATTTTAGTTAATGTTCAATGAATAAAGTCCCTATATTAACTGGAAATTGAATCAGTGACTGTTGGTTCCCAGACATTTACATAAAGATTCTCTCAAGGGTGCTCCATTAAGCAGTATTAGGAGATTTCATACACAGAACTGTTTCTTCATATCTGAAACTTTGTAAGATGGGGACTCCTGATGTGGCAGAAAGGAAGGTGAACTAAGAGTTGAAGACAGTTCTGGTTCGGACTCTAGTACACACAGACTTTGAGTGTAGACATGCCACTTCTTGAGGTTCAATTCTTCACCTGCAAAACAAAGATGTTGGTGGTGACCTCTAGGAGCACTAGTAGCTCTCTAACTCTATGGTTTTGTGATTCTTCTTTTTCCCATGACTCCCCTGCCCCCTACCTCAGTCATTGTTTTATTTACATAGCTGTATTTCTAATTATGATTCTTTTGTTTACTCCCAATAAGCCAGAGCTCATAACATTTAAATGATAGATTAGGTGTATCATATCTGCATTCCTTCTTAACGTGGTGTCCAGAATTATTTTAAAAGATGTTATATCTGGGCTGAATGTCCTAAGTAGTATTCAGGATACCTCTAGAAAATAGCTTTTGTAGGTGCAGCTAACTTTTGATTATTTATGCTAATGTGGGATAATAAGTCTAACTGAAATGTGTATGAAGTCTTCACTCCTCATTTCATCTTCACATTTTTCTGTATTTGTAAGGAGTGTTTGAAAGAGGTTTCTTAAAAGTACTAGTGTGACTTTTATCTTCGGACTGAGCAGAAAACTACCTTTAGCATCCTTATGTAGATTTATTTTTACCCACTGCCCCACTTTGCTAAAGGAAAAAAAAAGATTCATTAATAAACCATAAGAATTAACCTCATTTTATCCAAGTTTTCCCTCTCTTCAGTGTCACATTATACTCCAACCCCTGCCGTCCTCATCTAAGTTTACATCTCTGTGCATATTATTTCATGGACATGCCCCAGCTTTTGTGCCTCCATACATTTAGTCATGTTCTTTTTTTTTTTTTTATTTTTTTTAATTTTTTATTACCCTTGTTGCCCTCAAATACACTTTTGGCTAAATTCTACCCATCTTGTAAAGCCTAGTCTTCCAGGCCTTGATATTTTTCCTAAGTATGTGAAACTTATTATCTAAAATATTTATTCTAGATTCTGGTGCTACACTTTGATAACTCACTGATCCTGAGAAAGTTACCATAGTCACTCTCATCCTCAGTCTACTCATGTGCAAAATAAGAATAGTACCCAAATCTCAAGATTTATTTCAATTTTAAATGGTATATAATTCTGATACTTGATAAATACTTAAGTATTAACATCGTATATCAGTGATAACAATAGACAAAAACCCTAGCCTCATAGAACTTACATTCTGGTGGAGGTATACAGGAAATAAATAGAAAAACAAAATACATAGAATGAGAAATGGTGCAGAGAGGAAGGGTAGAGAATGCAGAAAGCAAAGGAAGAGTGAGGTTTCAATTTTTATTTTATTAAGTTTTATTTACTTAGAACACACACACATGAGCAGAAGAGGGACAGACAGACAGAGAGAGAGAGAGAGAGAGAGAGAGAGAATCCCAAGCAGACTCTGTGCTGTCAGCATCGAGCTCAATGTAGGGCTCGAACTCATGAACCACAAGTTCATGACCTGAGCTGGAGTTAATAGTTGTATGCCCAACTGACTGAGCCACCCAGGCATCCCATGGTTTCAGTTTTAAATAGGATAATTTGGAAAGGGCTTAGTGAGAATATGGCATTTGAACAGGGACAGAAAAGAGCTTGGGGATATTTGAAGAAAGCTCATTCCAGGAGCTTGTACTTTCCAGGAAGTACAAGTGCAAAGTCTTTTATATGAGTGTGTGAATGGCATGTTCCAAGAACAGCAAATAGGTCAATTGACTATTTCAGAGTGAAATGAAAGCAGAGAGAACAAGGCCAGATCACACAGGGTCTTTTAGATCAATTTTCATAAGGACTTTGTCTCTAAATGAGATGGGAGTCATTGGAAAATTTTGAGGTGAGTAGTAGTGTGATTTTATTTTTTATAAGTAGCTTTGGGTTTCTGTATAGTTTGAGGGGAGGATGTAAATGCAGATGTATTCAACAGCCTCCTCTATATCAGGTGAGAGCTGTACCAACTAAGTCTCACAGGGTGTCTGACCTGTAGTAGACATTCTATAATTGTTAATGCTTTCCCTCTTACTTCTCTGTGCTGATATCCACAGCTAGCAGTTATCTCTTACTGTCTGGAGTTCTCTATTGGGGAAACATCAGTTTTTTAGGGAAGAGTTATTTGTATGTTTTTCTTACTTCTGCTAGCCTAAGTATTTCTTGAGGGTAATTTCTTGCCTCAGTTTTATTGATCTTTATATATCCCATAGAGTCTAGTGCAGGATATTGTACACAGTTATTTAAAAAAAATGTTGATAGACTGAATAAACTTGTGACTATGTCCATATGGTTTTTGGGGAAATTTATAGCAGAATGTATTCCTGGGACATTGGCGGGACAGGTTGGTGAGAGTGAGGAACCTATGGTAAACTCTGGAGTTTTGTGGAGGTATAGGGAAGAAGTATGCCCCATACATGTCAGTCTGATATGGGGTGTGTGCAAAAAAAGAGGCAGTAAATACCTTTGGCTCCTGTCTTGGGTGAGGGTTAGATGAGTAGCAGGTTGAAAGTATGTTTGGGATCTGCTAAGCAATAGCACCCCAGAGGAAATTGTTAGCTTGTGTGGAGGGCAGGGAAGTAATAGCTCAGGAAACACATGGTTGGTGTATCTTAGGATATATTAGCAAGAGTAGTGGTTTACTTGTAGTAAGTAGGACAGGTGTGGGAGGAGACATTGATACCTCCATGTGAGAGAGGTCAGAACAGGTCTAGCTAGGCATGCTGCCCAGGGACTTTGGCCATCTTCATTTGTGATTCATGCTTTGGGGTCTGAGGTTGTATAGTGGGGTGTCCAACAGATGGAAGATGCAGGCAAAGGAATCTTCTCATAGGAAATACTTGGAAGTAGAGACGGGCTCCTAGATGATTTCTGGGGCATCTATGTGTGTATAGCAAGTTCCTAGCCTTCATAGGAGTATTGAGGTAGATTTGACATATTACTAGAGCTTAGGATGGTGTTGTATCCCTTAGGATTCTTGGTTCTGCAGGTTTTGAATACTCAAAGTTGCTGAAATAAAAATGGTCCTTGTTGGCTCATGTAGCAAAAAACCCATATTGAGTTTTTGCCAAACACACTTGATCTAGCTGCTCAAATGATGTCACTGAGGACCTGGCTTCTTTGCAGTTCTCTGTGCTTTCTTTTCCCAGGTCTTCCTCATCTGCACAGTGTTCTCTTCTCTTGGCTCCTTCTATTTGAAGCATTTTAAATACTACATCCTCAGTGCAGTCCTATCTGGTGGGAGAAAGCTTGTCTTTCTTGGCTAACTCATATGGAAGCTTTGGACTTCAATCCAATTGGACTCAAGTCATGTGTCTATCTCTAGCCATTATTTGTAGTGAGCTCGAGTTATATTGGTAAGCATAGTACTGATCCTCATGCTCCATCCTCAGAGTCAGGGATGGAGTAAGTTTACCCCCAAACATGTGGGCATTATGGGGTGAGAGTAGATTCCAGAAATGGAAGTTAGACTACTTTTATTAAGCAATCTGTGGGGTGGGGTGTGAATTCAGACCCATCAAAACTACAGATGTCTACTATAAGAAGTATATTGTCAGGGCTCCAGAAGGAAACACAGTTCACCTAAAATAGTTTAAATTAAGAGATGTTAAGTAAGGTACTACTTACTAAGTGTGGGCAGGATTAAGGGTACTTGTACCCTTAATGGTTGATGTGGCTCCTTTTTATCAGCATCAGCAGGAAGGTGCTCCTACCCCTAGGACTGAGGGATCAAGGTGAGGAGATAGTGTTACCAGAGCTAAGTAGGAACTTGAGTTCTGGAGGAGAAGCTGTAGCTGTAGCTGTGGAGGAATACAGTCAGAGATAGAACTTTGAAGCAAAGAGGGAATAGAGAAGAAATATCCTCATCTTTTTCTCATCTCATCCTCTGATCTGCTGGTAGCACTCATTGGCTCAGCTGCAAGCCAGACAAGAGAGGAACCTGCATGATGCAGTCCTTAGGGGTCAGCCTCCTGGAACACATAGCTGGGCAAAATATGGACCATGGTAGGGGTCAAATGGAGAATAACCAACACAGAAAATAAGTCATAACTTCAGTTTAATACTAGGGAAATATATTGGGAAGGAAAGTAAATTGGGAGTAGAAATTTAGGGTCTGGAAATTCATTATCAGAAAAAGGTCCAAGTGAAATGGGCCTGATCTTCCTTGTAGAGCATAATAAGAGAATTCAGTGTTTATGAAAAGGGGACTGAGCTCCAGGTCAGTAGAGACTTGATTCTGAGCCGTGCCCTGGTTGGGGAATGGGTACCTATTTACTCTTCTTATTATACATCATAATTTTCCTGGGAACTGGGGTGTGACTGCTACTGAAAGACCTCGACCTCAGAAGGTCGGTTAGTTGGTAAGTAGCTCAGGACAGGGATAGAACAAATGGCACAATGGTTTCAAGGAAGAAACCATTACTGTAACATGCAGCTGCCCTGATTCTTGTTGCTTTTGTTTATATTTTTGTCCTGTCCAGATTGGGATTGCTTCTTGCTCAAGCTTGACTTGAAAACTTTCAGCAGAGTTCAGTCAAATAGTTAGCTAAGTGAAGTGAAGAAGGGTAGCCCTACCAGTCTTGATCCAGAGGCCATTCTATGGGCTAGATGGTAATCATTGTCACCAACTTCTGTGACAGATACTTAAATGACACTGTGGCAAGGGGTTAAAAACAGCCTAGATTACAGCATAAAGCTCAAACTGTGGCTGGCAATAAGATGGCAGACAGAAGTAGCACAGCACCAACTCCACTGAAGGAGAAGGAAAGTAACAACCTTCCTTAGTCCCCTGGGGCTGAGACAAAAGTGCTTGATGCAAAGTTGGGAACCGATGTTCCTTAGTCAGCTGGGGCTGAGACAAAAGTGCTTGGTGCAAAGTTGAGAACCAGGGGAAGACCGGACTGAGCAATAAAACTCTTGGCTGAGCCTAAATGATTTCAAAGCAGAACAAGTGTGGGACTGTTTAGTAGTGGAAAAGGAAGCTTGGTTTGATGCCTAGAGAGAATTACATGATGTTAAAAATAAAAAAGGCCATTATTGATTACATAATCTAACAGTGTAAAAACATCAGCAAGCTTGAGACAGTCTTTATCTGGGATTATTAGATCTACACTTCAGGTGAGAGAATACTACCAAGTCCAACCCACTTATCAACCCTTGTGTAATGAGAGCAGAAAGGTGAATGAAAATATATCCAGTCTGCAATGAAAGAGAAATGTAATAGGCACAGATTTTTCTCCCCCTTTGTGGAGTTGAGCCTAAATTTAACTTGAATTCTTTTGAAAAAAAGCTTTTTATTCATCCTTTTTAAAATGAGGGATTTGCCTATTAATGGGAAATATTCATTTTATTAAGATGAGCTTTCTTTTGGACTAGTTGAGGAGTATGAGGAGAGGAAACTAGTTGGAAAAGGAGATATAAGAAGAAAAAAACTGTCAAAAACTTAAAAATAGAAGGATAGCACAGCAAACCCCACAGCCATCTGCCCAGGAAACATTTCTCTTTGCCTTGTTTTTCCTTGCATTTGTGTTAGCCATTCTCTGCCTAGGTGCTTGGAAGGCTCCTTCTCTCATCTTCCTTAGCCAACTCTTCTTGTCCTTCAAGATGCTAGGCACATTTTGGCTCCCACACCTTCTAACACCCTCCTTACTCCTAGTGCTGCCCCAGTGGTATGCAAATCTGCGTTATGATGTACTTATCATACCATATTGATGTGATTTTCTGATATGTCTTCTTCATTACACCATCAGCCATTGAGGGAATGAGCCAAAGAAACCTGTATAAACCTGGTATAAACAGGTGTTTATACAGCCAGGATAAATAGCTTCAGTAAAAGGAAGAGCATAGAAGAAGTATCCTGATGCATATCAGTATGAAGGAGGCATGATGAGGGCAGAGATAAAGCTGTAAGTAGAGGCATTTGGTATCCTTGCTATCTTTTATTTTGTTTCTTCACCTATGTTTGGTGTCTGCTACCCTTTCTCTTCAGAGTGGCTTCCTACATTTAGAAGATATGGTTGCTGACAGCTCTTAAGAGTATGTAATAAACTTTTGTTACTTTAGAAAGACTAAAGATCCTGACCTGACTTTCTGCTCCCAAAGTCCTTGGTTCCTAAGAAATGTCTCAGTTCAGGACAGTTGTGCTCTCCCTCTCCTGCTCAATAATCTACTGCCCCCATTATAATCAGGTGTGTGTGGGTAGTTCTTATAGCCAAATAGCACTGTGTATGCTGTACACTCAACATATTAGTCTCCCATGGAATAATTAACATTTTGAGGACCCTGCTAGCTAATACATGTAGCTAACTCTAGGCCACACATATTTATGGAAGGGAATAATAATGAAGACAAGTGCCCTAAGCAGTTAAAAGAACTGTTCTGGTTTTTGAAATACATAGTATCATTATTCTTATTGGAGATTTCCCTTCCGCTTTCTGTTGGCTAGCGTTAAGATGCATTCTTTGCATTTTAAAGCATAGACTGACAGGAGCATTGAAGTGGGAAAGGTAGTCTGGATCATGAAAAAAGTTGATTCAGGAGCAAAAATATGATGTGGTTAATTGATAAAGCAAAGATGTTGCTGACTAAACTGAAAATATTTTTAGTCTTCCAAAAGGTAGATCTTGCAAGTGATTTTTTAAATGCCACTTTCAACTGAATTTTTTCTTACCAGCTTGTTCTATGACTCTCAGTGCATGACTGACATTAAGGTAAAAGGAACTGGCATGTTTACCACTCATACCAGATGAGTAGATGACTGTAGAGCTAGACAGCCATTTTCTTACTTACGTAAGTATTTACTTACTTGCTTACTTACTTACTCTATTTAGTGAGAGAGGGAGAGTGAGAGAGGCAGAGCGAGCAAGAGCATGAGAGGGGCAGAGGGAGGGAGAGATTCCCAAGCAGGCTCTGCACTGGCAGTGTGGAGCCCGATGTAGGACCCCAACTCATGAACTGTGAGATCATGACCTGAGCTGAAATCAGGAGTCAGACACTTAACTGACTGAGCCACCCAAGCACCTTAAAACAGCCTTTTAAAAATGTCATGTATACAACATTTTAATTAGTGTTCATGCATGTAGCTTATATTCACTGAAGGCTGATCCTAGATGTTAATCAAATGGATGTGATTTTAGAAGCGGCACATTTAAAAATTACAAAAAAGGGAGATAGGAAAAATGAACTTTTTTTCCCTTTTATACTTCACAGGATGGGGAATAGTGAGTGGTGATCCCTGGCTCATGGGTCCAATATTCTGCCTACTTTATAAAAACTCTTTTGGGTGCTGGATGTGTGTGTGTTGTGAGGAAGGAGGAGTGTACTCTGTGACTGAGTTATTAAAGAGGAGACCTGTGGTAATTTGATATTGAATGAATGTATTGACCTGTCCCCTTCAGATACAAATTCTACAGGAGCAACCAAAGAGGTAAGAAATAGGGTGGATTACATGACCAAACATTGCCTCTAATTTGAATCTATGAGCTGCTGAAGCCAGATACTAAGTTGATTGACCAATCATGTGAATTAGGAGCCAATTCATTATTTCTTTATCAACTACTGGGTTTCTTATAATTCAGTTGGAAACTTGATCTTACCACTTTCAGAGTCTAAAACTCTGGGTATCCATCAAATGAATAGAACACATTAAAAGAAAAGGACCTTTTCTCTACTCTGTTAATGAATTTAGCTCATCAATCTTTGTCCATATGTTTTATATAGTCCCTGGGTGGAGTGTATGTTATTTCTATTTCTGGTGTGGCAGGAGACAAGAATCAATCTCTCTCTCTCTCTCTCTCTCTCTCTCTCTCTCTCTGTCTCTCTCTTTCTCTCTCTGTTTTTCCTCTTGAAGCTAAAAGGGGTTTCTTTTGTATCATTATAATGCAAAGAAACTTGGGTTTCTTTCTTTTATTTTTCTTTCTTGCATTCTTTCACTTTAGTAAAAAAAAGCACAGCAATTTTTGACCTTTGGTTGTTACTGAAACTTATCTTCAGTCAGAAAGTAACTTTGAAAATTAGTTACCATAAATAGAATACAAACAGCTTTTTGCTCCCATAAAATAGATGGCTCTCTTCAGGAACTATTGATTCCAGCATGTTAATATTGCAAATCTAACTAAAATAGACATTATCTGTGCTGTTTGTGGGTGAGTGAGAAGGGTTCTGCACTTAGAGCTTTTGCTAGAAAACTTGGAGGCCAGCCAACTGGGAGTGCTGTAATAGTCTTTTAAGAAGTTGGAATCTGTAAAAAGTGTTTTAGGAAGAAAAGCTTTTAGTTTAGACAGTTTGCATAGTTAACAATTATTAGCTCCGGAGAACTAATAATTAGCTCTAGTCAATTAAAGCAACTTCTAGCTTTATACTAGAGAGCTTGCATAGCTTAAATGCACAGTAAACTTAATTTATACTATCCAATTCCCTAGTAAATCTTGTTTGTTTTTTGTTTTCACTGTTGACATTTTGTCAACATGTTCACTTTGCTGGTTGGCCGATATGTACCATCTTAATGTCTTACTTTTTCACCTGACATTTAAGTGTAAGCCTTTTCCATGTTCTTAATTTTGAATGACTGCATATATATTACAGTGCTAATTATGTACCAGACTATGTAATTTTACATATATTAATTTTAGTCCTTACCATTCTATGAGATGGACACTATTCTCCTCATTTTGAAATGAAAGAACAAAAACAGATACAGAGAAGGTAAGTGGACTGTTGAAGATCCCAATGCCAGTACATGGCAGTAAGCAGAATTTGCTACTGCTTACTCAGCCCTTTTCTTTGTATCCGCACATTCTTAGATATTAGGTAGTTTCTTATAAGTTTAATACTACAAATATCACAAGAAAAAACATAACTAAAAGGTGTTTCCCCACATTGTGAAGGGTTTTTCCTTAAGATAGTTTCCCCAAAACAGAATTACTGGATCAAAGTTTAAAACTTTTTAAGGCTATTGATACACATTACCTTGATATGTTTCCTAATGGTTGAATATGGTTCTGTAATAATTTGTGTGCAATGTTCAGTAAAGTATTGCCATTTTCATATTATGTTTTAATATCTTTGCTGATTTAACAGCCAAGTAGGTATTTTTCCCACTTTGTTTTAATTTGTTTCTTTCTTTGTATTTTAATTTCATCTTTCATGAATTATTCATGCTCCTTTGCCTGTTTTTCTCATAAAGTTCTAGCCATATTCTTGTGTCTTTGCGTAAGTTCTTTAGATATTAACCTTTGTTATGTTTTTCGAAAGTATTTTTTCCAGCCATTGGCCTTTTATTTTTGAGTGTTTCTTTTTATGTATAAAGGGTGTTTTTGTATTTGTGAGTGTGGGTGGTATATTTTATTGATTATGTTTTTGGGTTTTAAACACAATTTTTCCTCCTTTGTAATTGCTTCTGTTTAGAAAAACCTTCCTTTTTTAAAAAAATGTTTATTATATTTTTTAAAGATAATTTTTTAATGTTTATTTTTGAGAGAGAGAGAGAAGAGAGAGAGAGCAAGTGAGCAAGGGAGAGCAGAGAGAGAGGGAGACACAGAATCTGAAGTAAGCTTCAGGCTCTGAGCCATCAGCAAAAGAGCCTGACATGGGACTTGAACTCATGAACCATGATATCCTGACCTGGAGCCAAAGTTGGATGCTTAATTGACTCAGCCTTTCAGGTGCCCCAATGTTTGTTTATTTTTGAGAGAGAGAGGGAGCCAGAGTGAGTGGTGGAGGGGCAGAAAGAGGGAGACACAGAATCCAGGCTCTGAGCTGTCAGCACAGAGCCCCTCATGGGGCTCGAACTCCTGAACCATGAGATCATGACCTGAGCTGAAGTCAGATGCTTAACTGACTGAACCACCCAGGTGCCCCAGAAAAGTCTTCCATTTCTAAGATAAATGCTAAATCATCTTTTTTTTAAATGGATTTTTGTTTTTGTTTATTTTTTAATTAATTTAGAATTTGTCATAGTATGAGCTGTGTGTAAGAATTTCAAGATGGTAGAAAAGTAACTAATTTGAGTTTTACTCTTCTCTTTCAATGAATTGACTATTATTTGGAAGAAAAGCTTTAGATAATCCATAAACTACACAATCAACTTCTTAAATATTGTTTTAAAGATTTTCTCTTTGCAAGGTAGAACTTGAGAGTTGAATTGAGAATGTAATTAGGCACATCACCTTGCATATTTTAAAGTATTGTATTTGTAACATTTTTGTCTTTGCTTTTGTAATGGGACCGAGGTTTGCACAGAGAGTCATGACACTGAGGCTTTTCTTTCCAGGAAGTAACTTTATTTGTGCCAGCATGTGCTCAGTGGGTTTGTACCTGAAAAACTGAGCCCCAGGCGCAGCAGGGTGTAGCCTTTTATACAATTTCTACTTCTTTGTCTCCCATACATGGTAACATACAGATATACAGTCTGAGTCGGTGGTCTATGTTACAGAGTCATGAGGAATGTTCCGTACCTGCACATAACCAGGTTGCCTTCCCTTGAGGTTTTCACCACATTCCTTAGGGAGGGGCTCTACCACATTCCTCCCTTCGATGCCTGGACCCCCCGTATTTTGGGTCAAAGAGCATCATCTTGGTTTAGAGGTTTATATTTCTAGAACATCATCACATGCATGGCCGTTTTCCTTTTCACCATTGCCTCAGTGAGGCTGGAGACAGACTATATAACCAGGTAACTAGCCAAAGTAGGATTGAGTAAGCTCCCAAACTCAAGAAGATAATTCTAATGAGGGTTTTGAATCCCCCAAGAGTTGAAAAACATCCTCTAAATAACTTTCTGGAGTCCCAACCTTTCCAGGTCTGGAGAATACCTCATTCATGACTTTAGTGCAGTCATGGTCGGGCTGCCCTGGCCCGACAGGCAATAGGGTTGTGAGTAGTAGGGTCTGTACCACTTCTAGGTGAATGCACAGGTTCTCACAGTACATTCCCTGATACCTGATCATCCTAGTTTTGGCTAGCCAGTATTGTCCCTTGCATTCCATTAATGTCAGTAGTGAATGTGGCACTTGGACTATCAATTCTTGTCTCATAGTTAACTTGTCAGCCTCAGACACTAAGAAGGCCATGTCAGGGTGACCAGCCTTGGGGAACAGAGTCAAGCTGCTTGGAGAGAGATGCCACTGGGTGATGCCATGACCCCAACATCTGGGTTAGGACTCCCACCACAATGCCAGTGCACTTGTGGACATACAGAAATAAAGGCTCGGTCGTGTCTGAGAGCCTCAAACCAGGTGCATTAGTGAGGGCTCATTTTATTTCCTCAAAGGCCTTCTGCTGTACCAATTCCCAGATTAGGGGCTCTTGTTTTCCCCCTTTTTGTAACTTCATAGAGGGGTTTTGCCAGGACTGAAAAGTTAGGTATCCAGATTCTACAGAAATCTGCGGCCCCAAGAAACTCCTGAACCTGGCGTCAGGTTGATGGGACCAGGGTCAAAGAAACAGCCTGCTTCCTTTCTGGGCTAAGTTGGAATTGCCCCTGGCACAGGTGGAAGCCGAGATAGTTGATTTTCTCTTGACAGATTTGGGCCTTTTTCCTTGAGGCCTTGTAGCCTGTTTCCCATAGGAGGGTAAGGAGCTGCTGAGTCCCTTCCATGCTATCCTCCTGGGACCTTCTAGCCAGCAGCAAGTCATCTATGTACTGAAACAGGACACAGCCATATTGATCTGCTGGGAAGGCTTTTAAGTCAGAGGCTAATGCAATGCCAAAAATGGTTGGGGAGTTTTTGAACCCCTGAAGCAATCTGGTCCAAGTCAACTGGCCCTTGTCACTATTTTTAGGACTTTCCCACTGGAAGGCAAAGATCGATTGGCTCTGGGGGGCCATGTGGATGCAGAAGAAGGCATCTTTGAGGTTCAAGCAGGTGAAGAAGGTGGCTTTGGCAGGGATGAACCCCTGAAGTGCATAGAGGTTTGGGACCACTGGGTGTATGGTGATGGTGGCCTGGTTTACTGGTTGTAGGTCCTGAATTGGCCGATAGTCATCTGTGCCTGGCTTTTTAAAAAAAATATGATTTATTGTCAAATTGGCTAATGTACAGTGTGTAGAATGTGCTGTTGGTTTTTGGCATAGATTCCCGTGGTTCATTGCTTACATACAACACCCAGTGCTCATCACAAGTGCCCTCCTCAATGCCCATCACCCATTTTCTCCTCTCCCCCCCCCCCATTAACTCTCAGATCGTTCTCTATATTTAAGAGTCTCTTACGGTTTGCCTCCCTCCCTCTCTGTTTGTAACTTTTTTTTTTCCTTTTCCCTTCCCCATGGTCTTCTGTTAAGTTTTTCAGGATCCACATATGAGCAAAAACATATCTGTCTTTCTCTGACTGACTTATTGCACTCAGCATAATACCTTCCAATTCCATCCATGTTGCTGCAAATGGCATGATTTCATTCTTTCTCATTGCCAAGTAGTATTCTGTTGTATATATAAACCACATCTTCTTTATCCATTCATCAGTTGATGGACATTTAGACTCCTACCATAATTTGGCTATTATTGAAAGTACTGCTGTAAACATTGGGGTACATGTGCCCCTATGAATCAGCACTCCTGTATCCTTTGGATAAATTCTTAGTAGTACTATTGCTGGGTCATAGGGTAGTTCTATTTTTAATTTTTTGAGGAACCTCCACAATGTTTTCCAGAGTGGCTGCACCAGTTTGCATTCCCACCAACAGTGCAGGAGGGTTCCCTTTTCTCCACATCCTCACCAGCATCTGTTGTTTCCTGAGTTGTTAATTTTAGCCACTTTAGTGTGAGTTAATATCTCAGTGTGGTTTTGACTTGTATTTCCCTGACGGTGAGTGATGTTAAGCATCTTTTCATGTGTCTGTTAGCCATCTGGATGTCTTCTTTGGAAAAGTGTCTTCTGCCCATTTCTTGACTGGATTATTTGTTTAAAGTTTGAGAAGTTCTTTATAGATTTTGGATATTAACCCTTTATCCGATATATCATTTACAAATAACTTTTCCCATTCTGTTGATTGCCTTTTAGTTTTGTTGGTTGTTTCCTTTACAGTGCAGAAACGTTTTTTCTTGATGAGGTCCCAATAGACATTTTTGCTTTTAATTCCCTTGCCTTTGGAGATGTGTTGGGCAAGAAATTGCTGTGGCTGAGGTCAAAGAGGTTGTTGCCTACTTTCTCCTCTAGGGTTTTGATGGCTTCCTATCTTACATTTAGGTCTCTCATCCATTCTGAGTTTATTTTTGTGTATGTGTAAGAAAGTGGTCTAGTTTCATCCTTCTGCATGTTGCTGCCCAGTTCTCCCAGCACCATTTGTTAAAGAGACTGTCTTTCTTCCATTGGATACTCTTTCCTGCTTTGTCAAAGATACATTTGTGGGTCCAATTCTGGGGTCTCTATTCTATTCCACTGGTCTATGTGTCTGTTTTTGTGCCAATACCATGCTGTCTTGATGATTACAGCTTTGTAGTAGAGGCTAAAATCTGGGATTATGATGCCTCCCACTTTGGTTTTGTTTGTCAATATTACTTGGGCTATTCAGGGTCTCTTGTGGTTCCATACAAATTTTAGGATTGTTTGTTCTAGCTTCGAGAAGAATGCTGGTGCAATTTTGATTGGGATTGCATTGAATGTGTAGATTGCTTTGGGTAGTACTGACATTTTAACAATATTTATTCTTCTAATCCATGAGCATGGAATGTTTTTCCATTTCCTTGTGTCTTCTTCAATTTCCTTCATAAGTTTTCTGTAGTTTTCAGCATACAGATATTTTACATCTTTATTTAGGTTTATTCCTAGGTATTTTATGGTTCTTGGTGTATTTGTAAATGGGATCAATTTCTTGATTTCTCTTTCTGTTCCTTCATTATTGGGTGTGCTGGGCTTTTGGACAGGTAAGAGGGGTGTGTTCCAAGATGACTGGCATGGCTAGAGGATTGCATACTCTAAAAGCCTCTCCAGGTACTTCTGGATCTCGATCTGTGCCTTGCAGGGATGAAGTATTGTCTCTGGTGGGTGGACTCTGCCCCAGGCTTCAGCTCTACAACCACAAGGGGTATGTTACAGGCCAATCCCAGTGGGTTGTCTTCAGCCCACACCCTAGGAATCCTAAAGGGAAGCTTAGGCACCAGTTGTGATTCCTCCTTGAGACTGTAGAGATGCTACTCTTATCCTTGGGGAATCGTGAGAGTTATTGTCTTTGCTTCTGGCTTTTGTAAGGTCAGTGCAGCTTATCCATGGGAGTTGAAAGTTATCTGTACCTGCAGCTTTCCCAACAGGTCCTGGCTCTTTGAAGCCACGGGGCAGTTGGGGAGGTACAGGAATTCATGGATGACTTCATGGCTGCCTAAATTGCATCACCGAGGCAGCAGGAAGGGATGGCATGTCTGATTGCCTGTGGCCCCCACAATGGTGGCTTGTCTCTGTGAAAGGGTGCCCACGGTTTGGGTCACCATCTAGTGTTCCACCTCAGTGTCTACCATGAGGTCGATGGATTGGCTCCCCATGTTTATTCAGACCATAGGCTCTTGGGGGCCTAACAAAATAGAGCCCGGTCTGTCCTAGTGCTCTTCATAGTTCTCTATGGTGGTTAGCCCCACAAAATCATCTTTGGGGGCCCAATGGGGCTGTGATGCAGGTTGATATTGGCCCTGGACCATATATCCTCTTTCTTTTTGCTTGGGCCCTGCTGAGAAGTATCTGGCCACTGGGGGCACTTATTTTTCCTGTGGCCCTCCTGATGACAGTGGGCACACTGGTTCCATCCTAACTTTGGTCCTGGGCGAGACCCTCTTCCCACCGTTCCCCTTTTTGGCCTCATCCCAGTCCCTGCGGGGCACCTTTCCAAGAACGTTCTGACCTCTCCACCAAGGCAGTAGCTAATAAGTCTGCCTTTTTCTGTATCTTCTGGTGATCTTCCCTTTGTGCTGCCTGGCCATGGTTGGACAAACACCTTAGTTACTATTTCCAGCAACTGACTGGCATTCATGTTGGCAAAACCCTCCAGCTTCTGCCAGATGTCCCCTTGGACCTGGCCTATGAAAGCCACATTGACCATCTGTTGGTTTATGAGTGCCTCTGAATCAAAAAGGGTGTGGGGACAAAATGCCTCATGTAGTCTCTCACAGAACTGGCTTGGGCTCTCCTTGGGTCCCTGGAGTACTTCTGATGTTTTACTCATATTTGTGGCCTTCCCCACCTTTCCTAATGTCATTTAGAAGAGTTTCTTGATACTGTTTGGTGCTTACAAACCTTCCGTCTACACTTGGGTCATTTGGGACCCATTTGGGGTCCTCCCCAGGGAAATGAGCCTGAGCATAAGCCTTGGTGTCTAGTGTCCCAGCCAGGGCATTATCCTTTAACCATTTCAGGGCTGCCTGGGTAATTAAGTGATGCTCCTTTGTGTGGAAGAGGGTCAAGAGGAGTTGGCAGCAGTCAGTCCAGGTAGGTTTACGGGTTTGAATTATGGACTACATTAGTTCTATCATAGCCTGGGGCTTCTCCGTGTAGGAAGGAGTATGGTGCTTCCAATTTAGGAAGTCTATAGTGGTAAAGAGTTAATACACAAAAACACACTGGCCTGCTCAGATATAGCCTTCCTGATCATAATAGATGGGTCTCCGAGTTTCCCTCAGTGGCATCTGTAGGGCTCCCTGGTATTGCTGCAGGGAGAGACTGTCTCTGCTGGCCTGACAGGGGGGTGTATGGGGTTAGGACCAGTGGTCCAGGTAAGCTGGTAACATCCAGAGAGGCTGGTAGTGCTAGAGGTGGCGAGACCTTGGGACTATGGGAAGACTCCAGTGGGGTTTTGGCAGCCAGGGTGGCTGGAAGCACAGGTGTCAGTGAAAGGTACAGTGGGGTATATGGTCCTCAGGCTCTCCTGACAGTATGGGTTTTTCAGTTTTGGGGTGGCATTTGGAGGAAGCTGTGACACGAGCCATCAAAGCTTTACAGTTCTCGTCAATATAGACTATTAGCCAAGGTGGCCAGGATAGGACCAGGTCTTGCCAACAGTCAATGTAAGGAAATTGGTTGGGGTGGCCTGGATTCACCCACAACAACCCTGAACACTCAGCCAGCTGGTTCTTTATCAAGTGAGCCCTCAGAGGGTCAGCCTACCTCGAACAATGGCCAATCAGTTTCACAGAATGTCAGAGCTTTCCAAGAGTTAATTTTACACCATAATTTCCTGAATATCCCTGTCTGAAATTCCTCAACATGTAGTCTAAAAGAGTCAGTTTACTCTGCTTTCCACCCATTTCCTCCACCTAAGGACAACTTTCATGCACAAGAGAGGAAAATGTGGGAAGGATGGGACTAAATTGGAGAGGATGCCCACTCGGTTCAACCATTTCTGGCCACTCTCCCCTCAGAGATATTTCAGGTGCCTCTTAGCATTGGCGGGTTTGGTATTAATCCTTGACCTGGATCCGACTCCCAAGGAAGTCTGACTCTGCCTTAAGCCATATGAGGTCACCACAGAACCCTGGATTGGGACTCAACACTTGCTTCAGCCCCTTGATCAGGTCAGAACCTTTCTGCTGTCTGTCTCATTCACACACAGTCACACAGTGACTCCAACCTCCTGCCCAGCTCCCAGCACCTTGGAGTTGCAGTTTCTTTCCCCTTCTGCCTTAGGGGCATTTCTACCAAAATGAACCTGGGTTCTTACAGGCAATCTTCCTTGAGCTGGTTTTTGGGCCTCACTGGGTTCCTTTGTGCATCCGGAGTCCTTGCCCTGGCATGCTGGGAGGGGCTAGTCTCCTATGGATTAAGTGGTCCATTGGCACCAGGCAAGGTTGCCTCTCTTGGTGCCCCGAGGTTCACAACTGGCAACAAGGGAGGTAAAACACCGTCTCCACCTCCCTGATGTGAGACCCCAAGAAATATAACAAGCCTGAGGTTTGCACAGAGAGTCATGACACTGAGGCTTTTCTTTCCAGGAAGTAACTTTATTCGTGCCAGCATGGGCTCAGTGGGTTCATACCTAAAAAACTGAGCCCCAAGCGCAGCAGGGGTAGCCTTTTATACAATTTCTACATCTTTGTCTCCCATACATGGTAACATACAGACATACAATCTGATTGGGCGGTCTATGTTACAGAGTTGTGAGGAATGTCACATACATGCACATAACCAGATTGCCTTCCCTTGTCTTGAGATTTTCACCACATTTCTTAGGAGGGGCTCTTCCACACCTTCATAACCAAATGTAACAAACTAACCTTCCTTGTTCTTAGAGGTTCTATGTGGATAATGTCTTATTCCTAGACTTTGGTCCTCATACTTCTAACTTACAACTGAGAACTTCTGCAGGGTCTCTTGGTAGATACAAAGAATGTTCTGATGGAAAGTAAACAGTATTCCTATACATCAGAGGTATTTTTTTTCCCTAACGGTTATAGTTACCATTTAATAGCATGATAATTATATTAATCAATTAGATAAAAAATAGTCAATAAAGCTGACCACGTTGTCTTTAGAAAATCAATATGTGTTAGGAATGAATATTAAAATCTAAAAGTAGGATATATATGCATAGTGCATATAACAATATGTAAATATATATATAGTTAATAATTTGTGATTTAATATTTAATGGAAAGCTTGACTTTCCAAAAATGCTTATCAAAATATTTGATTGTAATACTGATACTCCCAAATAACTCATTATTTCCAAAATTATATAAATTGGAGTCTTTGATATCCTGGAATAATTTTTCTATTAATTGTAGTACCGCTAGTTATTTGATAGTGTTCTTTTTTTAATCTTTATTTGTATTTTATGTGCATTTTAAAATCAGTGACAAATTAATATAAATACAGTGATTTGGCAGTGTTGAATAAACTGTTTCCTTTTGTCCACCCAAAGGGATTATATTTAAAATACTTGGTAATCCAAATTCAGTGACTTATCTTTGAGGTTGGTTTATTACCTAGACTGATTTATGTTGAAATTGATGAAGATATGACCATACCCAATTTTGTACATTTTTTTTTTGAAATGGAGGAATTTGGAAATTTTATTAGATTGGAAAAAAAAGACTTTTGTAATTTATTTTCTTTCTACTTTGGTTAATTTTATTCTATGAATATTTTTCTTAAAAAATTGCAGTATTTGGTATATTGCAGTGAACATAATGACAGAATGAATCTCTTTATGTCTGTTTTATAACTTACTTTTGCTTATTTTCTTCATTGTTCAAAAGAAGCATACTAGTGAGAAGTAGAACCTATAAATTTGAGAGTCAAAGAATGGTGAGGAACATGTAAACAAGAAAAAAATGAGTGAAGCATAGAAGTGTTATAATAATGTAAGTATGCCGTAGACTAATTAATTACAGAGAGGAATGGATTCTTTGTTCTCAAGGAGATCGTGGAACAGAATAGGGTCTAAAGGAGATAGAGGTTCCCAAGTGCCTGGATATTTGTTAGAACTCTCTTTAAGTAAAGGTAGTACATCTAGTAAAATTTTATTTTTCTTAAAAAACTGTAGACCCCCATAAGATGCGGAAAATGACAATAGGACCTAGTATTTTACCTAATTCTTGATTAGAAGAATTTCTTCAAGAAGTAGAAATGATAGAAAATGTTATAGAGAGAAGAAACGCTAGAACTAGTTTGGCTTATACTCCAGACTTCAAAAAAAAATAAGTGTTGTTCAAAAAACTCACGTAAAAATTAGATATGATCAAATATCTGGAATAGGAACGCATATTGTAGCAGTAATGAACAGGAATCTAGACTATGGCATTATTTCCTTTTCTAGTGTCCATAGGAGACATTGTTAAGTGACCTCAGTATTCTTTCCTGCTCTATCTGTGAACACTTATGGAATCCTTCTTAAAATGATACTCTAGGTAGCTACCACCATTTGATTGGTGATATAAGAAACAGATTCTCTTTGACATCCCAGTCTAGGAAAAAAATGACTCAAAATAATACAGGCTTGAGAGGCCTGTCTCTGTGCTAAAATCTATTAACCAAAATCCTTGGATCCAATAGTTAAATAAATAAATACAAAGTTTTTTAATTTTTATATTATTCTCTAGTCCATATTTGTCTGTTTTATCCAATAGGATAACTTGAGAGATGTTATATAATGTTCTGTTAAAATTAGGATCAGTGTCTATAGAGGTAACTGGTCTATCAGCTTAACAAACTATCCAAAAAGGTAATCTGGTTGATCTAGAACACTGGTTCTCTACCAGGAGCAATTTTGTTCTCATAGCGAACATTTGGCAATGTCTTGTGACTGGATATGTGCACTACTGGCAAACCAGTGGATAGAGACCACGGATGTTTTAGCCCCTCACTACAAAGAATTATTTAGCCCATAATGTCAGTGTTCAATGTCAATAGGGCTGCTTTGAGAAATCCTAGTCTAGAGCACTGGTTCTTGACTTGTTAGAAATGCAAATTACCATGTTTGGCTTCCAACCTAATGAATCAGAAATTCTAGGGGTAAGGCTCAGTAATTTGTCTTATAATAAGTCCTTTGAGTGATTATGATGTTCCTTAAAGTTTCAAGATCAATTGCCAGTCTATTTTAGCATATAAGAATATTTAAGAAATATTTATTAAGCATTAAGCTTCGACCAGGAACCTAACTAATTGCTCAAAAAACAGCCTTTTCACAATCAGTTTGGTTTGGGCATATTACCTAATTGGACCTTATTTTTCTTGGCAGTTCTCAAATTTTGTTTTCTAGTATGTTGTTTAATATGTGTTTGTCTTCCTGCCATCTATTTGCTGGCATTTTTACAAGAGTTTTTTTTTTTTTTTTAATCAATGACTTTGTTAAAGATGTAGTTGTCATGTTTGTAAATTTGAGACCAGGCAATGATGGTAAGTGTTGGATGTTAGAGACAATTCATTATTCTTAATAGACTGATGATAACATGATCATACTTGTAAAGTTTAAACTTCTCATGGCTCAGTTGATTAAGCATCCAACTTTGGCTCAGGTCATGATCTCTCAGTTCACCAGTTCAAGTCCTGTGTTGGGCTCTGTGCTGATATCTTGGAGCCTGGAGCCTGCTTCAGATTCTGTGTCTCCTTCTCTCTTGGCTCTGCCCTGCTCTCTCTCTCTCTCTCTCTCAAAAATAAATAAACATTAAAAAAATCTAAAATTCCCATTATATCCACTTTATTAAGCAATTCTTATTTGCTAATCAAAATTGGGAACATTCTTATTAATTGAATGGATTGTACAAAAGGAAGAGATTTTCAATATTTGTTGAATTGAATCAAAAACATCTCCTGAATAATTTGGAAGAATGGTAGTGATAGTACAGATTGGGAAGTATAAGAGAAAGATGGGAAATATCCTGAATTACATTGGACTTAGTGAATATCAGGTGCTGATACACACTAAGATAAACATACTCATCATTTGGAATGAGGGAGAAAGGATAAAATCAGAAGAATGCATGCAATGGTCCTTTCTTCACTGAAGAGGGAGGAAGAAGAAAGGGAAAGTGACAAACCAATACAAGGAAATTTTGTCATGGAAGAAGCTATAGGAGCTTTAAAAGAATGGTTTCAGTTGTCTCTGTGATAACTCTTGCCCACTAGTACTTGCTATATTGCTAACATTTCCTTTGCTCATGTGAGTATTTTAATGGAGAATTCCCTATGAAAACTTGATTAAAGTTCAAAAATTACAGGTGACTCTAAAAGCTAAAAGCTATTCAGGTATGTGCCAGAAATGAAGTGCTGCAGTATTACAGGCCCTATCAGCAGAGTTCCTATCACTGAGGGAGAGGAAAACTCTCAGAGCGTATAACTTCAGGCAGTACATTTCAGTGTTTATTTCAGCCAGAAGGAGAGATGGCCTAAGGTCAGGTTTTATACTACTTTCTGGTGGTAAGACTGCAGATGGTAAACAGGGTTTAGGGGAGACTAGGATTGAAACTCAAACAAGAGGTCCAGGTACAAAAATATTTGTATTTAATGTGGATGCTCAACTGAGGGCTTTTAATAACAAGATGAATGTGATGTTCTTCTCTGAAGATACTTGTCATTTGCTCAGTGAGCTTGGAAGTAAAGTGCATATGGTGACTACATTGGTGACCTGGCCTCAGTAGCATGGACTTTTTCTCACTGAGACTTACCACATTTCTTTTATTGCTGGATGACTAATTTTCTAGCAGCATTGGCCAACTCTGAGTTCAAGATAGGATATCATATGTCGAGAACAGTTGTATGACATGGTATCTGATTATATTGACCCAGTTGCATTGTGAAGGGTGTAGCAACTTTATTTTAGATTTCATACTGACCACTCTGTATACAGGCACAATATAATTCACGTACTATTGCCTTAGATCAATCAACCCACTTCACAGAGAAAGAATAATGCCAGTGGGATTCACTGTTTTACCATGTATCTCCTCATCCCAAAGCAGCTGATGTGATACAATGTTAGAATAGCTTACTGAAAGGTCAGCTATGGTGCCAGCTGGAAGTCTTGTAAATGTGGGGTACTGACCTAGAGATTTATGTTTAATAGTGTCCTTCTTACATATTAGTCGGACAATGAAGGTTCGAAGTATAAAATTCTTAGGATTATACCTAATGACCTATTAAAATTGTTTTTGTTTCCATCCCTATGGTTCTTAGCTTTATAAGTATAGAGATTTGAATTTCTGGGAGACAGATCCTTTTGCCCCTTGGAATCCTAATTCTTTTTTTTTTTTTAATTTTAATTCCAGTGTAGTTAACATACAGTGTTCTATTAATTTCAGGTATATAATATAGTGATTCAACAATTCCATGTATTAGTGCTCGTTCAGATAAGTTTACTCTTAATCCCCTTTGCCTATTTCACCCATTTCCCATAACCACCTCCTTCTGCTAAGTGTTCTCTATTTAAAAGTTGGCTTTTCAGTTTTTTCCACTTTGTTTCTTAAATTCCACACTTGAGTGAAATCATATGGTATTTGTCTTTGACTGACTTACTTTGCTTAGCATTATACTCTCTAGCTCCATCTATGTTGTTTCAAATGACAAGATTTCATTATATATATTACATATATGTAATATATATAAACACATCTTTATCCATTCATCTACTGCTGGACACTTGGGCCACTTCCATAATTTGGCTGTTATAAATAATGCTGCACTAAACATGGGGGGGGCACGTTTCCTTTTGAATTAGTGTTTTTGTATTCTTTGTGTAAATAACCCAGTAATGTAATTACTGGATTATATGGTAGTTCTGATTTTAATTTTTTGAGGAACCTCCATACTGTCTTCCACAGTGGCTGTATCAGTTTGTATTCCCACCAGTGGTGCCTGAGGGTCCTTTTTCCCCACATCCTCATCAACACTTGTTTGGAATCCTTATTGTTAGAGTGAACAATAGATATTATCTTCAAACTTTGGCTTGGAGAGTGCTTCTGCCTCCTTATATTACCTGAATCCTAGCTTTTGCAAGAAAGAATATTTCTCTCCACTGTTTTTATTGTTTAGGGTAATGGTTCTACTAAATTAGGTACTTAAATATACCATCTGGCTATTTGTTTTCCTCATGCCACTAGGGGAATAGGTAAAAAAGGGTATCGTATATTAGCTGGGATGATTGACTTTGTCTATAAAAGGAACATAGAGTTGGGACACCTGGGTGGGTCAATTGGTTAAGTGTCCAACTTCAGCTCAGGTCATGATCTCAGGGTGTGTGAGTTCGAGCCCCGCATCGGGTTCTGTGCTGACAGCTCAGAGCCTAGAGTGTGCTTCAGATTCTATGTCTCCTTCTCTGTCTGCCCCACTCACACTTTTTCTCTCTCCTAAAAAATAAAAAATAAAAAAGGGATATAGAGTTGTTTGTTGAAAGTGGACACCAAGAGAAATTTGGTAGAACCATGGGATTTCCTGAGATGTCTCTTGCTAGTACCATACAGAGTAATAAGGTTAATAGAAATTTTCTTGCAGCACTCCAGCAGAAACATTAAGGGCTAAGGCTAAGGCTTCTGAAAGATGGAGGTTTGGGTTACTCTACTAGGCAAATAACTTATCAAGCAGTGTTTTTTGAACGTGAGCTACATTCTGTGTTCCTGAATGCAAGGTAAATGGAATGGATATTGGAGGGAAGAATTCCCAAATACTAGCTAAGGCAGAAATAAGGCCATAGGTTCATTTTTTTTTTTTTATTGCTTATGGAGGACAATAATTATCTCCCTTTTCCTTTTGAAATTGGAGTTCTAGTATAAAAATAAAAATAGTTTTCATGTTGGAAATTGATATGGTATGTGGTTACAGCTGAACTAGGAGAATTCTGGACTCTTCTAGAGATTCTAGCCTTGAAATAGTTATTAATCCTGGATGTAATTGCTGAAAGTGATTTTGGATTAACTCTCTGGGGAAGACGTGTGATTATATTGCCCTTGTGGCTGGAAAGTTGGATTGTGGAGTTCTTGGATATATAGGAAATAGGGAGTGTTAGCATGTTGTGGGTACCTTTTTGGGGTAGTGCTCAGCATATAGCTATTTTCTTTCAGAGACTTTTCCCCAAAACCCATGGTGGGAGTTCTTCTGTTGGTCATGTTGGTGACATGTATCCTTGACTCTGTTGCTACAACTGAACTACAAGAAGTTGGCAACTGACTAAAGCTGGGATACTTAGAATCTCTCTTATGGAAATTTGAAATTTGAAATCTGGTCGTTGATAGGGTTGAGTCACATTAATAGCACTGCTGCAAAGAGTAGGTTCTCAAATTCCTACTGTAGAGGTCCCCATAGCTGATTTGGTATCTGTTTTTCCTGAAAGTAGTTATTGATCTCTTTCTTCATTTCCATTGAGACAGTTTGTGTTCCATTAATAAATTCTGCTTTCTGTTTGCACTGGTTATAGGTGGTTTTCTGTTTATTTCTACCAAGAGTCTTATCCTGGTCATATAAGTAAGTGGTATAAACCAAAATGGGGATTCAATACTTGAAGTTTGACAATAGACTAAAAGATCTAGACTGGCAATAAGGAACAGGGAACATGTTGATCTCTTCTTCCCAAAAGCTGAAGAAAAAAAATACCTTTTATTAGAGTTGGGATGAATATGACTTATCTTGCAAAAGACAGTTTTCAGGTGGGGTGCCTGGCTGGCTCAGTCAGTTAAGCGACTGACTTTGGCTCAGGTCATGATCTCATGGTTCGTGGGTTTGAGCCCCACGTCGGGCTTTGTGCTGACAGCTCAGAGCCTGGAGCCTGCTTCCGATTCTGTGCCCCTGCTTTCTCTGCCCCTCCCCCGCTTATGCTGTGTCTCTCAATACTGAATAAAAGTTAAAAAAATTTTTTTTTAAAAAAGACAGTTTTCAGGTAATAAAAGGAGGTAGAAGCAGTGTCAGAGCCTAAGGTTGACAGTGTTACTTAGCATTCTCACCAGAAATTTAATGTTCTTAGAAGAATAGAGAATAGATTACATAGATGTTCAGTTAATATTTGTTGAATATGGAAACAAATAAATGGGGGAGAACAATCACTTTTCATTACAATCTTAATAAAGAATGCTATGTGTCATCATTTACCGGGACTCCTCAAATTATAGCTCACTTGCATAACCACTCCCCCAGGGTAACACTGCCGGAGGTTCCATTCTCTCTGGGGCCATGTTCTCTTCTCTGCCACTCATCCTTGGTCAATACTATTTTAGTAGAGAGGTTTAGTTAGAGAAGTTTCAATAACTTTGACTTTTAGGGAGAAGTTTCAGAGTCTCTCTCTCTTCCCTCACAAAAGGTCTCTGGAGTTATGCAAATTTTCTAACAAATATCATTATTGCTGGAAAAAAAATAAAGTTTCACTCTCACCTTATATGATATGGGATATTAATTAGCTTGATGATAGCTATGAAAACAAATATATTCCCAAACATTTTGGACTTCTGAAAAATGGCTTGAACTTAGTAATTTATTTTTTGCTCTTATATCACTACTGGAGGGTAAGCAGGTTAGTAGGTTGGTTATTCTGCTTGGTCATTTTGGGACTCAGGTAGAGAGCCTTGCCATCATCAGCATGTGGCTCCCAATCTGTCTCCATCCCACCCAGACAGAAAAGGAAAAGAACATGGGAAGTTTGGTCCAGAGTGGAATATACCACTTCTGTCCACATTCAGTTGGCAAGAATTCAGTCTCAGAGTCACCTAACTTTCAGCAGATCCGGGAAATGTAGTCTACTTTGTGTGCCGGGAAAAAGAGAATATATATTTGGTTACCCACTATTATCCATATTTCACTCCTCAGGAATTCTGATAGTTGTTATAAAGGTTTTTTTTTGTACTTTAAAACAAAAGAAATTTGGTGCCCTTGGCTCTTTTCACCATTCCTGTAAGTTTTAGGACCTAAAAATAAGGTTATACAAGCGGAAGAAAAGTAATAGATTTGAATAAGCTAAATTATATGCACTTACATTTTGCCATGAGTGTTCACAATCACTAAACACATTTTTGTATTCAGTCCTTGTTATCAACCTGTAAAATTTTAAGCTAACTAATAATCATCCTCCAAAACAACAATTCTAAGATCAGGAAAGATAAGTCAAGCTGGGATTTGCAGATTCAGAATAAGTATTAAAGTGAGTTGGACTGGAGATGGTTCCAGGAAGCTATCAACTGGGGTAGTGTCAGGGGTAGAATCCATATATGGAGTGGAAGAGGAAACCAATATAGGCACCTAAGAGGAGAGAAAGTAGGAGGCTCTATGCCTTATTTGTAGGGACTTTCAGTACACCTAATGTTGGGCAGGAGTCAAGCCCATGGTGTGGGTTACCTACAGAGAAGGAAGTAGTTAAATAGGCTGCCTGGCTGGAAGCAGGATTGAAGGGACAAAGCTTTACAGCACGTGTCTGGAAGAACTTTCTTACTGACTCAGGGTTAGTATGAAATCTGGTGGCTTTTGGGTTTGAAATGACTGTGATGCAAAGTTGGTGATACCAGTGGAAATAAAATATAAGATTATTCAATTATTCGTATTTAGGTTTGTTGGATTTTTTTCTCAACTCTTTATTTATTTATTTTAATTTGAGTATAGTTGACATGTTACATGTTTCAGGTGTACAGCATAGTGATTAGACAACTCTATACATTATGCTATACTCACCACAAGTGTGGCTACCATCTGTCACCATACAATGCGTTACAGTACAGTATTAGTTTATAACTAATTTGGCAGCAAAACCTGATGTGGACTGAAAAGTTGTAATCTTTCTTTATCCTGTTTAGTGTGCATTTCTATACCTTTTGTGGAAGATATATTAATATATTTGATTAACGTATGCTGCCCCAGACCCCACTCAAGGTGAATGTTGGATAGCTTCCAATTTATTCCCCCAGATTCACTTTCTACCCAGTTATGTGCCTGGGAGGCTGACTTTCTACAATCTATATTTAGAGGCAACCTTACATTCTGTTTTCCTATTGGATTTGGCCAATGGAAGTTGTTGGAAAGAAATTGGACAGAGGAGGCAAGTGAGGATGTGTATTTAATTTACCTAGCTCCCTGCATGAGGGGTCATCATACTGTGTCTGTAGATCAAAGTTCTCATCACCTAAAAGGCTAGCCATTCCCCACAAGCCTTTCAGTATCTAGCTTTCAGTGACCGTTGCCTTCCCGTATTTTATCTGGCTTCAGGGTGGTAATAAATCACCACAATACTAGCCCCAGGTTGCTGAGCAAATCCTTTGTGGTTTCTCTCCACCTTGCTGACACCTTGGTAAATAGAGCCTTTATTAAATTTTCCTCAAATTATCCAAATTTGAGCATGTCACCTAGTTGCTACTAGTACCTTGAAAGATGTAGAATGTCATTTGTGAAATATATACTGAATTACTTGTTTTCTAAATACACATACACACATTCTAAATTATAAAACACATCTGTCCACAAGGATTTGGGATAAAGGATTATGGATCTGTATTCTGATGATATTAGTATAGGAGTTTTACCATAAATTGTTGCTCTGTTCAAAAGCTCCTGTTAATATTCAGTTAAACAGAGCATTCAAATGGTCTACCAATAATGCCATTAACACTTCAGTACTAATAAAATAAAATTATCATTGAACTACCAGTTGAAATAAATACCTCAAAGTATGTACAGCATTTGGAGGCAGTTTCATAATTAAAATAAACTTGCCTTGGTTACTTTCCTTAAGAGGAAAAAAGATGCAGAAAGATTAGATCTCAATTCCACTTGATTATGCTTCTTCATCAACAAAGAAAGCTTCAAGGGGCTTCACAAGAGCCTTAAGAAAGGGTGCCCAGCGATAACATAACTTTATTTAAATTACTCACCTTTTCTCAGTGCTTCAATGAAAATCAATTCAACCCTTCAGGTGTTGAATTTTTGCCAGTTTATGACCGTATATTTTATATGTAGCTCTTGAGTGATGAAAATAACAGAATTTAGAGTCTGGGAGGCTAGCTTTGGGTCTCGACTCTGTTATACCACCTGACTCATTTTGAGTCTGTAACCTGATTACTGTAGCTATTGTCTCTAAAATGGGGTAAAAACACCTAACCTTCAGGTTCCCGAGGAGTAAATAGAGTAATTGAATTAGTCACCTAGTTTGAAGCTATGCTAATAGTAAGAGCTTGAGTGTTTCTCAAACCTGAATTAGTTTGTGAAGACAACTGCTCAGTAGAGGATGGTGTGTCCTTGGGACTGCAGTATGCCACCACTGTTGTGGCATTTGTACTCCTTATGGACCGACCAGAACCTCCTGGTTTCACATGTGAAAACTATGACCCATCTGTGGCACATGACTACAACAGAATGAAGTGGTAATGTGAATTTTGCCAGAGAAGCAAGGAGCTGAACAGAATGAGTGTTATTTGTTCATGACCACATAGTTTTTTTGTTTCCATTAATTCACAAGTATTATATTTAGCACTTTAATATTTAATGTAATGTTAATAAATGTTAATCAACATTTTTAATCCATAGAATGTAGCATATAGACATGATATTTTTATATGTTACCTCAATGTGATAAGTTTTAAACTTTGATGTAATTCTCTATTTCAAGCATGAAGAATTCCATGCTATGAAGCTACACAATTGCTAGAGAAGGGTCATATAGTTGACTCTGAGCTTCTAGTGGGTAAAGAAAAAAAAAAAAAAAGCCAAGTACAAGATTCCTAAGTGTTCTTAGTTGCTTCCTGGTACCGAGACCTGAGAATAATTTCTTCTGAGGGCCTTACAAAGTGGCATACATACATTGATAATTTTCATAAGCAATTTTGACGACAGAAACAGAGCCTTTGGAAATAAACCCAAACATAGAAAACAGCTTTGTTGAGCCAGATAGTCCTGTGAAAGTTGGTGTATTTTACTGGCCTATAGTTTTAATAGTGATTATGGAATAAGAAATAATTGTCCTTTTGTCTGTTTTATTCATTATAAAAATTAGCAACTAACTCTGTAGATTGGGAGATCTCAAGAACAATATGGCATAACAAGTTTTTCTCGGGTGTTCAAAATAAATACTGTATTTAAAATTAATTGAAATCTGGGATTATGGTTAAGATAAAATGTTGATATTTCTAAATTAAAAGTTTTCTTTATGATTTTTTGCCATTATTCTTCTCTTCCAATTAATATTCCATCTGAGAAGGAAAATAAGTCTGAAAAGGGATTAAAAGAAGTCATTAATAAAATGAAGCACATTTAATGGGAATATGGTTATCATGTAGTTCAAAGAAAATTTCACTGTGTCTCTTACTAATTGCTATTTTGTGCACCCAGTTGCCTTGCTTATCTTAAGATGGTTTCAGCTTTGGGAGATATGTAAACTAAAACAAAATATATATACATATATATATATATATATATATATATATATATGTATATATATATAATATGTAAAATTATTTAAAATAGACCAAAGTTAAGGGATAAGTATAATTTAATAATTGAAGTATGTAGGTTAGTTGACTTTAAACTCATTAAAGTCTTTGTTACTTTAGGAAGAATGTCACACAATTTGAGAAATTATTAAATCATTATCACCGTCACCTCTCTATTATAGTTGTAGCTACCTGTCTTGCATGGCAACTGTGAGGACTACACTCATGCTCAAAATCATAAAGAACCAAAACAGGAAGACCACCTAATGCCATCCCCTTCTTCCACAGTCAACTCTGCTTCAGTTTTTTTTCTGCTTGTCTTGAATTCTCTAGAGTTCTTTGGATAGTTTGTTTGACTATTTATCTAAATGTTGTGGGGTTTTTGTTTTTGTTTTTGTTTTTTTTTTTTTTTTTTTTAGAGAGAGAGAGAGAGAGAGAGAGAGAGAGCAAGCAGGGGTGAGGCAGAGAGAAAGGGAGACACAGAGCCTGAAGCAGGCTCCAGGTCTGAGCAGAAAGCACAGAGCCGGATGCAGGGCCCAAACTCATGAACCTTGAGATCATGACCTGAACCGAAGTCGGACGCTTAACTGACTGAGCCACCCAGGTGTCCCCAGATATTTATTTTTTATGTTTTGTCCAGAGTTTATAGTTGGCCATATCAGAAGAGGGCATGATTATATCTCTGCCTAAATTTCCAAGATCTTTTAAAATTAAGACATTTAATTTTTATCCTGCATTTAATCTATTATAATCTTAAGTATTTCCACCTGGGAATTTATCCAGCAGTGTTCTGATAACCATTCCAATTCTTTTAGATGCTGTAGACATTGTTGCTTTAGGATATGTTTTGTTTTAGTTGCATAACAATAATACTTAAAAATTCTTATCCTTTGATGGGAATGAAACTAACATCTTTATTTTTTCTTTCTTTCTTTCTTTCTTTCTTTCTTTCTTTCTTTCTTTCTTTCTTTCTTTCTTTCTTTCTTCATTTATATTCTTTGTATATGATTGGGATTTGGAAAGAGAGAGTTTTAATTCTAATCCCAGTCTGCTGGGTAAACTTTCACTTTTTTCACTTCAATTTCCTCACTTGTAAACCCAGGTAATAATCCATCCTGTACAGTTTTGTTTTGAAATCATGCTTATTAAGAGGTTAACACCTTGGAAAACAATGAGTGCTCTATAAGGGTAGATATTATGGTTAGATGCCCCTTCCAGACTTACTTCTGATTCTTAGATTGGGGAACTAGATTTTTTGCTCATACTTCAACCTTTGGGTTTTTGAAAGTGAAAATGATTTTGGAGAACAGATTGGAGTTTATTTTTGAATAGTGAAAATAAGCCTTTGTAATGTTCAGGAGCAAAATTAAATTCAGCTTTCAGAATTAGCCATAAGAAAGACAAGTGATGTTATTTTAAGTGTTCAGATATTCATATAAGTTTTGTTTGCTCACATAAGGAATGGCTTGGAAGTATATCAATAGTGTGTACAGTCTTGAAGAATCATAAGGGCCAGAAAGTACCTGAATATTAACCTCAGATATGTCTGGGAGGGATTTAATGATTACCTATTGGGATGTCAGGCCCTTCTTAGACATTGTATGGTTGACAAAGAGGAAGAAGGCAAGGTACCCTTCCCTTGAGGCTCTCATGCCATTGAATGATAGCTCCAGGAAAGTCTTCTGGTGAGCAGTGCTCTATGGAACAGGGAAACAGTTGTTCCAAACTCTTCTTATTAGTCAGGGTTCTTCACAAAGACAGATCCAAGAGAGAGAGATGGATTTATTTTTAGAAACTGTGGAGGCTTGGCAAATCCAGAATCTGTAGTGTAAGCCAGTAAGCTAGAGACCTAAGGAATAGGTTTTAATTTTAGTACAAAGGTGATCCACTGACAAAATTCCTTCTTATTCCAGGGAGGTAAGTTTTTTCTATTAAGGCCTTAAATTGATTAGATGAAGCCCACTCATATATATGGAGAATAATTTGCTTTATTAAGAGTCTATTGATCTAGGTGTTAAACTCATCTAAAAATATCTTCACAGAAACATCTAGAATAATGTTTGATCAAATATCTGGGGACTAAGACCTAGCCAATTTGACAAATAAACGTAACATCACAAGGACACATTCTTGGAGTTTGCCTTGGACTTCATAGCAGATTCAACCTTATATGGTTCTCCAGCCCTTAAGCTTTCATCATTTAGTATTTCTTTCCTAAGTTTGTTCATCACTGTGCTTGAAGCTACTTTGACTGCTAGTGTTGCCGAGTCCTTGTGCCTATCTGACATACCATTAGCCTTAGTTGTTTCAGTGTTCATGTTCTATGCAGACTCTGCTTGGCCTTCTCCCCTGGGCAATCCCATGTTCAACCTTGATCCTAGCCTACTTTAGTCTCCTGAATAGTTGACTTGGCCACTAGATTCCTGACTAAATGCAGGACACTAATAGCTCTTAGGCAGCCATTAGTGTCTAGAAATTTAATCTCTTCCCCTTAGCTTTGTATATTATTTAGAAGTTATTGGGATTTCTGTTTTTATTATAAATTTCAAATACTTCCAGTCTTTGCTAATAGTTTTTACAGAACATTGTATTTGATTTGGTGTATTTCTTTTAGGCTTTGGCTAGAGCTCACTTATTGTAAGGCCATTCCTGTCCTCTTTGTTCTGTCATCAGTGTTTTGTGAGGAGGAGTAATTATTAAATATACTGCTATTCTTTTAATAATTGGACATGTGTGGTACTCATGACCTCCGTACCAGCCTTCTTATTTTGTTCCATTATGACTTTTATTCTCAGAGGCCTGTGGTTTTCAAATGCCACTGTTTGGAATAGCTGTCTGTAGACTTGTTTCCATGGTACTTATACCCTTAAACTAGCCACCCTACCTGATACAATATTCCAGTGAGTGCTGTGCTTGCTGCTCAGTGTTTCAGATTGCATCTGACTTCCTGGGATTAAATTCCAGATGTTGTTTTACAGCTTGCCATCTGCCTGACTGAGAAATTTTCTTTCAGGTTGTAAGTCAGAGGTGTGTTCACTAACCTTTAAAAATCTTATTTATTAGGTCTCCATTTGTTAGTATTTTTTTCTCTGATGGCATGATAATTTGTTTTCCCTTCAGAATAATTGCAGTGTGGAAACAATTCTAGCTTAAAAACTGTACCAAATGATTTCATTGGTTATATTTTAGTAGCTTAGAACATTACAGAAAAGAAGTATGTATTTTCTTCTGCTTTGAAATGGGAAACTTAAATCAGGGGACTTTTAGTCTGTAAACATAACCACTTTTCAAAAACAAATATGAAAAATAGTATGGCAACAATAAAAGCTGATTCACCTAATAGCCTGCTCTGATATTTGGTCTTATTTTACAAATACAATAGATATATATTAACATGTAGTTATTCTCTTTGAAAAAGTATATTCATTTCTTTTTAGGTGTACTTAGCTTTTCAAATATGATTCCCACAATCTCCTGTGTATTGTAAAAAATGATTACTGAAACAATTGCACTTTGAAGTACAGTAGTTGAAATATTCAGATCAATATCACCATTTAAGCCTTTAATATAACCTTATTTATGTCAATCAAATCACAAATGTAGTTTGCTAAAGTAGAAACTACTTGATTTCAGTGCAATTATAGCAGACTAATCAATCAGTATTGCAAAATATAGACTTTTATAATGAGATTCTAAATGGATATTGATTTTAGTTTTCTGTGTTAATATTAAGAACAAGTGGTCTCAAACTTAGGTGGTCAAAAATATTGTTTATAAGGTAGTTGTTTGAAACTTTTATGTGCTCTTTACAGAAACTAGAGTAATAATGTAAGTTCCCAGGCCCACCCACAAAAGCCTATTTAAACCATAGTTGAATTAAAAATGGTGTATTAATGGTGGCTTAACTTACTAATTGTGTGAAACCACTGTAACTCCTGATTTTCTTGGAAAATGGCTCTTCAACATGAGAGAGAAGTTTTTGAGGGATATAGGCAGTATATGTGTGTGGTTAGAATACAAGTAAGAAAAATGGTTGTTGATCACTGCAGGTGGAGTTTGGATATAAAATCTTCATGGATTGGAGAGGTGCTGAACATCAGGGAGTGAACAGAGGGAAGTTATGACCTCTTAGGGCCTAGTAGCAGCTGGAATGGTCCTTTTCCCCTTAGTAGAGAACCTCAGTGTTTCCATACATCAATTGATGAAGTAGTGAGGGTGTGTCCTGTCAGAGGTCCTGGTGATGATAGCTGTTATATATAATCTGAGTGTTTGTAAGGATCTAGTGTCTAGTGTTTGGCAAGATTTAGATGCCAACTTTACATTTTTTAGGACCTACTGGTCCAGGGCTTTTAAATTTTTCTTTGCTTTTAAAAATTAACTTAATTACGGGGCACCGGGGTGGCTCGGTCAGTTAAGCATCTGACTTCAGCTCAGGTTATGATTTCATGATTTGTGAGTTCAAGTTCCCTGTTGGGCTCTGTGCTGACAGCTCAGAGTCTGGAGTCTGCTTCAGATTCTGTGTCTCCCTCTCTCTCTGCCCCTCCTCCACTCATGCTTGCGCTCTCTCTCTCAAAACTAAATTAAAAAATTAAAAAAAAAGTAAAAATTTAGTTACAAAGAACAGACTCAATACTGCTAAGATGTTAGTTCTTTCCAGTTTGGGGTCAACACATCCCAAGTATAAACTGCAAAACTATAAAACTTCTAGGAGATAACATAGGACAAAATATAGGTGATCTTGGGTTTGGTGATGACCTTTTAGATACAACACCAAAGCATGATCTGTGAAAGAAAAAATTGACATGTAGGACTTGACTAAAATTAAAAATTTCTGTTGTGTGAAAGGTACTATGAAGATAATGAAAAGATAAGCCACAGTCTGGGAGAAAACTTTGCAAAACATGTATCAGATAAAGAACTGGCATCCAAAACATAAAGAACTCTTAAATCCAAACAACAAGAAAACAAAAAGTGGGCAAAAGATCTGAATAGGTACCTCACCAAAAGGCATATACATACCGCAGCAAGCATATGAAAAGATGTTCAACATCATATGTCACTAGGGAATTTTAAATTAAAGCAACAATGAGCTATCCCTGTACACTCATCATAATGGCTAAGCCCCAAACACTGACAACATCAATTCTGGTGAGGATGTGAAGCAACAGGAACTCTCAGTCATTGCTGGTGGGATGTGAAACAGTACAGTACGTTTGGAATACAAGTTGGCAGTTTCTTATAAAGCTAAGAGCCATATGAGCCAGCAAGTGTTCCTAGCTGTTTACTGAAATGAGTTGAAATCTAATATCCACACAAGAACCTGCACATGAATGTTTAGTTTATAGCAGCTTATTTATGATTGATCTGGACTGGAAGCACCAAGATGTCTTTTGGTAGGTGAATAGATAAACTGGTATGTTCATGCAATAGAATATTATTCAGTGATCTCAGAAATGAGCTATCAAGTCACAAAAGACATGGAGGAACCTTAAGTATATACTGCTAAGTGAGAGAAAGCCAGTTTGAAAAGGCAGTGTAGTGTCTGATCCAGCTACGTGGCATTCTGGAAAAGGCAAAACCATAGAGACCGTAAAAAGATCAGTGGTTGCTAGAGGATGTAGGAGAGAAATGGATGGGTAGAGTTCATGGCATTTTTAGGGCAGTGAAATTATTGTGTGTATTATACTGTAATGGTAGATTTGGCAAAGCTCATAAGACTGCACAGCACAAAGAGTCAACCCTAATGTAAACTGTGGACTTTAGTTAATAACAACATATCAATATTGATTAACCAATTGCAATAAAATGTACCACATCAATTCAGTATGATAATAAGATGGGCAACTGTGGGTCAGGGAGAAAGTATGGGAACTGAACTTTCTGCTCAATTTTTCTATAAACCAAAAACTGACCCATTTAAAGAAAAAGTAATAAAACCCACTAAAAATGCATCAGAAAACAAAAACCCTACATATACTACCAATTGCTAATAATATCAGCCGTTTCCATAATTCTCTAGTGACTTAAGGAAATACTTGAATTTTAACAATTATGAAATCATCTTCATGTGATTCTAGGGCTTGTTAGCATATCTTTAGCAATATGGGAGTTTGTTCTACAGATTGCTTTATTATTGCTTCTGAAATACCATATCTATAATCTATCATTAATCTTCCAATGTTCTCTCTCTTTAAAAGTTAAGTTGCTGAGGGATGTTGCAACTTTTCTGTGCTTAAACTTGTTTACATTTTTAATGACAAATTTTGGCTTAGGTGTTAACTTTATAATTCACTCTATTGCCAAGCTTTCCAAATCAATGCAGAATATAGTAAAATAGTATTAACTAATTTAGAGTAAATAATCACATCATTTTTTGTTTATTCATTTAATACTCCAAAAAATTAACATCCTGTCTTAGAATTTTGGTTATTCTCTTTTTAAACCTGATAAGTTAAACAATGGTTATCTAATGTCTTTGTGGTGGTTGTTACCCATTTTAGGTAGAAATATTTCACACTTAAAAATTTTCTTAATTTTTAAATTTTTTTTCTTAATTTCTTAATAGTTGCGCCTGTTAGCATCTGACCTTTGATTTCAGCTCAGGTCATGATCTCATGATTGTCAGATCAAGACCTGCATTTGGCCTCACACTGAGTATGGAGCCTGCTTAAGAGTCTGTCTCTCTCTCTCTCTCTCTCTCTGTCTCTCTATCTCTCTGCTCCTGGGTGGCTCAGTTGGTTAAGCATCCCACTTTGGCTCAGGTCATGATCTCACTGCTAGTGAGTTCCAGCCCTGCGTTGGGCTTTGTGCTGACAGCTTGCAGGTGGGAGTGTGGAGCCTGCTTCTGATTCTCTCTCTCTCTCTCTGCCCCTCTCCTGTTCATGCTCTCTCTATCTCTCTCTCTCTGTCAAATATAAATAAACATTAAAAAAAATATTCTCTCTCTCTCTCCCTCTCCCCCTGTCCTCTGCTTGTGTTTGTTCACTGCCTTTCTCAAATAAAATTTTTTATCTTAATAAAGTACCTATCTTTTTAATATTTTTCTAAGTATTTTATAATAGGAGATATGATATGACTTGAGTGCTTTGGAAAAAGATGTTGATAAGGGATTCATTCTGGGAACTATATATGATAAATAGATTAAATACAATTAATGCCAGTGTGAGTGAATTTTAATTTGAATGGCACACTCAATTATTTTTCATTTCTCTCACTAAAGAAAACATTTTGTTTTCTGGAGGAAAACCTCTGTGTCATTTATCTCAGTAGAATGAGCATCATAATAGTACTTAAAGTTATAGGATTGTTGTTAGGATTACATAAATTGCAGAAAGTGCTTAAGACAGTGTCTGTCAGTTACACTGTAAATATTCAGTAAATCTTCTTGATGGTTCTGATCTGATATTATTACTATGAAATTTCACGAGCTGTTGAAAGTAATGGCATAGTGTGCCGTGAAGGTGTTAGCACTGGAACCCTGTTGATGAGTGAGCAATAGGAATCTTGTGGCTACATTATTGAAGCTCTTACCAAAGAGTGTCCTGAGTCTTAGAATGAAGTCTCGGAATGTGCTACTTTGTGAACTTCTTGGCTGTACATTACTAGTTACTTCTATTTCACCTATTATTTCTCGGAAGTACATATTTCTTGAAGTTGTATAGTTATACATTCAAACAAAATTAGAAAGTGATCTTGTATTAAACATTGTTTTATTTAAACTATTTGAGTTATTTTGGATTATTTAAGCTCTCTGCATGTTTGAGTGTATGCTGTGTTCTATGTGCTCTATCGTTATAACTTTTGTCTCTTTGCACATTGAATGACTTCTGTTTTTCTAGTTTTTTCTGTTCCCAATGTCACACCTCATATTGCTCTAGCTCTCCTTTCTTCCCTCCTCCGTGTATGTATATGCAAAGCCTTTACAAACAGACACACACACACACACACACACGCAGATTTTTGGACCTTACAGTTAAGCTGCGTTTTTGTCAAAAGGCTTTAAAGATCCTAGAGTGAATGCAGCTGCCTATTCCTTCCTTTGGGAGATCAGCATTACTCATCAACTCAAATATTCTTGCTTCACCTCTTTGCTCACTGTTTTGGATATGCTCTGCAGAGTACTTAAATACTTGCACTTTTAATGCATCAGAATTAACTGGTTATTATGTTTTGAAAGTCAAATATGAAATGCATCAAAGTAATTTTTTAACCAACGTTTACTTTTTCTTTTAATGTTGGGTGGGGGCATCCACATAATTTCTATTTATACTTGGTAATCAGAACTTGGTATAAGGGCAGTCTAAACAGAGAAGTTCTATCACTCTAGGGAGATTAAAAAGATATCTGAGGACGCCTGGATGGCTCAGTTGATCGAGCATCTGATTCTTGATTTCTGCTCAGGTCATGATCTCACAGTACTGAGTTGTAGCCCCATATCAGGCTCTGTACTGGGCAGAGAGCCTGCTTGGGATTCTCTTTCTCCCTGTACCCTCCCCTCTAACACTCTCCTTATCTCTCAGAATAAATAAACATGTAAAAAAGTATCTAGGGGCATCTGAGTGGCTCAGTCGGTTGAGCGTTGGACTTCAGCTCAGGTCATGATCTCATGGTTCATGGGTTCAAGCCCCATGTCGGGCTCTGTGCTGACAGCATAGAGCCTGCTTAGGATTCTGTCTCCCTCTATCTCTGCCCCTCCCCTGCTCGTTCTCTCTTTCTCTCTGTCTCTCTCTAAAATAAATAAACATTAAAAAAGTGTCTAGTTATTTAAGCCCAAATAAAGCCACATCTCTAGACTAATATTTCCAAATTTGAAAAGGATAAAATTTATATTATGAACATCTGTAGATTTAACTTAGTAAAGCCTAAAATCATAATAGAAAATATTTCAATTGCAGTTCTTAAAATATGAAAGAGAGAACGTTGATTGTACAATGAAGTATTTTGCATAATAAAAATTTTTGGCACACACAAATACAGCAAAATTTTCAGGAGATAGCCCACATGAACATAAAAAAAAAATTAATGGAAATTAGATACCCTTATTTTCACCAGTAGTGAATAGTTTAACATTACTGTGTATTACACGTTATGGATTAATATTAGGACCTTGAGTAAGCCCATTTTCAGAGATATGAAGCATCTCTTCCTAATGGTAAAATTGAACTTGGTGAGTTGTAATACAGGAATACTGCATTTCTTTTCCTTGGCAGTTTATAGCCCCACATTAAAATGATGATGATAGTAATAATAGCTAACATTTATTGATTGCTTATTATGTCAGGTGTTATATTTGCTGCTATTATTCCAATTTTGCAGATTAGGAAACAGGCCACAGTGGTTAAGCTTGTACAAGTTTACACAACTAGTGGGAAGGCTGATTCAAACTCCAGGCAGTGGGACTCCTGAGTTCACATTTTGAACTGCTAAACTCCATTGCCTCCATCACAACTAAGATAACTCATTTTTCTCCCTTAAATTGCCTTGAAAGATATTATGAAGAAATACCTCAGCCAGCTGCAGAGGGACAACCAACTACATTTATTTTTGGAAATGATAAGGAGTTGTTGGGCCCTATACATAGACTTGTAGAGCAATTGCATAACATGGTCTATCTGTGTAGATTACACTTTTTTCACAATTCGTTTAGCTACTTGCGTTTGGTATCATTTTCTTTCAACCTGAAGCACATCAGATGCAGATTTACTGGGACATTCACACTCTATTTTGGTTTTAAAAGCTGCAGACCTCATTTACCAGTGCATGAACAAATAGCCATTTGGAACTACCCCATCCTTTATAGGCTTAACTTTTCTTTTTTGATGGAATATTTGTGGAAATATTGTTTTTATTATAATGGAAATACTGCTTATAGACTAACCCACTGAGTGGATTGATTGAACATAAGAAACCAGTTGCTTAGCATATCTAACCAAGTTTCTGAAGAGACCCTTCACATTTATTTGGAAAGATTCATTTTCATACCCTCCTCCCCTTCTTTTTTTGGTCTCTGAACAGGAAGCCCATATATATTTTTAAAGCCAAATCCAGACTGTTTTGTTTTGCTTGTGCTGTATCCTACAATTTCAAAGTCAAGGTGTAAAATTGGACTGGTCTTTCCTTAGAGTGGTTCAAAATTGAAAAACAGTTTGATTTCATATTCATTTGAGATTGAGTGAGAAGCCAACTGGAGATTAGAACTCTTCCAGTTCATACAATTCTTGAGACTTTGAGGTTTAGAATAAAAAAAACAACCAAACTTTCATACTTTTTACTTGAGACCTGTAGTAGTCTTGCTTACTCTAAAAAAATAAAATAAAATGAAAAAGGTTACATCTGCTAAAAACATGAAAAAATAAACATTTCTTTTCTCAACAAAAAGAATTAATATTTTTATATTTCTGTTCAATATTATTTTTTATTAAAAATGTAACATTCCAGGTAATGTTGAAGTTGTCTATGTTACCTCTTTAGTCCCATCACTTACCTTCCTCCAGAGGCTACTGCATTTATGAATTTGGTATGTATTCATTCTTTTGCCCATTGCCTCTACTATTTGGGAGTTGCTATCCTTAAATGGTGATCAAAGCCTGGGGTAGACATACCTTTAATGCTTTAAATTCAATCTGCCTGCCTGCATCAATCATCACATGTTCAGTATTTTAGATCCACCTTATTTTTAATTTCCTTCCACTCAAAATGCCACTTGTATTAAAAAAAAATCAGTGTTTATTGTGAATTCCTGTGTTTAATTTTTCTTGTTTCGAATTCCTTTTGCCAAATTTATTTTTGGTGAGTCTTTGAGTAGCAAATTCTCATTCCTCTTATGGTATGATAACCCTTTTATTTCATTATCAGTCTAATAATTTAGATTTCCAGAGACAGAATTCTGGGTATAGAATTCTAGGTGAACAGTTAGTTTTCTTCATCAATTAGAAAATAATATTTCATTGTCTTGAGGCATTTGTTGCTGCTGACAGGTTGGCAGTCAATCTGCTAGTTGTCTCTATAACCATCTCCTATTTTTTTCTGATAGTTTTAAGGGTCTTTTTTTGTTTTTTTGTCTTTGGTGTTAGAATTTCATTACAATGTGTAGGTGTGGATTTATATGTATGTAATACGTGTATCTGTATATAAATATACATACAATCTCTTATTTTTTTCAATGTGAGGATTACTTTTTTTAAATTTTAGAACATGATTACCTATAATCTCTATAAATGTTGCCTCTACACATTTTTCTCATCCACTAGCTACACATATGATGTATCTCTTCATTCTTGTACCCTTAATCACTTAATTTCTCTTTCATATTTTTCATCTTTTCCCTCATATTGTGTGTGCATCATCTCTGTCTCTTTAGATGAGTCTAATTTATAGATCTTCTCATTCTTTTATTGACATCTTTCATTTCTAGTATATTTTTGTTCTTTTTGAAATTCACCCTTTTTACATTGTCCTACTCTTGATTTATATACCCTCTAAAACAGTTTTTAAGCATTTTTAATACTTAGATTGTTTTGTTTTTATTTCTTAGGGCATAAATTCTTCCATTCAGGTAGCAGTTGACTTTCCCTTCTTGTGTGAGGTTTTTCTTTTTTCTTTTTTTTTTCTTTTTCTCTGATCGCCATCAGTGTAGGTTGTTTTCCCATTGGATCATATGTGTTGGGAATTACAGAAGTATTCCTACAAGATAATTTTAAATTTGACATTGCAGGGAACCTGTTATATCCATGATTCTAGACCAACTTTTAAGCCAAGTTTTCAGGTGAGGTACCTATGCCGTATACATACATGACTTTGGACCCCACACTTAAATGGAGAGCACAGACTGGGATTCTAATTTGCTCTGGGTGACTTCTTCCACCCATGACTCTGGCCAGCTTTCTTGTTTTTGTCTGCAACATTGGAGTGAATGTTTCTAAATCAAGTTTCAGAGATGGCTTTATGCAGGTAAACATGTTTCTATGTTTCCATATTTTACCTAGCATATCTACACATTCTCAAAATGTTTTCCTTTTATTGTTTTATTAACTTCTTTTTTTTTTAAGTTTATTTATTTGAGAGAGAGCGTGCGTGTGAATGTGGGAGGAGCAGAGAGAGAGAGAAAGAGAGAGAGAGAGAGGATGAGAGACAGAATCCCAAGCAGGCTCTTCACTGTCAGCATGGAGCCCAATGCGGGGCCTGAACCCATGAACTGTGAGATCATGACCTGAGCTGAAACCAAGAGTCAGATGTTTAATTGAGCTACCCAGTGCCCCTCATTGACTACTTTTTCACATGATAAAATGGGAGTTAATATGCTCATTTGTTTATTTAAAAATATATCAGGTTTACCTTTTTCTAGGCACTATTTTAAGCATAAAGGCTACATCAATACTATTCTTGCTTTAATAGAACAATATTCTGATGGTTGGGGGAAGGGAATCAGTCAACAAACAAACCAATAAATCAAGTATATATCCTACTTTTATAAATACAATGAAGAAAGATAAAACAGAGTAATGGAGATTGTGACTAGAGGGTGGTATTTTATATATGGTAGTTAGGAAAGAGATGTCTAATAAAATAACATATGAGCAGAGGAACCCCCCCCCCCGCCCCAGGATGAAATTGTGATCCATGTGTACATCTGATGTAAGATTATTACAGGCAGTATGTTCAATAGGATTACATTCAACCTGCTCATTTAATGCAGGGAGTAGAGTGAGGTGGGAGTATGGCAGGTAAGATTAAATAAATGGTAGAGGGGCCAGCAAATGTAGGTTCACTTAGACTTTGAGCAAGGTGGAATGCCCTTGCAGGATTTTAAGTAGTGAAGTGGCTTGATCTGTGTGATGATTTAAAGAAAGCACTATATACCTGCATTGTGGAAAAATTGAGTGTAGGGAGATAACAGTGGAAGCATTAGCACCAAATAGGCTGACGTTTTTAGCATTCCAGCCTAGAGATGATGGTGGTGTGAACAGGATGGTTAAGGTGAAGCTGGTGAGACGTTATTGGATTCTGGTTGTGTTTCAAAGGTGAAAATGGCAGCATTTGTTCAAGTAAGGACATGGAGAGAAGAGAAGGAAGCAGTTGAGGATAGTCCTGAGGTTTTTAGCCTAAGCGTTTGGAAAAGTAGAGTTAATATTTAATGAAATTGAGTAATTTGTAGAAGGAACCCATGTAGGTATGGAAATTAAGAGCATGGTTTGGATATGTGAAGTCTGAGAAAACTAATAAATATCTGAGATGTTGAGTAGAGAATTGAGCCTGGTGATATGATTCGGGGACTTATCAGCATGAAGATAGTAATTAAAGACATAGCATTAGACAAGATTACCTAGAGAGTGATTGTGGATAGAAAAGACAAGGTCTGGGTTTTGCCAAGGTGTGTAGAGCACAGGCAGATGGGGAGTGACCAGAAATGGGGACTAAGAAAGAGTTTCCCCTGAGGCAGAAGGAGAACTAAGAAAGAACCATGGACTCTTTGAAGCTGTGAAGAAAATGAAGGAAGAGACAAGGAGAGCAATCACCTCAGTGGTTCAGTGTTCCAGGTAGACTGGTATGATGTGAAGTGAGAATTGGAGTTAGTGACAGGAGTTCAGTGATAACGTCCTTATTCCATAATAATAGAGCATCATAGTACATCTGGATGTCTTAAATTATTTTGTCTAACTCATTTTACAGATAAGGATTCAGGAGGGTGACTTATAGTGTCTTGGTTTCAGAATATGCTTGTATGATTGCAAAATAAAGAGACTTAAAAACAGACATATTAGAATTGATAGGTTCATAGTATTCCAGTATTGCTTCAAAGATCTGTATTCTTATTTCAGTGTTTCTGTTCTACTAAGCCAATTTGGTGACACCTACTTCTGAAATGTTTTCAGAATTATATTACAAGCCACACTGGAAAAAGACTGCCATGATTTTTTGTTGGAAGCCATTATCATACTTCAGTTTTTGGTAGCCTATTAGAATAACAACTCTGAAAAAAAAATCAAGCCCATCTTCAAAAAGGGCACTAATTGCCCATCAGTTATGTTGTTTAAAATGTATGTGAATGTATAAAATTATGCAGGCTGCCTTAGTTTTTCTTGGCTGCTATAACACAATTACCATAGACTGGGTGCCTAAAACAAGAAACATTTATTTCTTACAGTTCTGGAGGCTGAGGAGTCAAAGATCAACAGAGCATGGGCAAGGGAGGGACAGAGAGAGAGGGAGACACAGAATCTAAAGCAGGCTCCAGGCTCTGAGCTGACAGCACAGAGCCTGACACGGGGCTCGAACTCACGGAGTGTGAGATAATGACCTGAGCTGAAGTCGGCCGCTCAACCGACTGAGCCACCCAGGCACCCCAGCAGATTGATTTTTACAAAAGGGAATATGAACTTAGAAATCTGAAGATTAGTTGTCCTAAAATTTGTTTACCCTTTACTCCTTGGGCCTGCTTCCTGGTTCATAAATGGCCCTCGTGTCACTGTGTTCTTAAATGGTGGAAGGAGTGAGCTCTCTGAGGTCTCTTCTATAAGGGCACTAATCATATCCATGACAACTTTACCTTCATGACCTCATCAACCTCCCAAATGTCCCACCTCCTTTTTTTAAAAAAAGATTAATGTTTATTATTTATTTTAGAGAGAGAGAGGGACCGAGAGGGACCAAGAGAGACAGAGCACAAGCAAGCAGGGAAGGGGCAGAGAGAGAGGGAAACACAGAATCTGAAGCAGGCTCCAGACTGAACTGTCAGCACAGAGCCCAGTGCAGGGACTTGAACTCACGAACCGCAACATCATGACCTGAACCAAAGTCAGATGCTTAATGGATTGAGCTACCTAGGTGCGCCCCACCATTACATTTTTTTTTTACTGTTTAGAGAGAGTGCAAGCATTGGAGGGGCAGAGAGAGAGAGGGAGGCCCCACCTCCTTAATACCATTACATTGGAGATTCAGATTTAAACATATGAATTTTGTGGGGGACACAAACAGCCCATTATACAGGCTCAGAAAAAAGGGTACACACAGCAGTTTCCATCAACAGAGAAGGTAATCCTCATTTTTATAAGAAATTCTAGTATTGTTATACATGTTATGTTATAGATAAAAAACAAAATACTTCTGGTGTCCTACATTTCTTCAAATACAGTGGTTGCTTGTTTAGTGGTTCTCTTGAATCTCTTTGGGGAAATTAACTTTTCCCCTATATCCCTCTCAGGAGTGCTGGCTTAACAGCAGCAACCTACATAAATTGCAAGTTATAAATATAAGACTTCCAAATGACTAACAGGTTTTTAAGATCAAATCAAATATATCTGTGAAGTACTTATTTTTTGTCCCAGGAGAAATTTGGAAAGGGGGTGTGTACCCTCATTAGTAGAGTTCTCAAGAAACTGGTGACAATTTAATAGCAAAGCATGACATCATTGTTCATATGAAAAAGAAACTAAAGTGGTTTTATTTTTTTATTTTTTTTCAATATATGAAGTTTATTGTCAGATTGGTTTCCATACAACACCCAGTGCTCATCCCAAATAAAGTGATTTTAAAAACTGTGTTTATGGATTAATAGATGGATTCGTTTCTTACATTCGTTTTTAAAGAAACAGTGTGACACTACATTTATTACTTATTTTTAATTAAAAAAGTTTTAAAAAGTAAAAGTTGATGATTCCATTGTCAGATGTTGGAGGTGGATAAACAAAAAATAATGCTTGTAATACTAGTTGACATTAAACATAAAGTCATCTATATACATGATCAGAAATTATATAAAGTAGGGGTGCCTGGATGGGTCAGTTGGTTAAGTGTCTGACTCAGGTCATGATCTCGCGGTTTGTGGGCTCAAGCCCTGCACTGGGATCTGCACTGGGATCTGCACTGACAGTGTGGGAGCCTACTGGGGGTTCTCTCTCTCTCTTTCTCTGCCTCTTCCCCCTTGCATGTGTGCTCTCTCTCTCAAAAAAAAATTAAATAAACCTTGGGGAAAAAAAGATATAAAGTGAAAGTTTTTTTTCTCTTATTCTATTGGATGTTTGCAGATTTACACGTGTATCTCCACACATGAATACAATAAGTGGGATCATAATATACATATTGTGTTGTTCCTTTTTTTAATATTTGAGATGTTTTCTTATAAAGAAATACATAGATATAAAACACTTTTAGAACTTCGATCATATGGTTGTATTATGGTTTATTGAATGATAGACATTTTAGGGTGTTTTCCATTCATTATTATTAGGAAAAGTTGTACATTCAACATCCTTGAATCTATGTTTTAACTTCTTTTGGAAAGTGCAAGGCAAATTTCTAATGAGGGAATGAAAGTGCTAGATAATGTCAAATTGAAAAATAGTTTCATCAATTTATAATCACAATAGAATATGATAATTCCTGTTTTTACCCATACCAATGTGGCTATTATAAAACTTTTTCTATTTTTCAACCTGATAAGTAAAAATGGTGTGTGTGTGTGTGTGTGTGTGTGTGTGTGTATGTGTGTATGTATTTATGTGGGTATGTGTGAATATATAATATTTAATTGAAGTGAGATTCACATAATACAAAATTCATTATTTTTTAAAGTTATTTTTTATTTTGAGATAGAGTATGTGTACGTATGAGGTTGGGGAGGGGCAGAAAACAAGAATCCCAAGCAGGCTTTGCACTGTCAGCACAGAGTCTGATGTGGGGCTTGAACTCATGAAACCATGAGATCATGACCTGAGACAAAATCAAGAGTCGGACACTTAATTGATTGAGCCACTTAGGGACCAATAAAATTCATTGTTTTAAAGTATGCAGTTATTGACATTTAGTACGTTCAGAATGCTGTGCAATCATCAGCCTTACTTAGTGCCAAAACATTTTTATCCCCCCCAACAAAGACCCTAAGTTCATGAAGCAGTTGGTGCATTTCCCTCCTCACCCACACAGGCCCTGGCAACCACTAACCTGCTTTCTGTCTCTGTGGATTTACCTATTTTAGATATTCCCTTTAAGTAGAATTATATAATATTTTTATGTATAACTTCTTTGGCTTAGCATATTTTTGAACTTCATCTACATTGTAGCATGTATCAAGAGTTCATTCCTTTTTATGGCTGAGTAAATTTCTATCACATGGATATATTCCATTTTATTTTTTTCGTACAACCATTGATGGATATTTGCATTTATACCCTTTTTAAATTATTTATTTATTTATTTTAATTTTAATTTTTTAAAAATAATTTACATCCAAATTAGTTAGCATATAGTACAACAATGATTTCAGGAGTAGATTCCTTAATGCCCCTTACCCATTTAGCCCATCCCCCCTCCCAATAACCCTTAGGTTGTCCTCCATATTTATGAGTCTCTTCTGTTTTGTCCCCCTCCCTGGTTTCATATTACTTTTGTTTCCCTTACCTTATGTTCATCTGTTTTGTCTTTTAAAGTCCTCATATGAGTGAAGTCATATGACTTTTTTCTTTCACTGACTAATTTCACTTAGCATAATACCCTCCAGTCCCATCCACGTAGTTGCAAATGGCAAGATTTCATTCTTTTTGATTACTGAGTAATACTCCATCGTGTGTGTGTATGCATAAATACACCACATTTTATTTATCCATTCATCCATCGAGGGACATTTGGGCTCTTTCCATATTTTGGCTATCGTTGATAATGCTGTTATAAACATTGGGGTGCATGTGTCCCTTTGAAACAGCACACCTGTATCCCTTGGATAAATACCTAGTAGTGAAATTGCTAGGTCATAGGGTAGTTCTATTTTTAGTTTTTTTGAGGAACCTCCATACTGTTTTCCAGAGTGGCTGCACCAGCCTGCATTCCCACCAGCAGTGCAAACGAGATCCTCTTTCTCCACATCCTCACCAACATCTGTTGTTGCCTGAGTTGTTAATGTTAGCCATTCTGACAGGTATGAGTTCGTATCTCATTGTGGTTTTGATTTGTATTTCCCTGATGATGACTGATGTTGAGTATTTTTTCATGTGTCAGTTGGCCATCTGGATGTCTTCTTTGGAGAGATGTCTATTCATGTTTTTTGCCCATTTCTTCACGGATTATTTGTTTTTTGGGTGTTGAGTTTGAGAAGTTCTTCATAGATTTTGGATCTAACCCTTTATCTGGTATGTCATTTGCAAATATCTTCTCCCATTCTGTCAGTTGCCTTTTAGTTTTGCTTATTGTTTCCTTTGCTGTGCAGAAGCTTTTTATTTTGATGAGGTCCCAATAGTTCATTTTTGCTTTGGTTTCCCTTGCCTCTGGAGACATGTTGAGTAAGAAGTTGCTGTGGGCAAGATCAAAGAGGTTTTTGCCTGCTTTCTCCTCGAGGATTTTGATGGCTTCCTGTCTTAGATTTAGCTCTTTCATCCATTTTGATTTTCTTTTTGTGTATGGTGTAAGAAAGTGGTCCAGATTCATTGTTCTGCATGTCACTGTCAGGGTTTCCCAGTACCACTTGCTGAAGAGACTGTCTTTCTTCCATTGGATATTCTTTCCTGCTTTGTCAAAGATTAGTTGGCCATACGTTTGTGGGTCCATATCTGGGTTCTCTATTCTGTTCCATTGATCTGTCTGTTCTTGTGCCAGTACCATATTGTCTTGGTGATTATAGCTTTGTAGTATAGCTTGAAGTCTGGGATTGTGATGCCTCCTGCTTTGGTTTTCTTTTTCAAGATTGCTTTGGCTATTCGGGGTCTTTTCTGGTTCTACAGAAATTTTAAGATTATTTCTTCTAGCTCTGTGAAGAATGCTGGTGTTATTTTGATGGGGATGGCATTGAATGTGTATATTGCCTTGGGTAGTATTGACATTTTAACAATATTTGTTCTTCCTATCTAGGAGCATGGAATCTTTTTCCATTTTTTTGTCTTCAATTCTTTCATAAGCTTTCCATAGTTTTAAGTGTATAGATTTTTCACCTCTTTGGTTAGATTTATTCCTAGGTATTTTATGGTTTTTTGTGGAACTGCAAATGGGATCAATTCCTTGATTTCTCTTTCTGTTACTTCATTGTTGATGCATAGGAATGCAACCGATTTCTGTGCATTGATTTTATATCCTGCAACTTGTTGAATTCATGAATCAGTTCTAGCAATTTTTTGGTGAAATTTTTTGGGTTTTCCATGTAGAGTATCATGTCATGTGTGAAGAATGAAAGTTTGACCTCCTACTGGCTGATTTGGATGCCTTTTATTTCTTTGTGTTGTCTGATTGCAGAGGCTAAGACTTCCAGTGCTGTGTTGAATAACAGTGGTGAGAGTGGACATCCCTGTCTTGTTCCTGACCTTAGGGGGAAAGCTCTCAGTTTTTCTCCATTGAGGGTGATATTAGCATTGGGTCGTTCATATATGGCTTTTATGATCTTGAGGCATGCTCCTTCTATCCCTACTTTCTTGAGGGTTTGTTTATCAAGAAAGGATGCTGTATTTTGTCACATGCTTTCTCTGCATCTATTGAGAGGATCATATGGTTCTTGTCCTTTCTTTTATTGATGTGATGCATCACATTGATTGTTTTGCGGATATTGAGCCAGCCCTGCATCCCAGGTATAACTCCCACTTGGTCGTGTTGAATAATTTTTTTAATGTTTTGTTGGATTGGCTAATATTTTGTTGAGGATTTTTGCATCCGTGTTCATCAGGGAAATTGGTCTCTAGTTCTGCTTTTTAGTGGGGTCTCTGTCTGGTTTTGGAATCAAGGTACCTGGCTTCATAGAAAGAGCTTGGAAGTTTTCCTTTCATTTCTGTTTTTTGGAACAGCTTCAAAAGAATAGGTGTTAACTCTTCATTAAATATTTGGTAGAATTCCCCTGGAAAGCCATCTGGCCCTGGATTCTTGTTTTTTGGGAGATTTTTGATTACTAACTTGATTTCCTTACTGGTTATGGATCTGTTGAAATTTTCTATTTCTTCCTGTTTCAGTTTCGGTAGCTTATATGTTTCTAGGAATTTGTCCATTTCTTCCAGATTGCCCATCGTATTGGCATATAATTGCTCATAATATTCTCTTATTATTGTTTTTATTTCTGCTGTGTTGGTTGTGATCTCTCCTCTTTCATTCTTGATTTTATTTATTTGGGTCCTTTTTCCTTTGGATTAAACTGGCTAGTGGTTTGTCAATTTTATTAATTCTTTCAAAGAACCAGCCTCTGGTTTCATTGATCTGTTCTACTGTTTGGGTTTTGTTTGTTTGTTTTGGTTTTGATAGCATTAATTTCTGCTCTAATCTTTATTATTTCCTGTCTTCTGCTGTTTTTGGGTTTTATTTGCTGTTCTTTTTCCAGCTCCTTAAGGCGTAAGGTTAGGTTGTGTATCTAAGATCTTTCTTCCTTCTTTAGGAAGGCCTGGATTGCTATATACTTTCCTCTTATGAATGCCTCGGATGCCTCCCGAGGTTTTGGGTTGTGTTGTTATCACTTTCATTGGCTTCCATATACTTTTTAATTTCATCTTTAACTTCTTGGTTAGCCCATTCATTCTTTAGTAAGATATTCTTCACTCTCCAAGTATTTGTTACCTTTCCAAATTTTTTCTTGTGGTTGATTTCGAGTTTCATAGTTTTGTGGTCTGAAAATATGCATGGTATGATCTTGATCTTTTTGTACTTGCTGAGGGTTGATTTGTGTCTCAGTATGTGGTCTATTCTGGAGAACATTCCATGTGCACTGGAGAAGAATGTATAGTCTGCTGCTTTAGGATGAAATGTTCTGAATATATCTGTTAAGTCCATCTGGTCCAGTGTGTCATTCAAAGCCATTGTTTCCTTGTTGATTTTTTGATTAAATGATCTGTCCATTGCTGTGAGTGGGTGTTGAAGACTTCTATTATGGTATTACTATTGATGAGTTTATGTTTGTGGTAATTGATTTATATATTTGGGTGTTGTCAGATTTGGTGCATAAATGTTTACAATTGTTAGGTCTTCTTGGTGGATAGACCTCTTGATTATGATATAATGCCCTTCTTCACCTCTTGATACAGTCTTTATTTTAAAGTCTAGATTGTCTGATATAAGTATGGCTACTCCAGCTTTCTTTTGTTGACCATTAGCATGAGAGATGTTTCTCCATCCCCTTACTTTCAATCAGAAGGTGTCTTTAGGTCTGAAGCAGGTCTCTTGTAAACAGCATATAGGTGGATCTTGTTTTCTTTTCCATTCTGTTACCCTATATCTTTTGATTGGAGCATTGAGTCCATTGATGTTTACAGTGAGTACTGAAAGATATAAGTTTATTGCCATTATGATGCTCATAGAGTTGGAGTTTCTGATGGTGTTCTCTGGTCCTTTCTAATCTTTGTTGTTTTTGGTGTGTGTGTGTGTGTGTGTGTGTGTGTGTGTGCATGTGTGTGTGTGTATTTTCATCTTTTCTCCCCTCAGAGAGTCCCCCTTAAAATTTCTTGCAGGGTTGGTTTAGTGGTCACAAACTCCTGTAATTTTTGTTTGTCTGGGAAACTTTTTCTCTCCTGTTTTGAATGACAGTCTTGCTGGATAAAGAATTCTTGGCTGTGTATTTTCCTGATTCAGCACATTGAATATATCCTGCCACTCCTTTCTGGCCTGCCAAGTTTCTATGCATAGGTCTGCTGCAAACCTGATTTGTCTTCCTTTGTAGGTTAAGGACTTGTTTGCCCTTGCTGCTTTCATGATTCTCTCCTGGCTTGAGTATTTTGTGAATTTGACTCTGACTTGCCTTGTTGATGGTCGGTTTTTGTTGAATCTAATGGGGGTCCCCTGTGCTTCCTGGATTTTGATGTCTGTGTCTTTCCCCAGGTTAGGGAAGTTTTCCGCTATGATTTGCTCACATAACCCTCTACCCCTATTTCTCTCTCTTCCTCTTTGGGGACCCCTATGATTCTGATGTTGTTCATTTTTAATGAGTCACTGGTTTCTCTAATTCTTCAATCCTGCTCTTTTGCCTTAATCTCCCTCTGTTTTTCTGCTTCATTATTCTCCATGAGTTTGTCCTCTATATCGCTGATTCTCTGGTCTGCCTCATCCATCATTGCCACTGCAGCATCCATAATGATTACAGCTCAGTTATAGCATTTTTTATTTCACCCTGACTAGTTTTTTACTTCTTTTATCTCCACAGAAAGGATTATAATCTATTTTTGACTCCAGCTAGTATCCTTATTATCGTGATTCTAAATTCTTGTTGAGACCTCTTGCTTGTATCTGTGTTGGCTAAGCCCCTGGCTGTCATTTCTTCCTGCTCTTTCTTTTGGGGTGAATTCCTTCATTTCATCATTTTGAAGGGAGAATAGGAATTAGTGAGGTAGAAAAAATTTAAATAAAAAATTAAATTAAAAAATATTAAAATAAAAAAATTAAAAACACATGCACACAAAAAATTGAATAAATGATGCTAGATTCTAGGTGTGTTTCAGTCTGGGTGTTGAAAGTGGCTTGATATATTAGAGAAAAAAGGGGGGGGAGGAAATCGTTTGATAGTTTGAAAAAAATGAATACACTGAAGCAGACTAAAATGAAATGATGGATGTAAAATAGAAATTGAAAAAATTTACACAAAAGTAACGAATATAGTAGAAAACAATTAAAAATATTTTTTATTAAAATTAAATATAAAAATGAATTTTTTCTTTATTCAAGAAAAAGAAAAGAAATGAAATAGAGAAAAAAAGGGAATAGTTTGAAAATTTGAAAAAGTGAATACACTGAAGCAGACTAAAATAAAATGATGGAAGTAAAATAGAATATGAAAAAACATTACACGAAAGTAAAAAATATGGTAAAAAAAATTAAAAATATTTTTAATAAAAATTGAAAATAAAATTTTTTTTCTCTTTCTGTATTCAAGAAAAAAGAAGTGAAAAAGAGAAAAGAAAGAAAATTGAATAGATGGACCTGCTAACAGATTGAAATAGGACTGAAATTACTTCATTTTCCCCTAGAAGTCAGACTATGAAGCACTTTAGGGTCCAGAAACTAAGCAGGCAATGCGACTTGTGTTCTTGAAGAGTGAGGTTGGCCCAGTTGGGCGGGGCTCAGTGTAATGGCTCCATTCTCCACTAGATGGCCCCGCTAGCCTACTGGGGTGGAGTTTTGTGGCGCTCTAGGTGCGTATGCACATGCACGGGAGCAGTGCAAATGGCGTCACCCAGCTACCCAGTCTCTAGTATTGGAACTCTGTTCTCCTCAATCAGCAATGACACACCTCTTCTGTCTTCAGCTTTTGTCCACTCCCCACTTTTTCACTGTCCATGACAAAGCTCCAGGTAGTATCTCTCTCCTGAGTTTTGTCTCAGATGCAGCTGTTTTCCCCGGCCCCTTACTTCTGAAGGACTGTGGCTTTGACCCGTTCTGCCCCTCTGTGGGAGCATCTCACCAAGCAATGGTCAAAAGTCGGCTTCACCCAGGCACACTTGCTGGACTCTGCTGCTGCCGGTGCCCCGAGACTGCAGCCAGGTGCCAGCCCCCCCCAGAAAAAGTTCCTGAGATATTGTAGCAGCAGCTTTTCAAGGATTGTGGAAAATCACAGCACACATCTGGCACCAGGTTTCACCCTTAATGACCTTGTTCCAGCACCAGCGAATGTGGGCCTTCTCTGGGATCTTCTGGGATGAGGGGGCCTCACAGCCTCTACCAATGTCCTTGCAGCAGTGGAACTGCTTCTCCCCGTGTGGCCCAAGAACCTCCCAGACCCCACTTTGCTCCTGGGGATTTGCCTTTCCCAGTAGAACACTGCCAGTTTTTGATCTGCGGAGTTGCAACCTTTATGCTCCCCTTGTTTACAGTCTTAATGGAATTTAAACCCTCTCCTTTCTCCTTTCTCCCTTTTTTAGTTTAGTCCCTGCAGCTGTTTCCAATTTTCCACTCTCTCCAGCTGCTTTTGGGGAGAGGTGTTTTTCTTGTATTCTCCCTCTTCCCCCACCCCGCCTTCCTCACCCCCATCTCCGTCCTCTCTTCGCCCGCAAAAGTGGCTCCCTGCCTGTTGTGGCTTCTCACTCCCCAAGTTCACCTCTCTGCGCTGTGTACCTGCTGAATTCTGTGGTTCAGGTTGTGCAGATTGTTGTGTTAATCCTCCAGTCAGTTTTGTAGGTGTGCAGGATGGTTTAGTGTTGGTCTGGCTGTATTTAATGGATGCAAGACACAAAAAACTTCCATGCTGTCCCGCCATCTTGGCTCCCCCCTGCATTTATACCTTTTAACTATGAACAGTACACTATGAACTTTTGTGTACAGGTATTTGTTTGAGCACCTGTTTTGAGTTCTTTTGAGTAAGTACCTAGGAGCAGAATTGCTGAGTCTTATGGTAATTCTATGTTTAGCCTTTTGAGGGCCCACCAAACTATTTTCCACAGCAACTGTATCATTTTGCATTCTCACCAGGTAATATACAAGGATTGTAATTTCTCCACATCTTCACGGACACTTGTTTTCCTTTTCTTAAAATTACAGCCATTTCAATTGGGTGTGAATGGTTTGTATTTCTCAAATGAATAATGATGTTGAGTGTACCTTTTCATGTATCGTTGGCAAATAGAAATACATCTGCGGGGTGCCTAGGTGGACCAGTCATTAAGCATCTGACTTCAGCTCAGGTCATCATCTCACAGTTTGTGCATTCGAGAGCCACATCTGATGAGCTTGAGCCCCGCTTCAGTGAACACAAGCCCTGCTTTGGGTGAGCCCTGCTTCTCTCTCTCTCTGTCTCTCTCTCTCTACCACTCACTCACTTGTGCCCTCTGTCTCTATCAAAAAAAAAAAGTACATCTTCTTTAGAGAAATATCTATTCAAACTCAATTGATTTGTCTTTGTGTGAAGTTATAAGAGTTCTGTGTGTATTCTGGATAGTAGACCTTTATCAGATAAATGACTTAAACTTTTACTCCCATTCTGTGGGTTGTCTTTTTACTTTCTTGATAGCATTTTTTGATGTACAAAGTTTTAACTTTTACAAAGTCTAATTTAGTTTTACTTTTGTTGCTCATGCTTTTTGTTGTTATATCTTGGATTTCATTGCCACATTGAAACTCATGAAGATTTTCCCATGTTATCTTCTAAGATTTTTTTAGTTTTAGCTCTTGTATTCAGCTCTTTGATTCATTCTGAGTTATTTTTAAAATAGATATTGTGAGATGGGTTTACTTTTATTCTTTCACAGGTAGGTATCCAGTTGTCCCAGCACCATTTGTTGAAGAGACCATTCTTTCCCTATTAAATGACACTCTTGTCCAAAATCAGTTGACCATAGATATTTTGTTGATTTCTGGACGCTTAATTCCATTTTGTTCTTCCATATGTCTATCTATATTAGTTTTTTTATTTGCTTTTCTTTTGTTGGTAATGAGACTGATCGTATTTCATGTTTCCTTGCTATTTGTGTTTATCTTGCCATGACCTGCTTGTTCATAGTCTTTCCTATTTTTTGATTGGGCTGTTGTTTTTTTTTTTGTTTTTTTTTTTGATATTTTGTGTACTCTGTGTATTGTAGAAATCTGTGGGGTTTTTTTTTTGTTGTTTTTTTGAGACAGAGCACACAAGTGGGGGAGAGGAGCAGAGAGAAAGAGGGAGAGAGAAAGAGAGAGAGAGCATCTTAAGCAGCCTCCATGCTCAGCCCAGAGCTAACCTGGGGCTTGATCCCATGACCCTGGGATCATGACCAGAGTTGGATGCTTAACCAACTGAGCGATCCAGGAACCCCAGACATTAGTTTTTTAATCTGTCATATATGATGAAAATATATTTCTAGTTTATGACTATTTGTTTTTGACTTTTTATGTATTTTTGATGCAGAATTAATTTTTTCAGATCATCATGTTTATTTTTTTTTCATTTGTGATTTCTTGGTTTTATGCATTGTCTTTCCTCCTTAAAGAGTATAAATAAATTTATCTTATGTATTCTAAACTTTTATGGTTTTGTTTTGTTATTTTCAAAAATATTTATACCATTTTTGTTATAAAAATAACATGCTTTATAATAAACTTTAAAAACCTCCAAATATATATAGAAGTTGACTATTTCTGATCTTTCCTTATCATCCCATTCATTCTCATTCCTTCTGAAGTAACCAGATTTAATCCCCTGGTAGGTACTCTTTCACATTTTGCTCCATTCCGACACATTTGTATAATTTTTTACTTTGTGTATGATTTTTTTTTGAGGAATGAGTTGACTTTTGAACCAAAAACCTGAAATACTGAAAAATGTAATATAATTTTATCAAAATTGATAAGTTAATGTATTCTATTCTAAAAGATTATTTTGAATAGTGAATCACTTTAAAATTCAATTCAGTCTCTTTGTTCTATATACCTCAAATTAATGGCCTGACCTAATTTCTTATTACCTCAACATTCCCCTTCCAACCTCCTCTCCACCCCACCCCCAACATAGGATTTACATCGTTAGCTTATTTCATAATTCAATGAGTCTGTCTTCAAAGGAGATTGTCATTTATGACACAGTGTTTTGTTTTGCTTAAGAAATATTCGTACAAGATGATGATTAAAAATATTTTCCCTTGGGGCGCCTGGGTGGCTCAGTTGGTTAAGCGGCCGACTTCGGCTCAGGTCATGATCTCACGGTCTGTGAGTTCAAGCCCCACGTTGGGCTCTGTGCTGACAGCCCAGAGCCTGGAGCCTGTTTCAGATTCTGTGTCTCCCTCTCTCTGACCCTCCCCCATTCATGCTCTGTCTCTCTTTGTCTCAAAAATAAAATAAATGTTAAAAAAAATATTTTCCCTAATATATATATATATATTTTTTTTTTGCTGATTCAACGTTTTTAATGAGTAAATTTGACCGTTCAGTTTCAATGGTGAGTTGAGTGGTTTGAAATTTAAATTATTTTTATACTAATGTGACAAAATTCCACAAAAGCATTCAATGAAGTTAGACTTTGTACTGGAAAGCTAAAGCCACATTTTAATTGAAAATCTAAATGGTTCTGTTGGTTTCTTGTTATTATGAGTTGAAAAGTATTGCCAGTTTTTCTGACTGTAGCCAGTCTCTACTTATAGCCCCTGAGCCTTTTGTAACCAAGAGTTCCAGGTGGGAGAGACCACAATAAGATACTTGAGGAAAGAGATTTTCAGTCCATGTTGACAACATATATGATGCTTGATATAAGTTAAATGTGGTTCCTAATTTCCTAACTGTCATATCAGGGTCAAACACTCAACACTCATTGTCAATTGACTTCTCGGACTTAAGCCATGTAAATTGCATCAGTGTCCTGCTCCCCAGTGACGTGGACATTTTCTCTGTCTTGTGAAAAGTGTTGTCAACATTGCATTACAAATATGACTGAAAGTTTTTCTTAATATCTAAGAATGTGTATTTTGTTTTATAACTGCTTTATTTTTTTATTCTGCTCTTCAGCATGTCATCTTCATCTCAGTGTTCCTTGTTTTCTGTATCAGCTTTCTTTTTCTTCATCTCCAGTTTTTCATTTGCCCTTCTTTTTATTTAACTTGTAATCAAATTGTTTTTCTCCTACCATGTATGCCCTTTCTTCAGATGTATTTGTTAAATCAAAAATCAAATGGTGAAGCCCTAATTATATTTGCCTTATGAAGTATTGTGTTTGTGTATCGTAAGGACAGATTCAAAATGATCAGCTCAAAAATATAATTGATTAGATAGGCAAAAAAATGCTTAGAGTTAGTTGACGATTGTCAATGGGAAGTGGTTGAGGTACATAACACCAATATAACCTTACAAATAGTAAGAAAACAACAACATACTTTTTGTTTATAATTGTACTATTTGTACTAGCTTCAAGGATGTAAAATTGACTGATTTGAGTTTCATGAAATTTTCCTCTTCCATCTGTGATAGAGATACTAATAACACCTAAATAAGAAAAAGAATGAGCATCTGGAGAGAAAACAAAGAGAAGCAAGGAGCCCTACATATACTCAATACGTTGGATCATCAACCACCAAGTGACCCACGAGTTGCCTGAATGTATTTATGCGCTAGACACATTTCTTTGTTCTTGCATTTGTAGGGATTGAAAACAATTGATCTTACATGTACACTTATTTTAATAATTTTCTGAGATGGGTAGATATTTATCATAGGTTTATCTTATGTGCTTCCAGAGTAATCTGAAACTTTTTAAAAAGGCAAATAGGTTGACAGCTGAAAGGGGTAATACTAGGGTTCATGGTATGCATGGAAAGATTAGTGGAGCATGACTACCTACACTGACTGGATCCTCTTAGAACCTGTCACTGTTTGGATTTGTCTCCGTGAAATAGTTTTCTCAAACTCAAGAACCTTCCATATACTTGCTACCTAATAATACTACATTTTTACTCTTGATTGCTTACCAGTATTTGTTAGTCATATGTTAAGACAAAGTATGTAAGTGTGAAATGACCAAGAATCTACTTTTGTTTTTCTTTTTTTTCAGTAAAATTATTTTGTTTTTTTCATCCTGATAAGTGTACTCCTTAATCCCCATCACCCATTTCATTCATGCCCCCTTCCCCTATGGTAACCATCAGTTTGTTCTGTATAGTTGAGTTTTTTTTTTCTTTCTTTGGTTTGTCTTTTTTCCCCCTTTGTTCTTTGTTTCTTTGTGAAATTATATGGTATTTAACTTTATCTGACATAGTTCCCTTACCATCATATTCTGTAACTTCATCCATGTTGTTGCAAATGGGAAGATTTCATTCCTTTTAATGGCTGAATAATATTCCATTATACATATAGCCCATCTTCTTTTTTTTTCAGTATATGAAATTTATTGTCAAATTGGTTTCCATACAACACCCAGTGCTCATCCCAAAAGGTGCCCTCCTCAATATCCATCACCCACCCCTCCCTTCCCTCCCACCCCCCATCAACCCTCAGTTCTCAGTTTTTAAGAGTCTCTTATGCTTTGGCTCTTTGCACTCTAACCTCTTTTTTTTCTTTTTTTTTCCTTCCCCTCCCCATGGGTTTCTGTTAAGCTTCTCAGGATCCACATAAGAGTGAAACCATAGGGTATCTGTCTTTCTCTGTATGGCTTATTTCACTTAGCATCACACTCTCCAGTTCATTTCATGTTGCTACAAAGGGCCATATTTCATTCTTTCTCATTGCCACGTAGTACTCCATTGTGTATATAAACCACGATTTCTTTATTCCATTCATCAGTTGATGGACATTTAGGCTCTTTCCATAATTTGGCTATTGTTGAGAGTGCTGCTATAAACATTGGTGTACAAGTGCCCCATGCATCAGTACTCCTGTATCCCTTGGGTAAATTCCTAGCAGTGCTATTGCTGGGTCATAGGGTAGGTCTATTTTTAATTTTTTGAGGAACCTCCAGTGTTTTCCACAGTGGCTGTACCAATTTGTATTCCCAGCAACAGTGCAAGAGGGTTCCTGTTTCTCCACATCCTCTCCAGCATCTATAGTCTCCTGATTTGTTCATTTTGGCCACTCTGACTGGCGTGAGGTGATATCTGAGTGTGGTTTGATTTGTATTTCCTTGATGAGGAGTGACATTGAGCATTTTTTCATGTGCCTATTGGCCATCCAGATGTCTTCTTTAGAGAAGTGTCTATTCATGTTTTCTGCCCATTTCTTCACTGGGTTATTTGTTTTTTGGGTGTGGAGCTTGGTGAGCTCTTTATAGATTTTGGATACTAGCCCTTTGTCTGATATGTCATTTGCAAATATCTTTTCCCATTCTGTTGGTTGCCTTTTAGTTTTGTTGGTTGTGGCCTTTGCTGTGCAGAAGCTTTTTATCTTCATAAGATCCCAGTAGTTCATTTCTGCTTTTAATTCCCTTGCCTTTGGAGATGTGTCAAGTAAGAAATTGCTATGGCTGAGGTCAGAGAGGTCTTTTCCTGCTTTCTCCTCTAGGGTTTTGATGGTTTCCTGTCTCACATTCAGGTCCTTTATCCATTTTGAGTTTATTTTTGTGAATGGTGTGAGCAAGTGGTCTAGTTTAAATCTTCTGCATGTTGCTGTCCAGTTCTCCCAGCACCATTTGTTAAGAGACTGTCTTTTTTCCATTGGATATTCTTTCCTGCTTTGTCAAAGATGAGTTGGCCATACGTTTGTGGGTCTAGTTCTGGGGGTTCTATTCTATTCCATTGGTCTATGTGTCTGTTTTTTATGCCAATACCATGCTGTCTTGATGATTACAGCTTTGTAGTAGAGGCTAAAGTCTGGGACGTGATGCTTCCTGCTTTGGTCTTCTTCTTCAGAATTACTTTGGCTATTTGGGGCCTTTTGTGGTTCCATATGAATTTTAGGATTGCTTGTTGTAGTTTCAAGGAGAATGCTGGTGCAATTTTGATTGGGATTGCATTGAATGTATAGATAGCTTTGGGTAGTATTGACATTTTGACAATATTTATTCTTCCAATCCATGAGCACGGAATGTTTTTCCATTTCTTTAGATCTTCTTCAATTTCCTTCATAAGCTTTCTATAGTTTTCAGCATACAGATCTTTTACATCTTTGGTTAGAGTTATTCCTAGGTATTTTATGCTTCTTGGTGCAATTGTGAATGGGATCAGTTTCTTTATTTGTCTTTCTGTTGCTTCACTGTTAGTGTATAAGAATGCAACTGATTTCTGTACATTGATTTTGTATCCTGCAACTTTGCTGAATTCATGTATCAGTTCTAGCAGACTTTTGGTGGAGTCTATCAGATTTTTCCTGTATAATATCATGTCATCTGCAAAAAGTGAAAGCTTAACTTCATCTTTGCCAATTTTGATGCCTTTGATTTCCTTTTGTTGTCTGATTGCTGATGCTAGAACTTCCAACACTATGTTAAACAACAGCGGTGAGAGTGGACATCCCTGTCGTGTTCCTGATCTCAGGGAAAAAGCTCTCAGTTTTTCCCCATTGAGGATGATGTTAGCTGTGGGCTTTTCATAAACGGCTTTTATGATCTTTAAGTATGTTCCTTCAATCCCGACTTTCTCGAGGGTTTTTATTAAGAAAGGATGCTGACTTTTGTCAAATGCTTTTTCTGCATTGATTGACAGGATCATATGGTTCTTATCTTTTCTTTTATTAATGTGATGTATTACGTTGATTGATTTGTGAATGTTGAACCAGCCCTGCATCCCAAGAATGAATCCCACTTGATCATGGTGAATAATTCTTTTTGTATGCTGTAGAATTCGATTTGTTTGTATCTTATTGAGAATTTTTGCATCCATATTCATCAGGGATATTGGCCTGTAGTTCTCTTTTTTGCTGGGTCTTTGTCTGGTTTAGGAATCAAAGTAATACTGGCTTCATAGAATGAGTCTGGAAGTTTTCCTTCCCTTTCTATTTTTTGGAATAGCTTGAGAAGGATAGGTATTATCTCTGCTTTAAATGTCTGGTAGAACTCCCCAGGGAAGCCATCTGGTCCTGGACTCTTATTTGTTGGGAGATTTTTGATGACTGATTCAATTTCTTCGCTGGTTATGGGTATGTTCAAGCTTTCTATTTCTTCCTGATTGAGTTTTGGAAGTGTGTGGGTGTTTAGGAATTTGTCCATTTCTTCCAGGTTTTCCAGTTTGTTGGCATATAATTTTTCATAGTATTCCCTGATAATTGTTTGTATTTCTGAGGGATTTGTTGTAATAATTCCATTTTCATTCATGATTTTATCTATTTGGGTCATCTCCCTTTTCTTTTTTGAGAAGCCTGGCTACAGGTTTATCAACCTCTAAAACAACCCTTTTGTTTATTTTTTCAAAAAACCAACTCTTGGTTTCATTGATCTACTCTACAGTTTTTTGGATTCTATATTGTTTATTTCTGCTCTGATCTTTATTATTTCTCTTCTTCTGCTGGGTTTGGAGTGCCTTTGCTGTTCTGCTTCTATTTCCTTTAGATGTGCTGTTAGATTTTGTATTTGGGATTTTTCTTGTTTCTTGAGATAGGCCTGGACTGCAATGTATTTTCCTCTCAGGACTGCCTTCGCTGCATCCCAAAGCGTTTGGATTGTTGTATTTTCATTTTCGTTTGTTTGCATATATTTTTTAATTTCTTCTCTAATTGGCTGTTTGACCCATTCATTCTTTAGTAGGGTGTTCTTTAACCTCCATCCTTTTGGAGGTTTTCCAGACTTTTTCCTGTGGTTTGTTTCAAGCTTCATAGCATTGTGGTCTGAAAGTATGCATGGTATAATTTCAATTCTTGTATACTTATGAAGGGCTGTTTTGTGACCCAGTATGTGATCTATCTTGGAGAAAGTTCCATGTGCACTCGAAAAGAAAGTATATTCTGTTGCTTTGGGATGCAGAGTTCTAAATATATCTGTCAAGTCCATCTGATCCAATGTATCATTCAGGCCCTTGTTTCTTTATTGACCGTGTGTCTAGATGATCTATCCATTGTTGTAAGTGGAGTATTAAAGTCCCCTGCAATTACCACATTCTTATCAATAAGGTTGCTTATGTTTGTGATTGTTTTATATATTTGGGGGCTCCTATATTCAGCACATAGACATTTATAATTGTTAGCTCTTCCTGGTGGATAGATCCTGTGATTATTATATAATGCCCTTCTTCATCTCTTGTTACAGCCTTTAATTTAAAGTCTAGTTTGTCTGATAGAAGTATGGCTACTCCAGCTTTCTTTTGACTTCCAGTGGCATGATAAATAATTCTCATCCCCTCACTCTCAATCTGAAGGTGTCCTCAGGTCTAAAATGAGTCTCTTGTAGACAGCAAATAGATGGGTGTTGTTTTTTTATCCATTCTGATAACCCTATGTCTTTTGGTTGGCACATTTAGTCCATTTACATTCAGTGTTATTATAGAAAGATATGGGTTTAGAATCATTGTGATGTCTGTAGGTTTCATGCTTGTAGCGATCGATGTCTCTGGTACTTTGTCTCACAGGATCCCCCTTAGGATCTCTTGTAGGGCTGGTTTAGTGGTGACGAATTCCTTCAGTTTTTGTTTGTTTGGGAAGACCTTTATCTCTCCTTTTCTTGTAAATGACAGACTTGATGGATAAAGTATTCTTGGCTGAATATTTTTTCTGTTCATCACATTGAGGATCTCCTGCCATTCATTTCTGGCCTGCCAAGTTTCAGTAGAGAGATCGGTCACGAGTCTTATAGGTCTCCCTTTATATGTTAGAGCACGTTTATCTCTAGCTGCTTTCAGAATTTTCTCTTTATCCTTGTATTTTGCCAGTTTCACTATGATATGTTTAGCAGAAGATCGATTCAAGTTACCTCTGAAGGGAGTTCTCTGTGCCTCTTGGGTTTCTTTCCTTTTTCCTTTCCCAGATCAGGGAAGTTCTCAGCTATGATTTCTTCAAGTACACCTTCAACACCTTTCACTCTGTCTTCCTCCTCTGGAATACCAATTACGCATATATTCTTTGTCTTTAGTGCATCACTTAGTTCTCTAATTTTCCCCTCATACTCCTTGATTTTTTTATCTCTCTTTTTGTCAGCTTCTTCTTTTTCCATAATTTTATCTTCTAGTTCACCTGTTCTCTCCTCTGCCTCTTCAGTCTGAGCCATGGTTGTCTCCATTTTAATTTGCAGCTCATTAATAGCATTTTTTAGCTCCTCCTGGCTGTTCCTTAGTCCCTTGATCTCTGTAGCAATAGATTCTTTGCTGTCCTTTATACTGTTTTCAAGCCCGGAGATTATTTTTATGACTATTATTCTAAATTCACTTTCTGTTATATTGTTTAAATCGTTTTTGATCAGTTCGTTAGCTGTCGTTATTTCCTGGACTTTTTTGAGGGGAATTCTTCCGTTTCATCATTTTGGATAGTGCCTGGAGTGGTGCAGAACTGCGGGGCACTTCCCCTGTGCTGTCTTGAATAACTTGCATTGGTGGGCAGGGCCGCAGTCAGACCTGATGTCTGCCCCCAGCCCACCGCTGGGGCCACAGTCAGACTGGTGTGTGCCTTCTCTTTCCCTCTCCTAGGGGTGGGATTCACTGTGGGGTGGCGTGGCCCATCTGGGCTGCTTGCACACTGCCAGGCTTGTGGTGCTAGGGATCTGGCATATTAGCTGGAGTGGATCGGCAAGGTGCACAGGGGCGGGAGGGGCAGGCTCAGCTCGCTTTTCTTTCAGTGATCCACTTCAGGAGGGGCCCTGTGGCACCGGGAGGGAGTTAGACCCGCTGCTGGAGGGATGGATCTGCAGGAGCACAGCGTTGGGTGTTTGCGCGGTGCAAGCAAGTTCCCTGCAGGAACTGGTTCCCTTTGGGATTTTGGCTGTGGAATGGGCAAGGGAGATGGCGCTGACGAGTGCCTTTGTTCCCCACCAAGCTGCGCTCTGTCGTCCGGGGCTCAACAACTCTCCTTCCCGTTGTCCTCCAGCCCTTCTGTTCTCCGAGCAGAGCTGTAAGCTTATAACCTTCCAGATGTTAAGTCGCGCTTGCTGTCAGAACACACTCCGTCCGGCCCCTCCGCTTTTGTAAGCCAGACTCGGGGGCTCTGCTTCGCTGGTGTAGCCCATCCTCTTCATACATTCATATGTTGATGACCACTGAGGTTGCTTCCATAGTTTGACTGTTGTAGAATGCTGCTATGAGTGCAGGGGTTCAGGTATCACTTTGAATGAATGTGGTTTTTTGGGTTTTTTTTTGTATTTTTTGGGTAAATCCCAGTGTGATAACTGGATCAAAGGATAGTTCTATTTTTAATTTTCTATTTTTAATTTTATGGCGAACCTCTATTTTATCTTCCATATGGTTGCATCAGTTTGCATTCCCATCAACAGTGCCCAAGGGTTCCTTTTTCTCCACATTCTCACTGACACTTGTATCTTGTGTTTTTTATTTTAACCATTCTGACACATGTTAGGTGATATCTCATTGTAGTTTTGATTTATTTATCTATGATAATGAGAAATGTTGAACATTGGTCCTCTGTCTTCTTTGGTAAACATCTGTTCATGTCTTCTGCCATTTTTTAGTTGGGTTATTTGTTTTTTGGGTGTTGAGTTTTATCAGTTCTTTATATATTTTGGATACTAACCCTTTATTGGATATGTTATTTGCAAATATCTTCTCCCATTCAGTAGGTTGCCTTTTAGGTTCATTGATTGTAAGAGGCTTTCTAGTTCTAATCTTGCTGATAACTTTTTAGCCCTTTGGATAAGTAAGTCTATTCTCTCTGAAACCTAAACTCTCATTCAAAACAGCTTGATACTACCTGTTATTGTGAATAAAAGTTTATTGGAAAACAGACCAAGAAAAGGCAGTTTAATCCAACCCAAAGATTTGATTACTCAAATGAGCTCTGATATATGCTATCAGGCAAAAAAACCCCTGATGATTAAGTTTATATTACTTTTTGTTTTTTTTTTTCCACTATGGCATCCTAGAGCTAAGGCTTTGCAAGAATTTGTTTTCTCCCCTGCTCTGCCAGTTGAATGATTGAATGAAAGATGGTTGGTGGTAAAACATGTTGGAAGTTCTGTCTTGTTATGCAAATTATAGTCTCACCTTTCCTGCTTGTATTATTTATAGATGGGTCTTGTTTTTTTATCCATTCTGATACCCTATGTCTTTTGGTTGGCGCATTTAATCCATTTACATTCAGTGTTATTATAGAAAGATATGGGTAAAGTCATTGTGATGTCTGTATGTTTTATGCTTGTAGTGATGTCTCTGGTACTTTGTCTCACAGGATCCCCCTTAGGATCTCTTGTAGGGCTGGTTTAGTGGTGACAAATTCCTTCAGTTTTTGTTTGTTTGGGAAGACCTTTATCTCTCCTTCTATTCTAAATGACAGACTTGCTGGATAAAGGATTCTCAGCTGCATATTTTTTCTGTTTAGCACACTGAAGATATCGTGCCAAGCCTTTCTGGCCTGCCAAGTTTCAAAGGAGAGATCAGTCACGAGTCTTATAGGTCTCCCTTTATATGTGAGGGCACGTTTATCCCTTGCTGCTTTCAGAATTTTCTCTTTATCCTTGTATTTTGCCAGTTTCACTATGATATGTCGTGCCGAAGATCGATTCAAGTTACGTCTGAAGGGAGTTCTCTGTGCCTCTTGGATTTCAATGCCTTTTTCCTTCCCCAGTTCAGGGAAGTTCTCAGCTATAATTTCTTCAAGTACCCCTTCAGCACCTTTCCCTCTCTCTTCCTCTTCTGGGATACCAATTATGCGTATATTATTTCTTTTTAGTGTATCACTTAGTTCTCTAATTTTCCCCTCATACTCCTGGATTTTTTTATCTCTCTTTCTCTCAGCTTCCTCTTTTTCCATAACTTTATCTTCTAGTTCACCTATCCTCTCCTCTGCCTCTTCAATCCGAGCTGTCATCGTTTCCATTTTGTTTTGCATTTCGTTTAAAGCGCTTTTCAGCTCCTCCTGACTGTTCCTTAGTCCCTTGATCTCTGTGGCAAGAGATTCTCTGCTGTCCTGTATACTGTTTTCAAGCCCAGCGATTAATTTTATGACTATTATTCTAAATTCACTTTCTGTTATATTATTTAAATCCTTTTTGATCAGTTCATTAGCTGTTGTTATTTCCTCGAGATTCTTCTGAGGGGAATTCTTCCGTTTGGTCATTTTGGATAGTCCCTGGAGTGGTGAGGACCTGCAGGGCACTTCCCCTGTTCTGTGGTGTATAACCGGAGTTGGTGGGCGGGGCCGCAGTCAGACCTGATGTCTGCCCCCAGCCCACCGCTGGGGCCACAGTCAGACTGGTGTGTGCCTTCTCTTCCCCTCTCCTAGGGGCGGGACTCACTGTGGGCTGGCGTGGCCCGTCTGGGCTACTTGCACACTGCCATGCTTGTGGTGCTGGGGATCTGGCGTATTAGCTGTGGTGGGTAGGCAAGGTGCACGGGGGCAGGAGGGGCAGGCTTAGCTTGCTTCTCCTTAGGTGATCCACTTCAGGAGGGGCCCTGTTGCAGCGGGAGGGAGTCAGATCCGCTGCCGGAGGTTTGGCTCCGCAGAAGCACAGAATTGGGTGTTTGCGGGGAGCGAGCAAGTTCCCTGGCAGGAACTGGTTCTCTTTGGGATTTTGGCTGCGGGATGGGTGAGGGAGATGGCGCTGGCGAGCGCCTTTGTTCCCCGCCAAGCTGAGCTCTGCCGTCCGGGGGCTCAGCAGCTCTCCCTCCCTTTGTCCTCCAGCCTTCCCGCTTTCTGAGCAGAGCTGTTAACTTATGACCTCCCAGTCGCTAAGTCACGCTTGCTGTGGGAACACAGTCCGTCAGGCCCCTCCGCTTTTGCCAGCCAGACTCGGGGGCTCTGCTTGGCCAGCGAGCCGCCCCTCCGCCCCGGCTCCCTCCCACCAGTCCGTGGAGCGCGCACCGCCTCGCCGCCCTTCCTACCCTCTTTCGTGGGCCTCTCATCTGCGCTTGGCTCGGAGACTCCGTTCTGCTAATCCTCTGGTGGTTTTCTGGGTTCTTTAGGCAGGTGTAGGTGGAATCTAAGTGATCAGCAGGATGCGCGGTGAGCCCAGCGTCCTCCTACACCGCCATCTTCCCCTACCTCCTGCTTGTATTATTTATAAACAAGCCTACTTCACCTATTTTAAATATCAACATTCTTAAGATACTTGGATGGACTGACATTACCAGTCTCTACATTCCTGGTGGGCTTGTTGGTGTGTTTTGGAGTTAGTTATTTAAAGAAAATATGAAAGGCCCTCCTCCCCTGACAGGTGAGGGCAGCACCGTCCGTGTCACTGCCTGTACACTAAAGCGTGAAGAAGGTAGGTGTAAGAGAAGTTAAATTATGTAGGGAGGTAGTTCAGCAGGGAGCTAAAATTGGTTCACGTAGGACCAAAATACAAAACATTGGTTAGCACCTTATGGTGTCTGTGTTCTGCCAGAAACAACTTCCTTTACAATCAGGATCAGGAGTTCCTAGAATGGACAGTTCATAATTTCTGTTTTATATGTAGACTTTGGAAATTCCTTTAATAGAGAATATACTACTTTATAATATGCAATACAGTGTATCTAATCACAAACATATTATCTGGGGCATTTAGACATCTAGAATTACCATGTTTTCCCTATTTTGATTCTATTATACATAGCCATGTATTATTGGACATAATGGATAACTACTACAGAAGAATCAAAATGCTTAATGCCACTGGTCTCTTTGTAAACCCTGATCCTTGCCATCTAGTTTCCTGCTATACCTTTTATCTTTCTTAAAATGAGTAAACATGTATTCCAGTTGCCTAGCAAAGCTAAGCCCTGTTCTCTGAAAAGTCTTCCTTTCTGTAATTCTGTGTCCCATTGTGATGGTGACAATTAATATGCTCTACTTCTTGTACAGTGAACATGTGGTCATCTTAGTCCAGTCTTAAGATGCTACACTGAAAATGGCACCAAGAGAATAGTTATTGCTATAGAACAACATTAAAGTAGTTCAATAATATAAAGTTCAAATATTTTTAATTTCCACAGTGGCTTCTTTTAAAACAATACCTGTGGAGTAAGATAGATTTAGGAAAGCACTGTGTTTTAGGAATTAAGACAGTCAACTTGGGCATCAGACTGGCATAGGTTTGAATCCACATCTTTTATCATTTATTTGGCTGTGTGATGTTGCCCCTTTTTACTTGTCTAAGCTTCAGCACCTTGATCTGTATAATGGAATTAATAAGTTACACCATTGAGTTTCTATGAGATTCACATGAATATAAACCTAGAAAGTGCTTGACATAATACCTGGCACATTGTAAATCCTAAATACATGGTCGTTAAGACCAATACTATTAGGTTATTCAAATATACTTTCTACTTTCTGTAGTATGGGTTCTGTTTAGCTTTCTGTAAAAAGTTATCACTCATATAGTTTCCATCAGAAAATTTACCACAGTGATGTCAATGAAATAGTTCAAGTCCACATAGAAATGCAGTGATTTAAGCTTATAACCAAGTATGTAAGAAATATTTTGGATTATATGTAGCTCTAGAAACTCCAGTAGTCAATCTTCTAGCACATTTTTTGTTCTGATGAGTATTTTTCATTTTGAAGTGCTTCCCACAGAAGAGTGGACTCTAATTGAAAAACATGTAGGAGTGGGTTTGGGAACATAGATTGGCAATTCTGAAATTATAAACATGTTGGCAGCATAATTAAACTTTGAAATGGAAAAGTTACCTTGAAATGAAATGGCCAGAAGAAATAAGATGGGAAAATTTCCTTGAGGAAATTTGTACTTTAAAAGTCATCTTTGTGCACTTTTATAGTAGTGTTCTTGTTATGTGTAGAGATCAGGCAATGTGTATAGAGAGGATAGTCATCTCACAGTGTTAAGGTTGTTAACAAATGAGCCATTTGGTGTTGGATTTTTAGTTTTTTCAATTGGAATTTGGTGTGAATAGACACATGAAAATATGAGAAACACTTGGAAATTTTTTAAAGGAAATAAGTCCTTAAAAAAATCCTTTAGATTTTAGATTGGAAGTTATAATTTTTAAGAGTAAAAATGTTTATAATAAGTACAATAAATAAAAATGTTTATTTGTATACAAGCTTTTAGGGGCTATGGGCTACAACTGCTGTCTAACGCCAATTCAGAGCAACATTACAAAAAAATAACATCTGTTTTAAAATACAGGGTTTTTCCCTCTAACTATACTGCCCACATGGTCCAGATAAGTCCATTTTTTCAGAGACTCTAAAAACATTCCTTTTTTCTGACCTGGACAAACAACAACAACAACAAAAACAACAAACAACAACAACAAACTGTCATACAATATAATTGAGAAATAAGAAGAGTTCAGCTTTCTCTTTAAATTTGAGGCTGTAAATCCCCTGTAGTTAAGATTTAAATGTATTAATGTAATGTTGAATGCATTTGTCTGGATCATAAAAAAAATAATTTTGGGATATTAGGCTAGTTAAGAGCCTTACTTTGTTGCATAATGCAGAATGCCTTCTGATGGGCATGCTTGGGTTTGGGATTGGATGTACCAGACCAGGAATTTAGTGAACAGTCTTTTGGGCTGTGGCAAGGACTTATAGGAAGTTCCAAACTAGGCAATTGGTAGGGGCACTGGTCTTCAGGGAGTGTGTTGAAAGTTTAGGTAAGTGGCCATTGTTAGTAAGGGAGCCTACTATTATGATACAGTCCTTGGAAAGGATAGAGAAGGTGGCACCATCAGGCTCTGACTGCTGGCAATGGTCAGAAATCCAGGTAGGCAGAGAGAAATGGGAAATCTGACTCCAACAGCAGATCCAGCTTTGAAGACTATGATTCAGGTCAAGAAAGGATATCTTACCTTAGAGTAAGTTAGCAAATATGCATTTGGAATGTAGTATGTACACAGCATTGAGCTAAGAGTGATAAGGGTTATAAATATGGATATGATATTGTTCCTGCTCACTGAGAATTTCCATGGGGTGTGAAATCATATACACAGATGTTTTTGTCCTCTGTTGCAAATGCTGATGGAAAGTGCAGAGGTGAATAGGCAAGTGAAGGAAGGTTAAGAACAACCACCCTAGTTTATAATTAGTTGTTAAAAGAGAAGGAAGAAACACTGAAAATTGTTTTTTTCACATTTGATACAGGAGAAAAGTCAAAAGATATTACAAACTTGTTCAAAAAAGAGGAAAAGAATAGTTGTCAAAAAGTAATTATATCTGTAAAAGTTATAATTGGGCAGGAAAACCGTCTCAGGGCTTTTTGCAAAAAATCAGTAAAGTAAGATTACTTGGTGTGTAAATTGTGATATTGAAAGTTACCTTTTATCTAATACAATATAACCATTGATAAAAATGCAAGTATTAAATATTTTTCTTCAGTAACTGTTACAGGCTTCTATCTTCTGTGTATTGCAAAGTACACAGCTCTCAGTGTTTTGAATGATTAACTTTCAATTTGTCCACAATTTCCCTTTTTATTTATTTTTCTTTTTTCTTTTTTTTTAACTTGTTTTCTTTTTTATTTTTTTTTAAATTTATATCCAAATTAGCATACAGTGCAACAATGATTTCAGGAGTAGATTCCTTTAGTGTCCCTTACCCATTTAGCCCATCCCCACCACCCACAATCCCTCCGTAACCCTCAGTTCTCCATATTTATGAGTCTCTTCTATTTTGTCCCCCTCCCTGTTTTTATATTATTTTTGTTTCCCTTCCCTTATGTTCATCTATTTTGTCTTTAAAAAAATTTTTAAAAATGTTTATTTATTTTTGAGAGAGAGAGCATGAGAAGGGGAGGGAAAGAGAGAGAGGGAGAGACAGAATCTGAAGCAGGCTCCAGACTCTGAGCTGCCAGCACAGAGTCCCATGTGGGGCTCGAACCCACGAACTGTGAGATCATGACCCAAGCCAAAGTTGGACGCTCAACTGACTGAGCCACCCAGGAGCCCATGTTTTGTCTCTTAAAGGCCTCATAGAGTGAAGTCATATGATCTTTGTCTTTCTCTAATTTCAGTTAGCCTAATACCATCTAGTTCCATCCACGTAGTAGCAAATGGCAAGATTTCATTCTTTTTGATTGCTGAGTAATACTCCATTGTATACATATACCACATCTTCTTTATCCATTCATCCATCAATGGACATTTGGGCTCTTTCCATACTTTGATTTGTCTTTTTATTTTGCATCTCATCTAAATTCATTTCTGTAAAGTATTGATAATACAAATAAGCCCCATGGTAAGCCTGTCTAATGAATTGCTTCCATAGTCTATCGCTGTGCATACTGCAGATTCCATGGAAGGAATTTAAGCCCAGTTATGGTATTATAAATCATTTTGCTGAGATGGATAAGAAAGCAGATATATTTGAATGGATGGGACACCTGGGATTCTTAAAAACAGTAATAAACCTGATTTTCTAATAATGTCTCTCACATGAATACCTTTGTTGCAGTGCTTGTATAAATTATTTAAAATCTTTTTAAAAAAGGACTCCTTAGTTTTGCTTACCTTTTTTCATGGCTTTCTTTCACAAACACTATTTTTTTTTTCTTACATGAACTTTATTTTATTTTATTTTATTTTTTTTTCAGTATATGAAATTTATTGTCAAATTGGTTTCCATATAACACCCAGTGCTCATCCCAAAAGGTGCCCTCCTCAATACCCTTCACCCACCCTCCCCTCCCTCCCACCCCCCATCAACCCTCAGTTTGTTCTCAGTTTTTAACAGTCTCTTATGCTTTGGCTCTTTCCACTTTAACCTCTTTTTTTTTTTTTTCCCCTTCCCCTCCCCCATGGGTTTCTGTTAAGTTTCTCAGGATCCACATAAGAGTGAAAACATAGGGTATCTGTCTTTCTCTGTATGGCTTATTTCACTTAGCATCACACTCTCCAGTTCCATCCACGTTGCTACAAAGGGCCATATTTCGTTCTTTCTCATTGCCACCTAGTACTCCATTGTGTATATAAACCACAATTTCTTTATCCATTCATCAATTGATGGACATTTAGGCTCTTTCCATAATTTGGCTATTGTTGTGAGCGCTGCTATAAATATTGGGGTACAAGTGCCCCTATGCATCAGTACTCCTGTATCCCTTGGGTAAATTCCTAGCAGTGCTATTGCTGGGTCATAGGGTAGGTCTATTTTTAATTTTCTGAGGAACCTCCACACTGTTTTCCAGAGTGGCTGCACCAATTTGCATTCCCAGCAACAGTGCAAGAGGGTTCCAGTTTCTCCACATCCTCTCCAGCATCTATAGTCTCCTGATTTGTTCATTTTGGCCACTCTGACTGGCGTGAGGTGATATCTGAGTGTGGCTTTGGTTTGTATTTCCCTGATGAGGAGCGACGTTGAGCATCTTTTCATGTGCCTGTTGGCCATCCAGATGTCTTCTTTAGAGAAGTGTCTATTCATGTTTTCTGCCCATTTCTTCACTGTTTTTTTTGTTTTTTGGGTGTGGAGTTTGGTGAGCTCTTTATAGATTTTGGATACTAACCCTCTGTCCGGTATGTCATTTGCAAATATCTTTTCTCATTCCGTTGGTTGCCTTTTAGTTTTGTTGATTGTTTCATTTGCTGTGCAGAAGCCTTTTTATCTTCATAAGGTCCCAGTAATTCATTTTTGCTTTTAATTCCCTTGCCTTTGGGGATGTCACAAACACTATTTTAAATATATTTTGAATGTACTCATTTCAACACTCAATATGACCTATCCATTGAATCCCAAATTTAATTTCCTTTCATTTCTAATGAAGAGTCAGGGCAGTTAGTATTTGATAGTGAATCCTTTTACAAATTATAAAATTTTAAAAATAATTTTTGAGCTATAGAACTTCTTTGATTTTTTGGAGCTCCTGGGTGGCTCAGTCGGTTAAGCATCTGACTTCAGCTCAGGTCATGATCTTATGGCTTGTAAGTTTGAGCCCCACATTAGGCTCTGTGCTGACAGCTCAGAGCCTAGAGCTTGCTTCAGATTCTGTGGTCTCCCTCTTTCTCTCTGCCCCTACCCCTTACTTGTGCTCTGTCTCTCTCAAAAAATTAAAAAAAAAAGCATTTAAAATGCATTACATTTTCATGATGTATCTTAACCAAAATTTGAAATACAAAATTAAGTGAAATTTGAAGAATTAACAGTACAGTATAGTTTTACATTATGTATGGGTATATGTGTGCATGCATGTATGAGTATATAGCTTTTCTTTGATGACAAAGAAAATTTTTGGTGTGCACTCACGAAGTTCTCTCTCTTTAGTGAGTCTATTTTCCCCTTGTCCCTGGAGATAGCTCATGTCTGTGTCATGACTCTTCATATCACTTTTAAGTTGTAGAAAACCCAAGCTTTTAAATGACAAATAGTCTCAGTACATAATAGGTCTAGCAGTTCAATGTAATAGTTAACAACTGCAAACTTGATTTAAACTCTAGGCTCTTCTTCTCTCCCAGCTTGGATTTACTGCAGGCCAGTTGCCTGCATGGAGGCGAGAAGGTCAGAGCCAGCTATTTCCCTCTTCCCCTGATTCTCCTATTCTTCCTCCTCAGTGTTCTAGCTGCAGCATCGGACTGCTCCAGGGTTAGAGTGGTGAAGAGATAAAAGAGCAAGCAAGATTTTACCTAATACTGTTATAAATTGGATTCATGTTTAAATCTGATTCTTTGTTGGGGGAATTTTCTTTCTACGATCTCACCTTCTGTTCCTTTTTGTTTGTTTGTTTATTTTCTAAGTGATTTTTATTTTTTATTTTTTCAATTTTGTATTTACATTGTAGTTAGCTAACGTATAGTATTGGTTTCACGAATAGAATTCAGTGATTCATGACTTACATACAACACCCAGTGCTCATCACAGTAAGTGCCCTCATTAATGCCCATCACCCATTTAGCTGATCCCCTCTTGTACCTCCCTCCATCTATCCTCAGTTTTTTCTCTATCTTTGAGTCTTTTATGGTTTGCTTCCCTCTCTTTTTTCCCCTTCCCCTGTGTTAATCTGTTTTGTTTCTTAAATTCCACATATGAGCCAAACCATATGGTATTTGTCTTTCTCTGACTAACTTATTTTGCTTAGCAAAATATACTCTAGCTCCGTTCATGTCATTGCAAATGGCAAGATTTCATTCTTTTTGATCGCTGAGTAACATTCCATTGTGTATATATACCACATCTTCTGTATCCATTTATTAGTTGATGGGCATTTGTGCTCTCTCCATAGTTTGGCCATTGTTAATGCCACTATAAACATTGGGGTGCATGTGCCCCTTTGAATAAGTACTTTTGTGTCCTTTGGGTAAATACCTAGTAGTGTAGTTGCTGGATCATAGGATTCTATTTTTAACTTTTTGACGAGCCTCCATACTGTTTTCCAGATTGCATTCCAGTTTGCATTCTTAACGACAGTGTAGGGGATTTCCCCATTTTCCACATCCTCAACAACATCTGTTGTTTCCTGTGTTGTTCATTTTAGCCTTCTTACAGGTGTGAGGTGATACCTCATGGTGGTTTTGATTGTCTTCCCTTGATGATCAGTGATGTTGAGCTTCTTTTCATGTGCACTCTGGATGTCATCTTTGGAAAAATGTCTATTCATGTCTTCTGCCCACTTCTTAACTGAATCATTTGTTGTTTTTGGGGGGTGTTGAGTTTGATAGATTCTTTATAGATTTTGGTTGCTGACTCTTATTCTTTAATATGTTTTTAATTTTATTTTTTTTATTAAAAATTTTTTTAATCTTTATTTTTGAGAGAGAGAGAGACAGAGTGAGAGCAGGGGAGGAACAGAGAGAGAGGGAGACACAGAATCCAAAGCAGGCTCCAGGCTCTGAGCTGTCAGCACAGAGTCTGATGCAGGGCTCAGACGCATGAACTGTGAAATGATGACCTGAGCTGAAGTCAGACGCTTAATCAACTGAGCCACCCAGTCACCCCAATATGTTTTTAATTTTAAAAAATTTTAATGTTTGTTTATTTTTGAGAGACAGAGTATGAGAGTGGGAGGGGCAGAGAGAGAGGGAGACACAGAATCTGAAGCAGGCTCCAGGCTCTGAGCTTTCAGCAGAGAGCCTGATGCGTGGCTTGAACTCATTAACTACAAGATCATGACTTGAGCCAAAGTTGGATGCTTAACTGACTGAGCCACCCAGGCTCCCTCTAACTCTTTATTTGATTTGTCATTTGCAAATATCTTCTCACATTCTGTAAGCTGCCTTTTAGTTTTGTCGACTGTTTCCTTTACTGTGCAGATGCTTTTTATCTTGATGAAGTCTCAGTAGTTTATTTTTGCTTTTGTTTCTCTTGCCTCTGGAGAAATGTCTAAGAAGTTGCTATGGCCGAGCTAAAAGAGGTTGCTACCTGTGTTCTCCTCTAGGATTTTGAGGGTTTTCTGTCTCACATTTGGGTCTTTCACCAATTTTGAATTTATTTTTGTGTATGATACACGAAAGTCCAATTTTATCTTTTCCATGTTGCTGTCCAGTTTTCCCAACACCATTTGTTTCCTTGGATATACTTTACTGTTTTGTGGATATTAGTTGGCCATATGGTTGTGGGTCCATTTCTGAGTTCTCTATTCCACTGATCTATTTTTGTGCCAATACCATACTCTCTTGATAATTATGGATTTGTAATACAGACTGTAGTCCGGAATTGTGATGCCTCTAGCTCTGGTTTTCTTTTAATCTTACTTTGGCTATTTGGGGTCTTTCCTGATTCCATACAAATTTTAGAATTGTTTGTTCTAGTTCTGTGAAAAATGCTGGTGTTATTTTGATAGGGATTGCATTAAATGTGTAGATTGCTTTGGGTAGTGTTGACATTTTAATAATTCTTCTTCCAATCCATGAGTATGGACTTTTTTTATTTCTTTGTATCACCTTCAATGTCTTTCACAAATATTCAGTAGTTTTCAGAGTACAGATCTTTTATCTCTTTGGTTAGGTTTATTCCCATGTATGTTATGGTTTTTGGTGCAATTGTAAGTGGGATCAACCCTTGATTTCTCTTTCTGCTGCTTCATTATTGGTGTATCCAATTTCAACAGATCTGTACATTGGTTTTATATCTACAACTTTTCTGAATTCATGTATTAGTTTTTGATGGATTCTTTGGGGTTTTCTACATAGAGTATTATGTTGTCCACGAATAGTGAAAGTTTGACTTCTTCCTTGCCAATTTGGATGCCTTTTATTTCTTTTTGTTGTCTGATTGCTGAGGCTAGGACTTCCAATAATATGTTAAGTAACAATGGTGAGTGTGGACATCCCTGTCTTCTTCTGACAATAGAAGAAAAGCTCTCAGTTTTTCCCCTTTGAGAATGATGGTAACTGTGAGTCTTTTGTATATGGCCTTTATGTGTTGAGGTATGTTCCATTTATCCCTACTTTGTTGAAGGTTTTTGTCAAGAATGGATGCTGTATTTTGTCAAATGTTTTTTCTGAGTCTATTCAGAGGATTGTATGGTTCTTATCTTTTCTTTTATTAATGTGGTATATTACGTTGATTGATTTGCAAATATTGAACCAGCCCTGCAGCCCTGGAATAAATCCCACTTGATCGTGGTAAATAATTCTTTTAATGTACCATTGGATTCAATTTGCTAGTATCTTGTTGAGAATTTTTGCATTCAGTTCATTAGGGATTATGGCCTGTAATTCTCTTTTTTAGTGGGGTCTTTGTCTGGTTTTGCAACCAAGGTAATAAATTTGGAAGTTTTCCAAATGGAAGTTTTCCTTCCATTTCCTTTTTTGGAACATTTGAGAATAGATATTAACTATTCTATAAATGTCTGGTAAAATTCCCCTGGGAAGCTATCAGGCCCTGGACTTTTGTGGGAAATTTTTGATTAACCATTCAATTTCTTTGCTTGTTATCGGCCTGTTCAAATTTTCTTTTCCTGCCATTTTTATGTTTCTTGGAATTTATTCATTACTTCCAGATTGCCAATTTGTTGGCATATAATTTTTCATAAATTCGCATATAATTGGTTGTGATTTCTTCTCCTTCATTCATGATTTTATCTGTTTGGGTCCTTTCTCTTTTCAGTAAGTCTGGCTAGTGGTTTATCAATTTTATTAATCCTTTCAAAGAAACCGGCTCTTACTTTCATTGAGCTGGCTTTTTTGTTTGTTTCTGTATTATTTATTACTGCTCTAATCTTTATTATTTACCCTCTTCTGCTGACTTTACACTTTTTTTAGTGTTCCTTTTCTAGATCCTTTAGGTGTAAAGTTATGTTGGGTATTTGAGACTTGCTTCTTGAGTTAGGCCTGATTGCAATGTACTTTCCTCTTAGGTCTGTCTTTGCTGCATCCCAAAGGTTCTGGACTGTTGTGTTTTCATTTTCATTTGCTTCCATGTATTTTTTAAAAATTTCTTCTTTAATTTCCTGGTTAACCCACTTTTTCTTTTTTAAACTATAGAGTATTTATTTGTTTATATGTAAATTCAATTTAGTTAACATACAGTGTAGTCATGGCTTTAGGAGTAGAACCCAGTGATTTATCACTTAACTATAACCCTCAGTGCTCATCCCAACAAGTACCCACCTTAATGCCCATCACCCATTTAACCCATTCTCTTCCCCCACCTCTCCTAAAGCAACCTTGTTTGATTTTTGTATTTAAGAGTCTTGTATGGTTTGCCTCCCTCTGTTTTATATTATTTTTCCTTCCCTTCTCCTGTGTTCATCTGTTGTGTTTCTCAAATTCCCAAGTGTGAGTGTAGTCCTATGATACCTTTCTCTGACTGACTTACTTCACTTAGCATAATGTCCTCTAGTTCCATCTATGCTGTTGCAAATGGTAAAGTTTCATTCTTTTCCAGTGCTGAGTAGTATGCCATTGTATATATATATATATATATACCACATCTTCTTTATCCATTCATTAGTCAATGGACATTTGGGCTCTTTCCATAATGTGCCTATTGTTGATAGCACTGCTATAAACATTTGGGTGCATGTGCCCCTTTGATCAGCATTTTTGTATCCTTTGGATAAATACCTAGCAGTTTAATTGCTGGGTCATAGGGTGGTTCTATTTTTAATTTTTTGAGGAACCTCCATATTGTTTCCCAGAATGACTGCACCAGTTTGCATTCACACAAATAGTGAAAAAGGGTTCTCCTTTCTCTGCATTCTTGCTAACATCTATAGTTTCTTGGTTGTTAATTTTAGCCATTCTGAAAAGTGTGAGTTGGTATCTCAGTGTGGTTTTGATTTGTATTTCCCTGACAATGAGTGATATTGAGCATCTTTTCATGTGCCTGTTAGCCATCTGGATGTCTTCTTTGGAAAAGTGTCTATTCATATCTTTTGCCCATTTCTTCATTGGATTATTTGTTTTTTGGGTTTTAAGTTTGTAAGTTATTTTCAGATTTGTATACTCACCCCTTATCTGATATGTCATTTGCAAATATATTTTCCCATTCTGTTGGTTACCTTTTAGGTTTTATTGTTTCCTTCGCTGTAGAGAAGCTTTTTATCTTGATGAGGTCCCAATAGTTCGTTTTTGCTTTTGTTTCCCTTATCTCAAGAAACCTGTCTACTAAGAAGTAACTGCGGCCTAGTTCAAAGAGGTTGCTGCCTGTTTTATTCTGTAGGATTTTGAGGGTTTCCTCTCTTACATTTAGGTCTTTCATCCATTTTGAATTTTTGTGTATGGTCTAAGAAAGTTTCCAGTTTCATTTTCTGCATGTCACTGTCCAGTTTTCCCAACACCGTTTGCTGGAGAGACTTTTTTCCATCGGATATTCTTTCCTGCTTCATTGAAGATTATTTGGCCATATAGTTGTGGGTCCATTTCTGGGTTATCTATTCTATTCAATTGATTGATGTGTCTGTTTTTGTGCCAATACCATACTGTCTTGATAATTATAGTTTTGTAATACAGCTTGCAGTTTGGAATTGAGAGGCCTTTAGCTTTGGTTTTCTTTTTCAACATTACTTTGGCTATTTGGGTTTTTTTCTGATTCCATATAAATTTTAGAATTGTTTGCTTTTGTTCTGTGAAAAATGCTGTTGTGTTTTGATAGGGATTGCATTGAATGTGTAGATTGCTGTGGGTCTATTGACATTTTAACAATTTTGTTCTTCTTATCCATGAGCAACCCATTTATTCTTAGTAGGATGTATTTTACCCTCCATGTTTTTGTAGTCTTTCCACATTTTTTCTTGTGGTTGACTTCCAGTTTCATGGCATTTTGGTCAAAAAATATGTATGGTAGGATTTAGATCTTCTTGTACTTGTTGAGACCTGATTTGTGACCCAGTATGTGATCTATTCTGGAGAATGTTCGGTGTGCACTTGAAAATAATGTGTATTCTGCTGCTTTAGGATGAAATGTTCTGAATATATCTGTTAAGTCAGTCTAGTCCAGTGTGTCATTCAAAGCTGTAGTTTCCTTGTTGATTTTCTTTTTTTAAAAAATATTTTTATTTTTATTTTTGAGAGAGACAGTGTGATTGGGGGAGAGGGGCAGAGGGAGGGAGAGAAAGAGTCTTAAGTGGTCTCCACACTCAGTGTGGAGTCTGATGCAGGGCTTGATGCTACAACCCTGGGATCATGACCTGAGCCCAAATCAAAAGTCAGACACTCAACTGACTGAGCCACCTAGGCGCCCCTCCTTTTTGATTTTATGCTTAGATGATCTGTCTATTGCTGTAAGTTGGGTGATAAGGTCCCCTACTGTTATTTTATTATTATCAATGAGTTTCTTTATGTTTGTTATTAATTGACTTATATTTTGGGTGCTCCAAAGTTAGAGGTCTCAATATTTACAATTGTTGGACAGACCCCTTTATTATGCTAGCGTGTCTTCTTCATCTCTTGTTACAGTCTTGGATTTAAAATCTAGTTTCTTTGATAAAAGTATGGCTACCCTGGCTTTCTTTTGACATCCAGTAGCATGAAAGATGGTTATCCATCCCCTCACTTTCTATCTGGAGGTGTCTTTAGGTCTAAAAAGAGTATCTTGTAGGCTCACCTTCTGTTCCCTACCTGAATGAAAGTGTCTTGATTACTGTAAACTTACTGCTTCTTAAGTCCTTAGGCATCTGGTGTTGACACCTGCAGTTTCTTATGAGGTCTCAGATCCTCTCTAGGTGGCTCTCTTAGATCATACTTAGACCAGCTGACCCCACCAGCATTTTTTCAAATATGGTCTACATGTGGCCCATGGGAAACACCTTCGTTGACCAGAAAATCTCTGGGAATGTAGGCTGATTCTATCACACTTCTTTTGCCTTCAGAGCAAGTGAATAACTCCTCTCTGACTTTTTAGATATTTTAGCCAAAAGTCAGATACCACTGTACCATATCACTCTGAAACTTTGAGGGCCATATATGAAACTGAGAGTAAAGGAGCAGACACCCCTGCTTTCTTCCCTGTTATTAGAGGTTGGGTCTTCGGTATACAAAGAAGATCTCTCCAAAATCTTCTCTCAGTCTTTATTATGTTAATCTCTAAATACTGACACTTCTACTAATGTAGATGAAAGGTTTAAGAGTCATAGAGTTTTCAGGTACTTCCTTTGAAAATTGCAATCTTCCTCTGACAGCCAGCTTTGTATATTTTGTACCTCAGTCAAAGTTACATTTTAACATATTATTAAAGTGTATAAAATGAGAGTGTAGCTTAGGTGAATTTGATTTTTTTCCATTAAAAATGTCATGGTTTCAATTTTACATAATTTTGCATATTTTAATACTCAGAATACATGAAGACTATGTAATACAGGAAACTATAATTTGGAGATTCAAGTTTATTGAAAAAACTTAGAAAAGAACTAATAGTTCCAATATTTATAATGTATCTGCATAATATATATATATTATATTATATATTATATATTATATATTATATATTATATATTATATATTATATATTATATATATATTATTGCTGATGGTTTTTTTTAAGGGCCTTTTCAAAGATTGGTTAATCAAAAGTTAATTTCTAGTATACTTACCTATCCATCATGACAGAAACTAATTTTATTGTTTGTGCTTTTTAGACTTTATATTTTTTAATTTTAAAAATACCTTAAGTTTATCTTAGTAAATAGGTTATGGATAATAATAGAATAACTCAGTGGTTTTCATTGTTTCTGGAGGAACATGTAGGTGGCCAGGAAGATAACAGTTACTTCTCAGTACTTTGATTCTGATGTTAAAGAATTGGAGAGTGAATATCTAGTTAATAGTTAATGACATGAACAGAATATCAGGAATAAGTTAGGATCAGAGATGAAGACTTTGGAGTTGTATCCGTGAAAGTTAGTAGGAGGATGGATGTCCTCATAAAATGGTCTGTGGAGGAGAAGCCCTCTTTGAGTTGGTATAGTGGAAGTTAGCTTTACTGTGGAGGAAGCATCATTAGGAGACTAAGGGAGGAAAAGAGATCCAGAAGGGTAAGAAAAAAGCCAAGATGGAAGAATGCCATGGAAGCCAAGCAAACAAAGACTTTGAAGAAGAAAGGAGAAACTTCAGGAAAAGAGTGAAAGAGAATGAAAAATAATCTTTAGAGTTGGCAACACAGGAGGTAGGAAAAAAGCCAGGTGCAGGCATGAAGGAAATGGAAGCAGGATGTTTTGGGTATTTGTTTGAAAACAAAAAAATAAGCAAGACAAGGAATATAAGAAATAAAATAATAGCCCAAAGAGGAATGTAGGTGAAAGAAGTATGTTTTTAAAATCAAAGACTTGTGAACATTTGAAAGAGTTAGTGGCATGTGAGAATTAATGTAAAAATAAAATTAAAGCATATATCTATTGAGAGGGAAGAGATAAAAGTGGGGAAGAAAGAGTGGCTGGAGCAAGAACACAGGATTTAGAGCTCAGTTGAAGAAACCCAATTTAGAAAGGAAGTGAACCACCTTTTTGGGAATGGGGACTTAGAAGGGAGTGTATATGACAAGATATCACAATGAAATACCCACATCTTTCAGAGCTAGTAAATAAGAATTTCTTTGGGTGGATATTGGAAAGGAAGCAAGAATTTGTATTATTATTACTTTTTAAGTATATTTATTTATTTTGGGGAGAGAGAGAGAAAGAACAAGAGAGAGAGGAAAGAGAGAATCCCAAGCAGACTCCACTCTGTCAGCGCAGAGCCTGATGTGGGGCTTGAACTCACGAACTATGAGATCATAACCTGAGCTGAAATCAAGAGTTGGGCACTTAACCACCTGAGCCACCAGGTGCCCCAGAAGAATTTGTATTATTAAACAACTCTCTAGAGTCTTAGGATGTCATTCTGGCACTAGATCATGAAATGACATTTGGAACACTCTCTTTTAAATTCTGCCAGTTAAAATTTTATTTGTGTTTCAAATGAATTTTATTTAGAAATATTAAGGCTATAAATTAAGACAAAATAGTTTTTGAGAAACAGTTACTGTATTTTCTCCAGCAGTTAGTCTTTTTGTAACAGGAGAATATAGTAAAATATAATTATTTTACAAAATTGAAATATCATTTATTTAAAGTTTTAAATGATGAAAGCTAATATTTTTCTCTTAAATCATTTTTATTAGAGTTTAACGGATACTTCAGGTATTTTATTTTAGGCAATTGGGGAGATATTAAAGCCTCTCTTTTCTTGAGATCTTTTTCAGCATTAGATATTTTCTATGTCCTAAATCTTCAGACATTTATCTTACTTCTGTAAAGCATAAGGAAACAACTCTAAGAATATCCATTTCCAGAGAATGTCTAATTAAATTATAGTATATTCTTTCATCAGAATATAATATAGTTTAAACTGATATAAACTAATGTTTATATTAATACAAATACGATACAAGGTCAAATATTTGATTATCTGTTGCTGTGTAAGAAAGCACTCCAAACTTCTTAAAGCAACAATAATTTATTTAACTTAAGATTCTGTAATTTGAGCAGAACTTGTTGGGGAAGACTTCTTTGTGTTGTATGTGACATCACCAAGGCAGGGTCAACTAGGGACTAGAGCATTCATTTCTAAGATTATTCTCTTAGATGGCTAGCAAGTTGGTGCTGGCTTTCAGCTGGGTTGAAAGCCTGGTTTCTGTCCATGTGGATCTCTCTGTGGGCTGCTTGGCCTCCTTCATGGCATTGTGGGAGAGTTCTCTGAGCAAGTGTCCCAAAGGCACCAGACAGAAGCTCTACCACCTTTATAGCCTCAGAAGTCATACCATCACTTCCACCATGGTCACAAGTTAGCCGATATTCAAGGCAAGGGAACATAGATCCTACCTCTCCATAAGTAAAAGTTTATTTATTTTTTATTTTATTTAAGTTTATTTATTTTTAGAGAGAGAGTGAGCATGAGTGGGGGTACGGGCCGAGAGAGTGAGAGAGAATCCCAAGCAGACTCCATGCTGTCAGCACAGAGCCTGATGTGGGGCTCAATCTTACTAAACATGAGATCATGACCTAAGCCAAAATCCAGAGTTGGACTCTTAACCAATGGAGCCACCCAGGCACCTCTATAGTCATTCTTGAAAAACACAGTCTGTCACATTAAATGGAGAAAGGATATAAATTATTTGCATAATAGTGATTATAACCTACATATTCTGTATCACCTAAATTAGTGACAAAACCTGTATATTTCTGTATAAATAGTACTTGAGAAAGGGAATCCACAAAAATGTGTATTATGGTCTGATGCTAAGACTTTTAAAAATTATTTTTATTATGTAATATATATCATAACTTATAAAATAGATGTAAATCACATGTTTATTTTTAAAAAATATAAAAATGAGTACTATATAATCTACCATCCAACTCTATTAATGGCAAAAAAAGAAAATCAGAACAACCCCCCCCCCCCAAAACAATTATAAGGTTTTGGAGATATCTCCCTCATTATTTAACAATTTTTCCTCATGTCATCATTTTCTTGTATTTAAAAAAAAAGCCACAATTGAAAGTAAAATAGTAATCTCTAAGGTTTATGCTGGCACCAGGTAGATCTATAAGACAGGAAAAACAGTTGCTCCTGTTATGATGGTTCTGTTCACTACTTCACTTCATTGAAGCATTGAAATCTGTTTATTCCTAGACATTTTATTTCCACAATATCTTTGGGTTTAGACACATCCTTTCTCATTTTTGAAGCTTCAAGTTAATTGGTAAAGATTTTAAAAATCTGTATTATTTATTAAAGTTGAATTTCCATTTTAGGATGTAGGTATTAGTTGAAGTATATAATATAAATATGGTTTGATTTTTAATTTTCTTTGGTAAAGTTTTGTAGTCTGTCCACTTCTTGTATGTCTTCTTCACCTTTTGTACTCAGGATAAAGCATCAGTCAGTTTCTTCTTACCTGTATTTGCAGCTTGCTATTTTTTCCTCTAAGCTTCCTATGCCACAGAGTTCCTCTAAAGGAGAAAAACATTCCAGTAGACATTGCTTTTCAAAACTAAAATTTTGTTATGTTTTTCTCTTCTCAATCTGCTTTTAACTCTTTGCCGTCCCTTACAGAGTCTAAATTATAGGTCAGAAGAATTGAGATGTTTTGAGAAAGCAATTTTAGGCTAAGGAAATTTTCACTAATTGTATGAGAGACTTCCTTTGAGGAAAAACAAAATACTGAGTTTTTTGGAAGTTCTTGGATGCTGGAAATGAGTTAACATTCAGATTCAATAGTAAGGAGGCTTTTAAAAAACATTTAACATTGATATATCACTACCTGGTTTATTAATATATTTTCTGGTTTTATAAATATTATGTAATAAGCGTCAATCATTTCACTCTCCTTGTGGGCTACCGCGCTTATCCTCCTACCCCAAATGCATAATTAATTCTCTGTCATTACCCGTTCTCTGGTTTATGATAGGATAGGTATTACATGCTAAGTTCTTTAATATATTAAATATATGTCCTTTGAGAATTTTAACTTAGCCCTTCCTCTTCCCTTTTCTTTTCTTTTTTCTTTCCCCTTTCCCTTTCCTTTTTTAAAGAGAGAGAGTGTGAGCAGCGGAGGGGCGGAAGGAGAGGGAGAATCTTAAGCGGGCTCCATACCCAGTGCAGAGTACATGATTGAGACATGATGACCTGAGCTGAAATCCAGAGTCATATGCTTAACTGACTGAGCCACCCAGGCACCCCCGGCCTAAAAATTTTCTATTTGGGCTAGAATCAATGCTTGTATTTACTCTCTTTTTTTTTCTTTTTTTTTTTTAGATTTTGTTTTCTTTTTAAACAATTTATTTGTTTATTATTTGAACAATTAAAATGAAGCACTATTTCCTAAATATGTTTATCAGGGCTTTATGTCTGTCTGTCTGTCTGTCTGTCTATCTCATAATAGCTACCATTATCTTCCTGATAAATTTATAAAGGAAAGTATCAGTTTACTCAGTGGCTATGTCTGTGCCAGAAAAAAATCCGCAAAAGAACTAAAAATTTGTTTAGTTTATCTATCTAAAAAAATCATGTGATTTTATTCAAATTGGTGTGTTTATTCAAATTGGTGTTCAAAGAAAATTTTTTTTCTTTTTTGGTAGAAAATTTACTTTTTGGTTAGCGCTGGAGAATCAATGGATTGTAAATACAGATAAATTGCAGAAGCAGAAACATGAGCAGTGTGAAAGATAAGTGGACATTTATCAAATGATATCAAATACATATCAATAAAACATTATCTGTGACCATTGCCTTGAAGTAAAGGTACATGATGATATGAATGCTTGTGATAGGGAATTACCTATTCAAGAAGGTCAGAGAATGCTTTCATGAACAAGCAATGCTTGCTCTCTAAACCTGTGAGATGATGGATTAGAGTTGGCTGAAGAGTGGAGATACCATTTCAGGGAGAGGCCCTGGGGTAGGAGGAAAAACAGATGAATTAAACTGTCATTGCATTTAGTTTTTAATTTTACTAATTTTTGTGCTAATACCATTGCCTAATAATGATCTTTTATATAAGCTTAATGGAGCCAACCCAAATTGAGTCCTTCTCAAATGTGTGTTAATTTATGTCCAGGACCAGTAGTGAATGTCATAACCCTTACTTTTAATTTCAATACTACAATAGCTTAAAATTACATCTTAATAGCCTCAGTCATTTGTGTTAAAATTAGAAGACATGCAATGTTCATGTTAAAAGTCAGATTAAAGGTCATTTAACTCAAATTCTATCCTGAGTGTTGGGGAAATGAAAATTTGGGTGTTCTCTGCTATTTTTAGTTTTGATTTGGCTTCTTCAAAGTGACACACAATTTCATTTATCACTTGTCTTATTCTAAAGTTTTGGATTAGTCTTCCTATCTGATATCAATTTTTCTGTATCTATTTTCAGTACATTGAAAAATTAGACTTCATTTCAATGCATAAGCATTCTAAAAAGGCACGGAAATACATGATGTTAGAGTTTAGACTTCGGGAATTGTTCTTGCCATTCTTTCATATACAGTATGTGAAAATACATACGACCTTGAATTTAAATTATGCTGGATTGGAATCATTTTTCCATACAGAATATCCATATGCCAGCAGAAGGATGCATGTCTTTTTTAAAGATAATGAGTATTAGGGCACCTGGGTGGCTCAGTCAGTTGAGCGTCTGACTTTAGCTCAGGTCATGATCTCACAGTTTGTGAGTTCGAGCCCTGCATTGGGCTCTCTGCTGTCAGCGCAGAACCCACATCAGATCCTCTGTCCTTCTCCCTCTGCCCCTCCCTAACTCATGCTCTCTCTCTCTCTCTCTCTCTCTCTCTCTCAAAAATAAATAAAACATTAAAAAAAAGAACATCAAAGATAATATTGTTCAAACGGAGACTTTGAGCCACATATGTTAGTAACAAAGAAATTCTTAGATTGAAATAATTTTATTTATTTGAATTATAAAAATGCTCTGTTGGTTGGCAGATAACATTCAGCTGTTAATCATCCAATTATTTTCTTTTAAAAATGGTCAACTTATGTTATTTTTGTGAAAAAATAGAAAATGAAGCAGTTTTTTTAAATTTTCATTGTGCTACTAATTTTAGCTTTATATAATTCCTAAGCAGAGAAAGACAAATTATATACCTTTCATATTGCAAACATATAAAAGCAATTTAAAAAATGCTTTCAAGATACAGGAGTTTGTATAGTTTTCATTATGGATGCATTTTTTTCATTATGATCACATTCTTAATATTTGGGGATGTCCTTCAGAAGAGAGATTTTTGTCCATTATTCTAACTAAATTATTTTATTAATTTATCATATCAAACAGAAACCACTAAGTAAAAGTAACTTTCTCAGAACTATCTCTTTCTCAGAAATTCCTCTTTAGCAGAAAATCCATTCTTAGGCTGAAGAATCTATGCATGACCCCAAATAAAGTGCATTGGTCCTCATACATCTTGATTGTATGTTTTGGCTCATCAGTGGGCCATCTTTGGAGATATGTTGAGGACTCCTCTTTAGCTATAATGTCTGCAGAATCAGCTTTTCAGTTCATTGTGTTCACTAAATTTTACATGTAGACCATAAGCTATATGCTGCATATATTGTGATAAAATTTGTCAGCTTTTATGCTCTTGTGCATAGACTGGTATAATCTTAGGCAATTTTCATATATATTTAGTTTGAAACAAAATGAAGTGGAAATTTAATAATTACCATGCTTTCTGTCTTTTTAGCTATCTGTTTGGCTGTTTCTCTCTAATCTTTTTCTTCTACAAGTTCACATCAGCTGGTTAATTTGATTGAAAACATGTGCCTAAACTATGTCAGGAAAGGTTACTGGTTTTTTTTTTTTTGTTTTGTTTTTGTTTTTTTGTTTTGTTTTTTTTTGGCTAGACCCCATGCCATTTTCTTCCTTCTTGTTAAACCCAGATGAAGATTCATAATACACACTCGGGCATTGCCTGTAAGGAAAACACAGCTATAGTTACTCACTTTGGTTAAGAGTTTCCCTGGATATTTCTAACATTGGTAAGGTTGTACATAGAATAGACAAACTGTTAAGACTAGTGAAGAAATCAACTCTTTAATGGGTAGCTTGCCCCAATTCACCTCATTCATGGGAAACCACATCATTTTCTCCAAAGCAGGTGCAAGTGACAGCAGCTAATTGCTGGATACTTCAGGGCCAACACATTTTTAAGAGATAAATTATTCCTCATTACTCTCACAGCCTAAATACATGGAATCTTGTGCATGCTACAATATTACTTGGCTTATTGTGAGTCCTCAGTAAAGATAAAATATCCCCAATCTTTTAGAAAAAAAGATTAATCTGGTTATCAGCCATAAGTAGTAATGTAATACTTTTATAGTTCAAAATAAAACACCAAGCATACATATGTTGTTCAGTAGAATATTTTTTAAAGGTTTATTTTTTAATGTGTATTTATTTTGAGAGAGAGTGAGTGAGGAAGAGAGAGCACAAGTTGGGGGAGAGGGGCAGAGAGAGACAGAGAGAGAGAGAGAATCTTAGGCAGGCTCCATATTCAGCACAGAGCCTGATATGGGGCTCAATCTAATGACTGTGAGATTGTGACCTGAGCTGATATTAAGAGTCGGACACTTACCTGACTGAGCCAGCCAGGTGCCCCAGAATTTTTTTTTTTAAACTGAGTCTGATTTCTCTTGTTTAGCTATAGAAAAACTCTAGCTCTATACGTCCTTCCTTCATGATAAGCTGCACCTCCTTTGTGTCTGAAGGAAAATAGACTGAAACCAAGGGCTGTAGAAGCTAAGCATTTCAAGTGCCCTTCCTCTAGGCACTTTCTATACATTATATAATTTATTCCTCACATCTGTCCTGGAAATTAAAGCATATTCATCCTTATTTTTTAGTGGAGGGAAGTGAAGCCCAGAGAGCTTTGAGTAACTTGGACAAAGTTTCATACTAAGTATTGACTCTGGGATCAGAACCCAGATGTGAGGAACTCCCAATCCTTTGCTTCTGTTATCTAGAATCCTCAGGTATTTTGAAATAGACAGTTGTAACAATTCAAAGAGTAAAATTAAGGAATCTACCAGCTTCCTTTTGAGTAACAGAGCGATATTATAAACTCATTAGCACTTACTGGTACAGCTTATACCAACACTCAAATGAGAGAGTGGGATCCTTTTCTTTCTTTTTTTTTTTTTTTTTTCATTTGTTGAAATTTATTTTTTTTCTTTTTTTTTTAATATATGAAATTTACTGTCAAATTGGTTTCCATACAACACCCAGTGCTCATCCCAAAAGGTGCCCTCCTCAATACCCATCACCCACCCTGCCCTCCCTCCCACCCCCCATCAACCCTCAGTTTGTTTTCAGTTTTTAACAGTCTCTTATGCTTTGGCTCTCTCGAGTGGGATCCTTTTCTTGTTCCCATTGCCATCATCTCTACCCCCAACACCTAGGGACACTCTTCATCTTGAGAGTTGAAAGTTCACAGACACCATTTCCATTCCACTCATTCCTTTCAGGCTGCTCTGGCTTAGATCAAGCAAGCTTCCCATATTTCATACTCCAATCCCTGTACTATCAGGGTCTGCACATCTTACAAAGTGGACATAGTACTGCTCTAAGTGTTGCTGTGTTTTCTCTCAGGGCAACCTATTCATTTAAAGATGGGGGCAGCCATGTTGACATGATTTGTGAATGTCAAATTCCTCCCTTAGCATAATTCTAGCTTGTAGTTATTCCTAACCACTATCTACTATAAGGCTAGTTAAAATTAACCTTTTCATAAAGTTTTCTTTCAAGAAAGTTTTTGTGTCCACCTAAGGTTGAGAGTACATCTGTATATGCTTAGGACCCATCAGTGGTTCCTCTGAGAATCTCAGAATATCTATGTGCCTCATGATGCTTCAACATGCAGGCAGGCATGCATTAGGCTTTGAAGAGAATCAGAATATCTTCAGCATCATCATAACTTTTCTTTTTTTTTTTTTTTTTTTTTTTTTAATTTTTTTTTAACGTTTATTTATTTTTGAGACAGAGAGAGACAGAGCATGAACAGGGGAGGAGCAGAGAGAGAGGGAGACACAGAATCTGAAACAGGCTCCAGGCTCTGAGCTGTCAGCACAGAGCCCGACGCGGGGCTCGAACTCACGGACCGTGAGATCATGACCTGAGCCGAAGTCAGACGCTTAACCGACCGAGCCACCCAGGCGCCCCATAACTTTTCTTTTTATACTACCGTCAGTATTCTGGATATTAGATTAGGTTAAGACATGATGAATCTTGCCTGAATAAGCCATGTTATACTCTCTCCCTAGGAAAAACTCCTTTCTCTATTTAATGCCTGAGAAAAGCCCAGTCATCTGAGTCTAGTTTAAATATCTTCATTTTATAAAGACTTTCCTAATTCCTAATTTAGTCTGTTTATCCTCTCTGATCTCTTAGGTTTCTCTACAAGAGCCCACCATTTTAATGCGTAGTTTTACTTCCTTTTATAGGTGGTTTCAATGTTTCAGATTGATAGATACTAAGGAGGCAGGTAGAACAAATTGTGATTATACATCCATTTCCTTCATTTATTCTGATTCTGAACAAACAACAGGTTTATCAGAATCAGAAACATCATAGCACACAGGTCCAAGTCACTCTTTTAAATATAAAGAAATTTATATTTAAAAAATAAAAAGTTATTTATATTTATATTTAAAAAAAACATTTATTTTTATTCTGTTCTACAAACCTGTTTCCAAACCTTTTACCCAGCCTTCTCCCAAGGTGCAGCCCCACTTGAATTTACAAAATACTTTATTCATATGTGTTATTTCATATTATAATATAATTATCAAAAGTTGGGGACCTCATTTCCAGGTGGTGAAGTTTTGCCTTTACCAAAATCTTTACTTGATCAAACTCCAAATGCCTTCTTGGCTTATCTCTTTGCTGTAACTAAAAGAATGCAAAATGTCCTATTGGTCCCTTGGCTGTTCCCCGTTTTCTCTAATTGTAAGGTCTCCTGGATCTACATCAGATTCCAGTCACAAATAGTAGGTCCCCAGGTTACCCATAACTTCTGTACAACTTGGCTACAAATCAGAGGTTTGCTTGATACCCCACCCCCATTCAATTATTTATTAAAATAGCATGGAACTTGGGGAAACATTTAACTTACACTTTGCCAGTTTATTATAGAATAAAGGCTATAATAAGGGATACAAATTAACAAAAAGCAGGTGAAGAGAAACATAGGGTAAGGTCAAGAATGGTTGTCAAGTACAGGTGCTTCTGTCCCTGTGGAATTGGGATGCATCACCCTCCCTGGATGCAGATGTGTTTGCCAACCCAAAGCTCTCTGAATCCTGTACTTTTGGGATTTTTGTGGAGGCTTCATCAAATAGTAGGAGGACCTACTACTTGCGACTGGCATCTGATATGCGGGGGGGTGGGGGGGCTGTCTCATGGGACACAGCCCTTACCCTGTGAGGTCTGTGTAACTCCATTCATGTTAAAATGGAATGGATAGGCATGATCGATTATTAACTCCATTTCCAGTCCCTGTCCCATCTCTAGAGAATGGGGAGAAAGCCTGAAAATTTAAACTTCTAATCATGGCTTGGTCTTCCCCGTGACCACTCCCCAGTCAGGAGACCACCAAGAATCAGCTCATTAGAACAAAAGACACAGCTATCAACCAGGAAATCCTAAAGGATTTAGGAGCTCTGTGTCAGGAACCAGGGACAAAGACCACATAGTAGTGCTCTTATCACTTGAGATATTATTGAATCTTAGAATTTTTTTTGTCATTTGCCTCACTGGTTTCTGAAATACCTGTTGCTTATAAGAAGGATTAGGTCAGGTTGATTCATAGGCTATCTGATTTATGTTTGTTTTATTTTGCTTCATAGCCAAAATTTTTATGATCTCTTTTTCTTTGGTGTTCTGATGCATCAGAGTTATGTGTCTAGGAGTGGGTCTTTTTGCATTCATCCTGTTTGGTACTCAGTGGGCCTTTTAAATCTAAACAGCCCCCCCCCCCGTTTTTTTGAGCTCTAGAATTTTTGTGCTGCTATTTATTTATTCTTTTTAAGTTCAAACTTTTTGATTCTGATTGACTCTAATTTTTGTCTCCCCCTCCCCCCAACTCTTTGCTTTTTGCTCTGTGTTCTAGGAGATTTCAAACTTTTTATTCTAGCTCTTCCCTCTACTCCTTTAATGTTTTTTTTTTCCTTTAGGATTCATAGGCAAGGAGAGAACAGATAGACTGCTTCACTTCATACTCATCTCTGTCTAAAGTGAAAAAGGCTGTTTCTAAGGCAATAACCACACACCAAGAGCCTTAAGTCCTCTAAATATGTTACTGAATTTCTTTAGAATGAAGGTTGCATACCAACAGCCAGAATGGATGTTGTTTTTGTTTTATAATTTCAGCCAACCTCTGAAAAATGAGATATTTCCGAGAAAACTGTATTTGTGGCTCCTCTTGAACTATCTGTAAGTGACAACAGTCATCTGAGACTACAGCATAGCTGCCCCATTGAAATAAACCATTTGCTCTTCAGTCCGGCATAGTCCCTACTGCTCCCTTTTGTTTTCCCAACGCTGGGGCTGAATGTTTATTGCTATGTGTTATTTTGCGAGTGTTATATGAGGAATATTTCTCTGTCTGCCACACCCTGATTGTACTCATTTATTACCTTAATCATGTCAAATTTGTTCTCATTTTAGCATCTGATTGGCAGTTCTCTGTGCTTGGAACTCTGTTTGCCCTAGTCTTTTTTGTATGTGTTTCCTTCTCATCATTCAGCTCTTAGCTCAATTGGTATCTCGTCAAAGAGGCTCTCTGTATGACCACTTAGCCAGAGTTGCTCAGATCCCCTCTTGTACCCTTATACCCTACATAATTTTTTCCAAGCACTGTTTATCTATTTCTTTTCATGCTTATATCTCTTTCTATCACAATAGAATTCAAGCTCCTAGAGGGTACGGTTTTTAGCTATCTCGTTTTCTACCTTATCCCTAGAATAGTACTTGGCACATAACAAGTCCTCAAAAAATGTTTATTGGCAAAATTGCTGACTAATAATTTCCCTACCAAAGGAGGAAAAATGATAGATATGTTCTGTGTTTTATGAAAACGAAAAAGGTCATATTTTATTGTAGACATGAAGAATATTGCTATGTGTTTAATATTTAAAGTAAATCTGTTACCTCAAGTCCCAGATTAGTCTTCTTTACTCCCCACTCATTTAAGTTGCATGTTCCTAACTCCCCTCCTCCATGACATCTGAGTGTACTATTCTTGTTTTAGAGCTTCAGCCAGGAATAAGCACTGCTGGAGTGTGGAATGGGGGTCTGATGCATGCTTCCTTTCTATGGTGGTCCTTTAATTCATCACTTCTATTTTTCCCCCTCATCTCACTTTTGTACTTAGTATCAGCTGATTCTGAGCTAGAGCTCTTCTGGAGCTGTATAACGAATAATGATGCCCACCTTTGCAGCAGCTGTGGTCCATGCACCTTCCTGTACCTTTTATCTTGTACCTTCTATCTTTAAAAAATGTGTCTATGGCAGTCTTTTTTATTATTATTAAAAAAATTTTTTTTGTTTATTTATATTTGAGAGGGAGAGACAGAGCAGCAGAAGGAGCAGCAGAAAGAGAGGGAGACACAGAATCTGAAGCAGGCTCCAGGCTCTGAGCTGTCAGCACTGAGCCCGACACGAGGCTCGAACTCACAAACCGTGAGATCATGACCTGAGCCAAAGTTGGACACTTAACCAACTGAGCCACCCAGGTGCCCTTGGCAGCAAGTCTTTAATGTGGCTGCCTCTTATCTCCATCTCTTGTTAGTCACATCCCAGTGTAGTTCTCTCGCACATGAAACCAGGGTTCATCTCTGTGAACAATAGCATATGCCAGAAGAGTTGGTGTGTCGCTTGCAAGATTAGGTTAGAAAAGAATTCCACTTTCATTTTGGATAACTCTCTTGCTCAATCACTCTTGCTCTCTCAGTTCACTCCATCTGGGTAGCCAGATACCAGTCATGAGGACATTGAGGCAGCCTATAAAGAAGACCACATTGTGAGAAATAGAAGCCTCCAGCTGACTGCCAACAAAGAGTTCAGACCTGTCAATAATAATGTAAACAAGCTTGGAGGTATATTCCCCAGCACCTTTCAAATTCTGTGATGCCAGCTAAGCCACTCTCAGATTTCTGATGCTCAGAAACTATATGAGATAGTAAATGCCTATTATTTTAAACTGCTACATTTGGGGATAATTTTTTTATATTGCAAGAGATAGCTGATACAGTGTCCAAAAGGTTGGGCTGATATCACCAACTTTCCACTCTTGGTGATCTTATATACTTACTCTGTTTTTATAAAGAAGTAGTGCATAAATAATAAATTATGAACAATAGAGAAACAGATCTAGAGGATTGGAGTAAGGGAAACAATGCTCAACATCAAATGCAGACAGATCCAACACTTAGACCCTAGGCTTCAAGACTCCTTCCACTAATAAATGGAGAGTGGAAAGATGCCTTCTCATGATGGAGATGGCTGACAATATGTATGTTGTGTAATGCCACTGTCACCATCTCAGTGATTGTTGTGGTTTACGTGGGCTTTTGTAATGTTGATCCACAGAAGGCGGCTCAGACTAAGAATCCTATTAAATGTAGGGAATGACTCAAGGGCGGTTGTAATATTTGAAGTCATTCCCTTATTTTATTCAGCCTAGGTGAGTTTGTTTGGAAGTGCAGTTTTAAATATACTTTTGCAGAATATAATTAGAAATTATTGGCATATAATATCTTTATATAAAAATTCTTCTTCATAATAAAAAGAATAATTCATACCTTTCTTTGGATATGAGATAAGATTTTAAAAATACATTTTATTTAGTGTTGCTTAGTTACTTAGAATATAAATCCTATTGTTTCCTGTGTCAGTTTAAGTAGCACTTATTAACCAAATGGCCATCCTTTATTCCTGTTACTACTCTGAGTTAATGTCCAATGGATAAAGTTTTCTTAGAGGCAAGATCTTATCAAAAATTACTGAAAGATTATCCCTCTTGGCTTGTTATGCATAGGGTCTTTTCTATGGTCTCAAAGATCTTTTAGTAGACAACACACCAATTTACAATTTGTACTGCCACACCATCTAAAATAGATTTGCTCTGATTCAGTCCCCTGAATTCATTCCAATAGCCTGAATTGTGGAAGGAAGTATGTTAAAAATTCTGTCTCAGTATCCTCTCTAGAATTTGGGCTTCCTATAAACAGAACCTGGGAAGGGGATTTGGTGCATATTGTTTATTGAGGGATGGTTCTCAGGAGAAGGAAAGGGAGAAAAGCAGGACTAGGCCAAGAAGGAGCTAAGCAAGCTAAGGTTATTAATTGGCTATAGTTCAGCTTCAGCATGATGCTGTGGGTATCTGTGAAGTGTACCACAGAACTGGTCTTACACTGAGGCAAGGCATTGACATTTCATGCTCCTATAGTCAGTCACTGGTTTCAGTGCATTTCTCCGAAGAAAGGGGAAGCTGGGAGATATTAGCTGTGAACATTTATACCAGGTGGGTAATCGGTACACTGGCCAGTGAAGGGGGTTTCGTAGGGCGCCGACAGTGTGTACTTCATGTTACATGTCAGAATTTTTGTTCTCATCCATTATTCAACAAGAATTTAGGCACCTATTATATGTCAGGCACTGTGCTAGATATATGATAATGAAAGATACAGCGCTTTGATTTCACCCAGAGAAAATAGACTAGCAAAAAGAATTATAACATGGTAGGATGAGTTCAAATAAAGGCACTAGAGCAGGATTAAAACATTCTAGTGTTGGAAATGGAAATGTATGAAAAACCTTTCCAGGCAGAGGGTGTGGCCTTTCTTGTGTCACAAGACAAGGCAGTGATGGTTGATAATGGAAGTGGAGGGGTAGGCAGTGAAACATATCAAAGCTTCTGCATTTGTGCAGGAGATGAAAGAAACATACAGAAGTACACAGATTTAGTCCTATTTTTTGGACTGGAAAGGATAGAGGTCTTTGTAGGCAACAGAAGTCAACTCTGCTTATAGACACAAAAGGAATCTATTAGAAAACTAAGTAAGTGCTTGTAGACACCGTACTTGAAGGAAAATTTGAGGAGCCAGCTTAGGAAAGAACAGAGGCCAGGCTTCTGTGCATATGAAGGTATCAGGCTCTAACGAACAACATCAGCAGAATTATATACCATTAGAATGCCTCAACCTGAAATTCATGTGGTCTTTGGTCATTCTGTTCAGGAATTATATTTTAGGAAGAGGGCATCTTATTGGTCACATTTTTATCACCTTTCTCCCGCTTAGCAAAAATGGGTGTACCATGATTGAAGATCCTACCAAGTATCTAATGGCAGTATCATAAATTTCTAAGGAAAATCAAGGTACTGTTATTACAAGTGGGGTCAATATTGGGCAAACAAAAACACAAATGTTCTTCTGTGTTTGGGCCAGAGGGCCAGTGTAAGCAGGAATGTTAGAGGGTTGACTGGAGCTAAGGATCTACCCTGCAGAGATAGGAAGTAGCATGGGGTAGAGGAAATGGTATTTCCATTTTGTTAGAAAAAGAAGAATGAAAGATACTGTTCTCTCTCTGTGTCTCTCTCACTTCTTTTTTTTTTTTTTTTTTAAGAGAGAGCATGCAAGTAGGGGAGAGGGTCTGAGGGGGAGAGAGAGAAAGAAAGAAGAAGAGAAAGAGAAAGAATCTTAAGCAGGCTCCACACTCAGGCAGAGCCCAATGCAGGGCTTGATCCCACAACCCTGGGATCCTGACTTGAGCTGAAATCAAGAGTTGGATGCTCAACTGACTGAGCCACCCAGGCACCTCTGGAAGATATTCTTTGTGTCAAATTCTTAAGTAGTATGTCCAGGTCATGACTGATTTGCTTAGGCTGTCATATCCTTTTGAAAATAGCAATTCGTATGGAAAATTCCTGATTGCCTTTGGGGAATTGTAAATGGGCATGGAACTGAGTTTTAAATTTTCTTACATCCATAGAATTTACTATTTTACTACCTTTTCAAATGTATCAAATTGTCCTTAGTATGTATAAGTCAATTCTCCAGATTCCTAACTTGTAACAATAAAATTATAAGAACATGGGGCGCCTGTGTGGCTCAGTCAGTTAAGTGTCCGACTTCAGCTAAGGTCATGATCTCACAGTCTGTGAGTTCGAGCCCCACAGTGGGCTCTGTGCTGACGGCTCGGAGCCTGGAGCCTGCTTCAGATTCCGTGTCTCCTTTTCTCTCTGCCCCTCCCCTGCTCATGCTCTGTCTTTCTGTCTCAAAAGTAAATAAAAAAACATTAAAAAAAATTTTAAAGAAAATTATAAGAACAAATGCAATAATGGCAGTGATGATAATGCTAACCTTTTTGCTAGAGTTATTAGAATCTGATGAAAGAAAACGTAATAAGTATAGCTGAAAGTATGACTTTATAAAGTGGTATGATTTAAAGCCAGTGATAACATTACTGTTTTAAGGGTTTTTTGGTTCTTGATAGAGTTATAATTGATTGTCAGCAAATACTGTGATTGAAATGAGTTTTTATTACCTAATTGCAAAATAACATTTTTATAATAGTTTGATAACATTTTATACCAATCTTGAAAGCTACACATACTTAGATTGCTGGCACTCCTAGATTCATGAAATTAAGTGACAGATGAATTCAAATGCGTTTGAAGACCTGTGTACTATCAGGTCACAACAAAACTTCGTAACTGCCATGCATTGAAAAATGGATTCAGGGACTAAACCATCTGTCTTATGGCACTGTGCAGCATGTTTTTCCTCTGCTAATTGCATATCTTCTTTTTCTCTTGCAAAACATTTGCTGAGAGTACCTTAAGAAAGAGAGTTGAAATGGAGTTGCTGCAATCAGAGAATGTTCTCTATTCTCTATTATATAATGAAGTGTTTGTATTTTTACCTGTAAAAGATTTAATTTTAATCTTACAGCCTTTGTTTTATGTAACCTTATGTTTCAAAGGGTATGTCTGAGTGTGATTTAACTGAATCACTACACTTTTTCAGACTGCAGGATATTTTTCTCAAGTAAGAAATGATTATATTAAAGATAGAATAAAGTAAATGATAATATTTCTACACATGCTAGAAATACCTGAAGTTGAAATGGCTAAAACCTACTAAAGGTTAAATAAAAGGGGCCAAAGTAATACTACAACTAGCATTTGCTAATCCAAGTGCTAAAAATGACAGGTTCTGAAGCCAGTGGAAAAGAAAGTGTTTTAAGCTGGGGAGCCTGGTTGGCTCAATCCGTTGAGCATCTGACTTCGGCTTAGGTCATGATCTCATGGTTTGTGGGGCCTGAGTCAGACTCTGTACTGACAGCTGATAGCCTGGAGCCTGCTTCAGATTCTGTGTCTCCCTCTCTCTGTGCCCCTCCCCTGCTCATGCTCTGTCTCTCTCTCTCTCTCTCTCTCTAAAATAAATATTAAAATAATTTTTAAAAAAGTGTTTTAAGCTAGTGGAAACTAGACAGGAAAAATTGTTTTCAAATTTCGTTACTATGTTTTTCTATACATTGACATAATGGATAGTAGAAAAGAAAGAGACTTTAGTCTCTACTTTTTACTCTTTTACATTTTAGTAAAGTTTACTAAATTTAGGCAAATACTGGAAAAAAAGTCTAGATTGGTTAAAAACCAGTGAAGTTTAAGGAAGCTGGATTTCCTTAACACCATGTTTCTCTAGCTTCTGTCATTAACTTATTCTTTTGAGGATATCATCTGTACAAATGTGCACTACCATTTATTTCCTTTTTCCCCCAAGCTGTCCTTTAAATCTAATTTTAAAAAAGTCCTAAGTCTTGTTCTAAGCACAATATCTGTAAATAAAAATTTTAATTAAAAAAAATTATCTACCACGTAAAATCATTGCGTGTGTCCCACTATGGACACATTGCTTTGAGAAAATTATGTTAAATGTATCCGAAGGGAACCATTCTTCTAAGATGAGAGATAAGAAATGGAGGAAGAAATCTAGAGAGCTAAATACAGAATTGCATAATTACCAGAAGCAGGAGAAAATTATACTAAATGTATACTAAGTTTATCCAAATCAGGTCTCTCCAATCATATTGTGAGTGGGTGATGTGAACCTATTTGGAGACTTTCCTGTCTCCCCCCGCCTCCCCCATCCACCCTTCCATAATTATCCTGGCTATCTGGGATCAGAAAAATTGCAGAATGGGCTTCAGTTGCCCTCATTTTCATCTAGAGGGTTTACTGCAGATGTTCTCCTTTTCTGTTCTCCATATGAACACTCCAGAGAAGGGGCTCTGACTGCTAAAATCTATTGATTTTTCTCACTTATTTCTGTGTACCCCTACTCAAATGTTCCCATACCACATATGTTATTTATTTTGGTTTGTCTCTTTTCCCCTTACTAGTTTATAGTTCCATGATGACTGGGATTGGTGTATTTTGTTCACTGCTGTATCTTCAACACTTAGAATAGATTCTGGCAATAACAGGTGTTCAATAAATATTTGTTAAATGAATGAGTGAATGAATGAAGGAATGATTTTAGCTTTGAATGTTACCTCATGTTCATATTTATTGTTGACTGTCTCGATAACACAAATTACCTCTCACCCAACACTCAAATCAATGCAAAATTGATTTTTGTCTTGCAGCTATTTAGTTACACAGAATTATCTTTTTCATTTAGTTTGACTCTAGCTTTTAGAGCTACACTTTTATTTAGATGAAACGTTAGACTTGAAACTCTAAAACATTCGGTGTGCCCAAGTAGTTTCCTTGACTCTTTAAAATTCAGTTTTGCATTAGAATTCCCCGTTGTTTTTCTTGTCATTGTACCTCTTGGGCTTTAAACTTGGTCATTTGATACAAATGGTATGTTTTATGGGTAGTGATTTTGTGAAAAGCATTTCAAGCTTCCATTTCTGCCCTTGCTTTGGTAAACAGCTTTTACTTAAGACACATGGTTCTTTTGGTCTTTTGTTAGTAAATATAATTTCATGGTTTTCAAAGGAAATGTTTTAATATCACTTCTTTTTTTTTACTTCTTGATTTCATATTTCTTTAATGCTGAATATGTGTCCTTAACAAATAACTGAGGCAGAGCATGGATTATATGCATTGATCTATATGGCCAGAGTGTATTTTTGTCTAAGATATGGGAAAGATGGCACAATAGGTTTTCCCAAAAATTTGTCCTATTTTGGATATATTCTAAAAGTTTAATCTGAATTTTTAGGTTGAGAATATTTTCATAAAAGCACCATTCAAAAAGATGTTCTGTATATGTTTGAATTTTTATTACTCAAAAACCTATTCATATTTCTTTCTTTACTTGCAATTCAAATCAAGTAGAGTGTGGTTTTGATCAAAATTAGGAGATTTCATTACCAGAGTTGGAATCTAAACTTTTTCAAACTTCAAGATTTGAAATTGTGTGTTTTCAGGGGTAGAGGATGACTTCATCTTTGAATTCAATACTTCAAATGATGAAGCAAGGCATAGAGATTTTTTTTTAAAGTGAGTAAGGCAGACAGTGAGAATTACACATACTTTACTTTCTTGTTTGCTGTGAGATGTAGGTTACCCACATTTGCTTGCTTCATATACCTGTCACTTTTTCAATCTTAATAAATGCATACAATTAAATGAAAAATTGTAGAAATAGAAAAAACGTAGATTGGGGCGCCTGGGTGGCGCAGTCGGTTAAGCGTCCGACTTCAGCCAGGTCACGATCTCGCGGTCCGTGAGTTCGAGCCCCGCGTCGGGCTCTGTGCTGACAGCTCAGAGCCTGGAGCCTGTTTCCGATTCTGTGTCTCCCTCTCTCTCTGCCCCTCCCCCGTTCATGCTCTGTCTCTCTCTGTCCCCAAAATAAATAAAAAACGTTGAAAAAAAATTTAAAAAAAAAAAAAAAAAAAAAAAAAAAAAAAAAAGAAAAAACGTAGATTATTCAGAAAAATCTGGTACTCTCAAATGTGAAAAGCAGATATATTTCCAAATGTCTCACAATTTAAAAATAACAGTAATACACAAATTCATAATCTGTGATAACACATAGAACATTAAAAAAGGCATACAAATATGCTAATTTGGAGAACATTTGTTTTCTTTCATAAATAATATTTAACACTAAAATCTTTCTGAAACAGTTATTTAAAACACTTAGTATATTATTACTCATGGCTGAATTATGTGGTATATTTAGGATTTTGCTATTATCATTTTGCTTTTTAGTTTGTGAACTTATTGAAATACATGTGATAAGAACATACTACTCTTCTTCTTCATCTTCTTGGTGACAAATTAGCAAAGAAGGATGTAAACAAAGAAGATGTAAATCTCCTAGCTAGAAGAGTACATGAAGGATACATTTTTTCAGATAACAATATAACCCTGAGAAGTGCTTTGGACAATAGAGGGTGTGACTTTAGAAGCATCATCTGAGATCTCCCCCAACTAGTTTATAGGCCAGTATGGATATAGATTTCATTTCTTTTATTCACTGCTCTATCTCCTGTAATGTGGCACTTAATAGGGTCTTGAAAATTAGTTGAATGAATGGATGCATTGTAATACAAGCTCATCAAATGATTCTGATGGAGGATTTACATGGACAAATTTGGAGGGAGTAGTGCTCACCATCTTCATTTCTCCTTGCTTTGATTACTCGATCCTGGGATGTTAGTTCAATTTCAGTTTGTCCTTGGTTGATAATGCCTTATAGGAACCCCCTCTCATTTCCCCCTCGAAATAGTTCATTCAAATTATCCTTTTAGAATACCCCTTCAGATTTTCTTTTCTTGTGATCCATACTAAGAAATACATTTCATATCATAATCTACACACATGTACCTTCGTACTAGTTTACCTGCCTACATGTCCACTGGAGGTGTCTTGTGGAGGTCACTGCTGACAGAGCAGCCATCATTTTAAATGTTGTGGGGTGCCGTGTCAGGGCAAGGAACAGCAATAGAAGGTCTTAAACATGCAGCTTCTGCTCACAGTTCATTTGCTAGAACTCATTACATGTTTTCATCCAACCACAAGGAAAACAGAGGTTGGAAAGAGTGGGAAGTTTTTGGGAAGCCACACTAATATTTATAATACACTGTTCTTGGACATTACCTGTAGGATGTTGCAAAATAAAATTGTAGGAGTCTGAGGCTTTCTCATTAACTGTAAGTGTTGGGAATATCTTTTGTATTATGTGGCTTACATTTTACTCCTTCAACAGTGTATTTTTTAATAGAAACTTTAATTTTTTCATGCAGTTCTGTTTATCAATTGTTTAATGTATTGCCAATGCTTTTCATGTCCTGTTAAAGAACTCTTTCCCTACTTAATGTAAATGAAAAATTTTTTATGTTGTCCTTCAGACACTTCGCTTTTCTTATTTAGTTCTACAGTCTACCTGGAATTGATGTTTTTAATGTAAGGTGTGAGGCAAAAGTCAAGTGCAATTTTTTCCTATATGGACATACACTATTTAGAAGACCATGTCATTCTCACAGATGTTCATATATGCATATATCTGTTTCTGAACTCTTCATTTGGGACCTGTATTTGTCTGTCCTTGTCCCTAAATCGTACTATCTTAATTACTTTTACTTTTATAATAAATGTAGATGTTCTATAAAGTAAGTACTTCAACTTTGTTGTTTTTCTCTGAGGGATTCTTTGCTGTCTTGACCATTAGCATTTCTCTGTGAATTTTAGAAACTGTTCTCTTTTTTTTGAATTTTATTTTTTATTTTATTTTTTATATGAAATGTATTGTCAAATTAGTTTCCATACAACACCCAGTGCTCATCCCAAAAGATGCCCTCTTCGATGCCCATCACCTACCCTCCCCCCCTCCCAGCCCCCATCAACCCTCAGTTTGTTCTCAGTTTTTAAGAGTCTCTTATGCTTTGGCTCTCTCTCCCACTCTAACCTCTTTTTTTTCTTTTTTTTCCTTCCCCTCCCCCATAGGTTTCTGTTAAGTTTCTCAGGATCCACATAAGAGTGAAAACATAGGGTATCTGTCTTTCTCTGTATGGCTTATTTCACTTAGGATCACACTCTCCAGTTCCATCCACGTTGCTACAAAGGGCCAGATTTCATTCTTTCTCATTGCCACCTAGTACTCCATTGTGTATATAAACCACAATTTCTTTATCCATTCATCAGTTGATGGACATTTAGGCTTTTTCCACAATTTGGCTATTGTTGAGAGTGCTGCTATAAACATTGGGGTACAAGTGCCCCTATGCATCAGTACTCCTGTATCCCTTGGGTAAATTCCTAGCAGTACTACTGCTGGGTCATAGGGTAGGTCTATTTTTAATTTTGTGAGGAACCTCCACACTGTCTTCCAGAGTGGCTGCACCAGTTTGCATTCCCACCAACAGTGCAAGAGGGTTCCTGTTTCTCCACATCCTCTCCAGCATCTATAGTCTCCTGATTTGTTCATTTTGGCCACTCTGACTGGCGTGAGGTGATATCTGAGTGTGGTTTTGATTTGTATTTCCCTGATGATGAGTGATGTTGAGCATCTTTTCATGTGCCTGTTGGCCATCCAGATGTCTTCTTTAGAGAAGTGTCTATTCATGTTTTCTGCCCATTTCTTCACTGTTTTTTTTGTTTTTTGGGTGTGGAGTTTGGTGAGCTCTTTATAGATTTTGGATACTAACCCTCTGTCCGGTATGTCATTTGCAAATATCTTTTCCCATTCCGTTGGTTGCCTTTTAGTTTTGTTGATTGTTTCCTTTGCAGTGCAGAAGCTTTTTATCTTCATGAGGTCCCAGTAGTTCATTTTTGCTTTTAATTCCCTTGCCTTTGGGGATGTGTCAAGTAAGAAATTGCTATGGCTGAGGTCAGAGAGGTCTTTTCCTGCTTTCTCCTCTAGGGTTTTGATGGTTTCCTGTCTCACATTCAGGTCCTTTATCCATTTTGAGTTTATTTTTGTGAATGGTGTAAGAAAGTGGTCTAGTTTCATTCTTCTGCATGTTGCTGTCCAGCACCGTTTGTTAAAGAGACTGTCTTTTTTCCATTGGATATTCTTTCCTGCTTTGTCAAAGATTAGTTGGCCATACATTTGTGGGTCTAGTTCTGGGATTTCTATTGTATTCCATTGGTCTATGTGTCTGTTTTTGTGCCAATACCATGCTGTCTTGATGATGACAGCTTTGTAGTAGAAGCTAAAGTCTGGGATTGTGATGCCTCCTGCTTTGGTCTTCTTCTTCAAAATTACTTTGGCTATTTGGGGCCTTTTGTGGTTCTATATGAATTTTAGGATTGCTTGTTCTAGCTTCGAGAAGAATGCTGGTGCAATTTTGATTGGGATTGCATTGAGTGTGTAGAGAGCTTTGGGTAGTATTGACATTTTAACAATATTTATTCTTCCAACCCATGAGTATGGAATGTTTTTCCATTTCTTTATATCTTCTTCAATTTCCTTCATAAGCTTTCTGTAGTTTTCAGCATACAGATCTTGTACATCTTTGGTTAGATTTATTGCTAGGTATTTTATGCAATTGTGAATGGGATCATAGAAACTGCTATTTCTACGAAAAGTGGGATTACATTGAAATAACTTTGAGAGACTTGACATCTTTATAGTATTGAATCTTCCTATTCATTCACATGGTAATCCTTTTATTTATTTTCTTTTTACTGTTTTCTATAATTTTCTATCTTATACATCTTCTGTTATTTATTTAATGTTCAGTTATTTAGTGCTATTATAAATGGTATTTAACATTTCTCTTTTCATTTATTGGTAGTATAAATGGACTGCAACTGATTTTTATGCATGCATTTTATATTTAGTAACCCTGCTAAATTTTTTTGTTAATTCTAATAGTGTATTTGTAATTTATTTTATAAGTTTCAGATCTCCTCTACAAGTATGGCAGTTTTCTTTCCAACCCTTCTATGTTTTTTCTTTTCATTATTGCTATAACTAAGACCTTCAGTAAATTATTGAATAAAGCCTGTACTCTTTTTGTTTTAATTCCTGATTTCAAAGGGATTATTTTCAACTATGTTTATTGTGGTGGCTTCTTGTGTTCTTGTTTTTTTTTCTATGTAGATATATTTTGTTGGCTAAAGAGTTTCCCTTCTAATCCTTGTTTGTTATGAGCATTCTTAAAAAATAAGAAATGATTTTTGATTTTTATCATTTTTTTCTGCCATTATGAAAACCATCATGTATTTTAATACTTTATTAAAGTCATATATTATTAATACTATATTGTGAAGTAATAACTTACATTGAATTTTAAATATTAAATGAATCTTGCATCCCTAGAATAAACCTAACCTGGTCATGATTTATATATCACCAAATTTAGTTTGTTAATACAGGAATACCTTGGAGGTATTAGGGGTTTCATTCCAGACTACTGTAAGGCAAATACTGCAAAAAGTGAGTCAAATGCATTTATTTGGTTTCCCAAAGCATATAAAACTTATATTTATTTACACTGTACTGTAGACTATTAAGTGTGTAATAGCATTATGTCTAAAAAATGTATATATTGTAATTAAAAAGTGTTCTGTCGCTAAAAAAATGTTAACCATCATCTGAGCTTTTAGCAAGTTGCAGTCACTCATCATAGATCACCATAACAAATGTAGTAATAATGAAAAATTTTAAAATATTGAGAGAATTCCCAAAATATGCCACAGAGACTTGAAGTAAGCAAATGTTGCTTGAAAAATGGCACCAGTAGACTTGCTTGAAGCAGGGTTGACATAAATGTTCAATTTGTAAAAAGTGCCGTAAAGCAAAGAGCAATAAAACAAGATATGTTTGTAGTTGATTTAGTAATTTACAGAAATTTATGAGTGAGATTGACTTACACATTTTCTGTCCCCTAATACTGTTATCAAATTTTGGTATAAGGGTTATTTTGGCCTTATGAAATAAAACAGTGTTCACTCTTTTTCTGTTTTCTGAAAGTTTGAGAAAGATTACTGTCATTTGGGTCTAAAATTTTTCTTTAGAATTTATCAGTAAAGCCCTCTGCCCCTTAAGTTTTCTTATAGAGATTATTTTAAATGATCAATTTATTAAAAGCTAGAGGACTGTCTAATATTTTTATTTCTTCTTGGAATTTTTTGTGTATTTCTAATAGTTCACCATTTTAGCTAAATTTAAAAATAATTTGCATCAATTTACTCATAATATCCTATTACTATTTAAAAATTGCTTTTTAATGTATGTAGGATCTATAATCATGTTCTATTTTTATTCATCATATTGATTCTTTTTGTATTTTTTTCTTTTTTATTGACATTTAAGGGTGTGCCAATTTTATTATTGTTTTCCTTTAAATAATTTTGGATTATTTGATAATTTTTATTAAATGTTCCTATCTTTATTATTTTTTCTATTTGCTTTTTTGTTCTTTTTTTTTTTCTGATTTCCCTAGATAGATGCTGAAATCAATGTAGTTCAGCCTTTTCTTTTTTTAAAATATGTGCATTTAAGCCAAGAAAATTCTCTCTAGATACACTTTTAGGTACATCCTACAACTTCTGACATACAATATTTTTATGATTGATTAATTTAAAAATTTTTCTATTTTCACTATATTTTATTTGACTATATAAATTTGACTATATTTATATGCATATATAGACTTTCTAGTTATCATTTTTTATTGATTTCTTGCTTAATTACATATGGTTAGAGTATATAATCCTCATGATACAATGTTCTTTGGAGTTTAAGACTTGCTTTTTGATTTATCATATGGTAAATTTTGACAGATATCCTATGAACATTGTGTAGAATGTGCATTTTGAAACTGTTGTGTGCAGGGTTCTATATGGGTCAATTAGGTCAAGTTTATTCATGTTTTTCAAGGGTTCTGTACACTCAACATATAGATCATTGATATATATGTATTTAATTCAATTTCTTTTAAAAACATTTTAAGGTTTCATTATTTTGAGAGAGAGAGAGGGACAGTGTGAGTGAGGCAGAGGGAGAGGGAGAGGGAGAGGGAGAGGGAGAGGGAGAGGGAGGGAGGGAGGGAGAGAGAGAGAGAGAGAGAGAGAGAGAGAGAGAGAATCCCAAGCAGGCTCCACACTGTGAGCACAACCTCCAATGGGGGCTCAAACTCATAAAACAATGAGATCATGACCTGAGCCAAAACAGAGAGTTGAACACTTAACCAACTGGGACACCCAGGTGCCCTCATGTATCAATTTGTTTTAAAAATGTTTAAAAAATTTCACACTCTAATTGTGGATTTGACTATTCCTTTTTTTAATTCTGTGATATTTTGCTTTTTCTCTTTCACTTATATTATCAAGTATATACCTTCCGAGGAAATCCACTTTGTATTGTTCTAAAATGTCTTTCTTTGTCTCTAAACACTTGATCTACTTTGTTTGATAATTAGTATAATTGAACTAGTTTTTTAAATTAGTATTTGCATAATAAATCTTGGCCCAACATTTTACTTTCATTATTTCTAAATCCTTTATGTGTGTCTTATAAACAACAGAGTTAAGGTTATTTGAAATATCAGTTGATAATATTTGTCTTTCAATTACAATATTTAATCAATTTACTTTTGATGTAAAAATTGATATATTTAGCTTAAAGTCTACCATTTTACATTTTGCTTTATAAATATCTGGCCAGTTGACACCTCAGTGGGGAGCCAAGATGGTGGAATAGAGTGAAGTATTTTGTGTGTCTCGTGTTCATGAAACACAGCCAGACCAACACTAAACCATGCTGCACACTTAGAAAACTGATCTGAGGATTAACTCACAATCTGCACAACCTGAACCACAGAATTCAGCAACTACATGGCACAGAGAGGTGAACTTGGGGAGAGAGAAGCCATGGAGGGCAGGGAGACACTATTGCGTGTGGAGAGAGAACAGAGATGGCGGCGGGGGGTGGGGGGGAGACAATACGGGAAAAGCACCCCAAAGCAGCTGGAGAGAGAGTGGAAAATTGGAAATACCTGCAGGGACTGAACAAAAAGGGAGAAAGGAGAGGGTTTAAATTCCATTAAGACTGTAAACAGGGGGAGCGCAGAGTCTGAAACTCCGCAGCTCAATACCTGACAGTGTTCTGGTGGGAAGGCTGAATCCCCAGGAGCAGATTGGGGTCCGGAGTTTCTCAGGCCACACAGAGAGAAGCAGTTCCACTGCTGCAAGGACATTTGATAGAGGCTGTGAGACCACCTGGTCCCATTAGACCCCAGAGAACACCCACATTTGCTGGTGCTGGAACAAGTTCATTAAGGGTGAACCCTGGAGCCAGATATGTGTTGTGATTTTTCATAATCCGTGAAACACTGCTGCTACACTATCTCTTGAGCTTTTTCTGGGGCAGGCTGGCACCTGGCCTCAGTTTCTGGGCAGGGGCAGCAGCAGTCCCATGAACGTTCCTGGGTGTGGCTGGCAACGGGCCATTGCTCAGTGAGACCCTCTACAGAGGGACAGAACAGGTCAAAGCCACAGTACCTCAGAAATAAGAGGCCGGGGAAAACAGCGGCATCTGAGACAAAACTCGGGAGAGAGGTACTATCTGGGGTTTGGTCATGGAAAGTGTAAAGCGGGGAGTGGACGAAAGCTGAAGACAAAGGATGGGTGTGCGATTGCTGATTGGAGAGAACAAAGTTCCAATACTAGAGACTGAGTAGTTGGGTGACGCCATTTTCACCATTCCTGTGCATGTGAATATGCACCTGCAAGCGCCACAACAATCCACCCCAGTAGGCTAGCAGCACCATCTAGTGTGGAACGAACCCATTACACTAAGCCCTGCCCAAATGGGCTAACCATGCTCTTGAAGAACACAAGTCTCAACGCCTGCTTAGTTTATGGACTATAAAGTGCTTCAGAGTTTGCCTTCTAGGGGAAAACAAAGTAATTTCTGTTGTATTTCAGTCTGTTAGGTCCATCTATTCAATATTCATTCTTTTTTATTCTCTTTTTCATTTCTTTTCATTTTCTTGAATACAGAAAGAGAAAACAATCATTTTTATTTTTAATTTTTATTAAGAGTATTTTCTTTAATTTTTTTACTATATTTTTTACTTTTGTGTAAATTTTACCAAATACTATTTTACTTCCATCATTTCATTTTAGTCTACTTCAGTGTATTCACTTTTTCAAATTTTCAAGCAATTTCCTTTATGTTTTTTTTCTTTTTTGTGTTCCCCCCCCCCCTTTTTTTTCTCTAATATATCAAGCCACTTTCAACACTCAGACCAAAACACACCTAGGATCTAGCATCATCTATTTGATTTTTTTTTGTGTATGTGTTTTTAATTTTAATATTTTTTTAATTTTAATTTTGTTCAATTTTAGTTTTTTCTACCATCTTAATTCCTTTTCTCCCTTCAAAATGATGAAACGAAGGAATTCACCCCAAAAGAAAGAGCAAGAAGAAAAAACAGCCAAGGGCTTAACCAACACAGATACAAGCAAGAAGTCTCAAACAGAATTTAGAATCACGATAATAAGAATACTAGCTGGAGTTGAAAATCGATTAGAATCCCTTTCTGTGGAGATAAAAGAAGTAAAAACTAGTTAGGATGAAATAAAAAATTCTATAACTGAGCAGCAATCACGGATGGATGCTGCAGTGGAAATGATGGATGAGGCAGAACAGAGAATCAGCAATATAGGGGACAAACTCATGGAGAATAATGAAGCAGAAAAACAGAGGGAGATTAAGGCAAAAGAGCAGGATTGAAGAATTAGAGAAACCAGTGACTCATTAAAAAGGAACATCAGAATCATAGGGGTCCCAGAAGAGGAAGAGAGAAAGAAATAGGGGTAGAAGGGTTATGTGAGCAAGTCTTAGCGGAAAACTTTCCTAATCTGGGGAAAGACACAGACATCAAACCCAGGAAGCACAGAGGACCCCCATTAGATTCAACAAAAATGACCATCAACAAGGCATATCATAGTCAAATTCACAAAATACTCAGGCACGGCGAGAATAATGAAAGCAGCAAGGGCAAACAAGTCCTTAACCTACAAAGGAAGACAGATCAGGTTTGCAGCAGACCTATGCACAGAAACTTGGCAGGCCAGAAAGGAGTGGCAGGATATATTCAGTGTGCTGAATCAGAAAAGTATGTAGCCAAGAATTCTTTATCCAGCAAGGCTGTCATTCAAAATAGAAGGAGAGAAAAAGTTTCCCAGACAAACAAAAATTAAAGGAGTTTGTGACCACTAAACCACCCCTGAAAGAAATTTTAAGGGGGACTCTCTGAGGGGAGAAAAGAAAGATGAAAAAATACATAAATAAATAAGTAAATACATATATACATACATGCATACATACCCAAAGGAGCAAAGATGAGAAAGGACCAGAGAACACCACCAGAAGCTCCAGCGCTACAAGCAACATAATGGCAATAAATTCATGTCTTTCAATACACTCTAAACATCAATGGACTCAATGCTCCAATCAAAGACAAAGGGTAACAGAATGGAAAAGAAAACAAGATCCATCTATATGCTTTCTACAAGAGACCTGCTTCAGACCTAAAGACACCTTCAGATTGAAAATAAGGGGATGGAGAACCATCTATCATGCTAATGGTCAACAAAAGAAAGCCGAAGTAGCCATACTTATATCAGACAATCTAGACTTTAAAATAAAGACTGTATCAAGAGGTGAAGAAGGGCATTATATCATAATTCAGGGGTCTATCCACCAAGAAGACCTAACAATTGTAAACATTTATGCACCAAATGTGGCAACACCCAAATATATAAATCAATTAATCACAAACAAAAAGAAACTCATCGATAGTTAATACCATAATAGAAGTCTTCAACACCCACTCACAACAATGGACAGATCATTTAATCAAAAAATCAACAAGGAAACAATGGCTTTGAATGACACACTGGATCAGATGAACTTAACAGATATATTCAGAACATTTCATCCTAAAGCAACAGACTATACATTCTTCTCCAGTGCACATGGAACATTCTCCAGAGTAGACCACTTACTGGGTCACAAATCAACCCTCAACAAGTACAAAAAGATCAAGATCATACCATGCATATTTTCAGACCACAAAACTGTGAAACTCGAAATCAACCACAAGAAAAAATTTGGAAAGGTAACAAATACTTGGAGAGTGAAGAATATCTTACTAAAGAATGAATGGGTTAACCAAGAAGTTAAAGAGGAAATTAAAAAGTATATGGAAGCCAATGAAAGTGGTAACACCACAACCCAAAACCTCAGTGAGACATCCAAGGCGTTCATAAGAGGAAAGTATATAGCAATCCAGAAGGAAGGAAGGAAGGAAGGAAGGACGGAAGGAAGGAAAGAAGGAAGAAAGATCTTAGATACACAACCTAACCTTATGCCTTAAGGAGCTGGAAAAAAAAACAGCAAATAAAACCCAAAAACAGCAGAACACAGGAAATAATAAAGATTAGAGCAGAAATTAATGCTATCGAAACCAAAAAAAAAAAAAAAAAAAACCAAACAGTAGAACAGATCAATGAAACCAGAGGCTGGTTCTTTGAAAGAATTAACAAAATTGACAAACCACTAGCCAGTTTGATCCAAAGGAAAAAGGAAAGGACCCAAATAAATAAAATCAAGAATGAAAGAGGAGAGATCACAACCAACACAGCAGAAATAAAAACAATAATAAGAGAATATTATGAGCAATTATATGCCAATAAGATGGGCAATCTGGAAGAAATGGACAAATCCTAGAAACATATAAGCTACTGAAACAGGAAGAAATAGAAAATTTCAACAGATCCATACCAGTAAGGAAATCAAATTAGTAATCAAAACTCTCCCAAAAAACAAGAGTCCAGGGCCAGATGGCTTTCCAGGGGAATTCTACCAAACGTTTAAGGAAGAGTTAACACCTATTCTCTTGAAGCTGTTCCAAAAAATAGAAATGGAAGGAAAACTTCCAAACTCTTGCTATGAAGCCAGTACTACCTTGATTCCAAACCCAGACAGAGACCCCACTAAAAAGGAGAACTAGAGACCAATTTCTCTGATGAACATGGATGTAAAGATCTTCAAGATATTAGCCAACCAGATCGAACAGTACATTAAAAAAATTATTCACCATGACAAAATGGGAGTTATACCTGGGATGCAGGGCTGGCTCAATATCTGCAAAACAATTAATGTGATGCATCATATCAATAAAAGAAAAGACAAGAACCATATGATTCTCTCAATAGATGCAGAGAAAGCATTTGACAAAATACAGCATCCTTTCTTGATAAACAAACCCTCAAGAAAGTAGGGATGGAAGGAGCATGCCTCGGGATCATAAAAGCCATATATGAATGACCCAATGCTAATATCATCCTCAATGGAGAAAAACTGAGAGCTTTCCCCCTAAGGTCAGGAACAAGACAGGGATGTCCACTCTCACCACTGTTATTCAACATAGTATTGGAAGTCTTAACCTCTGCAACCAGACTACACAAAAAAAAGGAAAGCCATCCAAATTGATCAGGAGGAAGTCAGATTTTCACTCTTCGCAGATGACATGATACTTTATATAGAATACCATAAAGATTCCACCAAAAAACTGCTAGAACTGATTCATGAATGAAGCAAGTTGCAGTATATAAAATCAATGCAAAGAAATCATTTGCATTCCTGTACATCAACAATGAAGCAGCAGAAAGAGAAATCAAGGAATCGATCCCATTTACAATTGCACCAGAAACCATAAAATCCCTAGAAATAAATCTAACCAAAGAGGTGAAAAATCTATACACTGAAAACTGTAGAAAGCTTATGAAAGAATTGAAGAAGACACAAAAAAATGGAAAAAGATTGGGGCGCCTGTGTGGCTCAGTCGGTTGAGCGTCCGACTTCGGCTCAGGTCATGATCTCACGGTCTGTGAGTTCGAGCCCCGCGTCGGGCTCTGTGCTGACAGCTCAGAGCCTGGAGCCTGCTTCAGATTTTGTGTTTCCCTCTCTCTCTGACCCTCTCCCGTTCATGCTCTGTCTCTCTCTCTCTCAAAAACTAAATAAATATTTAAAAAAAATGGAAAAAGATTCCATGCTCCTGGATAGGAAGAACAAATAATGTTAAAATGTCGATACTACCCAAAGCAATCTACATATTCAATGCAATCCATATCAAAATAACACCAGCATTCTTCACAGAGCTAGAACAAATAATCCTAATATTTGCATGGAACCAGAAAAGACCCCAAATAGCCAAAGCAATCTTGAAAAAGAAAACCAAAGCAGGAGGCATCACAATCCCAGACTTCAAGCTATACTACAAAGCTGTAATCATCAAGACAATATGGTACTGGCACAAGAACAGACACTCAGATCAATGGAACAGAATAGAGAACCCAGAAATGGACGCACAAGTGTATGGCCAACTAATCTTTGACAAAGCAGGAAAGAATATCCAGTGGAATAAAGACAGTCTCTTCAGCAAGTTGTGCTGGGAAAATTGGCAGCGACGTGTAGAACAATGAACTTGGGCCACTTTCTTACACCATACACAAAACTAAACTCAAAATGGATGAAAGATCTAAATGTAAGACAGGTAGCCATCAAAATCCTCGAGGAGAAAGCAGGAAAAACTTCTTTCAACTTGCCCACAGCAACTTCTTACTCAACATGTCTCTGGAGGCAAGGGAAACAAAAGCAAAAATGAACTACTGGGACCTCATCAAAATAAAAGCTTCTGCACAACGAAGGAAACAATCAGCAAAACTAAAAGGCAACCGAGAGAATGGGAGAAGATTTTTGCAAATGACATATCATATAAAGGGTTAGTATTCAAAATCTATGAAGAACTTATCAAACTCAACACCCAAAAACAAATAATCCAGTGAAGAAATGGGCAAAAGACATGAATAGACACTTCTCCAAGGAAGACATCCAGATGCCAACAGACACATGAAAAAATGCTCAACATCACTCATCATCGGGGAACTACAAATCAAAACCACAATGAGATACCACCTTACACCTGTCAGAATGGCTCACATTAAGAACTCAGGCAGCAACAGATGTTGGCAATTTTGTGGAGAAAGAGGATCTCTTTTGCATTGTTGGGGTAATGCAAGGTGGTGCAGCCACTATGGTAAACTACCTCAAAAAACTAAAAATAGAACTGCCTACGACCCAGCAATTGCACTACCAGATATTTATCCAAGGGATTCAGGTGTGCTGTTTCAAAGGGACCTGTGCACCCCAATGTTTATAGCAGCACTATCAACAATAGCCAACGTATGGAAAGAGCCCAAATGTCCATCAATGGACATTATATATATATATATATATATATATATATATATATATATATATGAATAAAATCTTGCCATTTGCAACTGCATGAATGGAACTGGAGGGTATTAGGCTAAGTGAAATTAGTCAGTGAGAGAAAGACAAATATCATATGACTTCACTCATATGAGGACTTTAAGAGACAAAACAGATGAACATAAGGGAAGGTAAACAAAAATATAAAAAAACATGGAGGGGCACAAAACTTGAGAGACTCTTAAATATGGAGAACAAACTGAGGGTTACTGGAGGGGTTGTGGGAGGGTGAATGGGCTAAATGTGTAAGGGGAATTATGGAGCTTACTCCTGAAATCATTGTTGCGCTATATGCTGCCTAATTTTGATGTAAATGAACAATAATAAATAAATAAATACATTTTTTAATAAACGAATAAATATCTGGCAAATTTGGTCTTCCTTTATACCTCTATCCTTTTTAAAGAAAATATATATATATATTTTAATGTTTATTTATTTTTGAGACAGAGAGAGACAAAGCATGAGCGAGGGAGGGGCAGAGAGAGAGAGGGAGACACAGAATCCGAAGCAGGCTCCAGCCTCTGAGCTGTCAGCACAGAGCCCGACACACAAACACAGACACACACACACACACACACCCCACATGTTCTTTATCCATTCATCTATCAATGGACACTTGGGCTGCTTCCATAATTTGGCTATTGTAAATAATGCAATAAATATGGGGGTGCATATATCTTTTCAAATTAGTGTTTTCATATTCTTTGGGTAAATACCCAGTAGTGAAAATACTGGATATATGGCAGTTCTATTTTTAATTTTTGAGGAACCTCCATACTTCCACTGTGCCTGCACCAATCTGCATTCCCAGCAGCCATGCGTGAAGATTACTGTTTCCCCACATTCTCACCAACACTTGTTTCTTGTGTGTGTGTGTGTTTTTTTTTTTTTAACAATTTGACAGGTGTTAGGTGGTATCTCATTGTGGTTTTGATTTGCATTTTCCTGATGATGAGTGAGTGATGTTGAGAATCTTGTGTTGGTTGGCCATCTGGGTGTCTTGTTTGGAGGAATGTCTGTTCATGTCTTCTATTTTTTAATAGAATTTTTTTTGGTGTTGAGTTATATAATTTCTTTATATATTTTGGATACTAACCCTTTATTGGATATATGATTTGCAAATATCTTCTAATATTGACTGGATTGTCTTTTAGTTTTGTTGATTATTTCCTTTGCTGTGCAAGAGCTTTTTATTTTGATGTAGTCCAATAGTTTATTTTCACTTTTGTTTCCCTTGCCTCAGGAAACATCTAGAAAAATGTTGCTATGGCCAATGTCAGAGAAATTACTGCGTATGGTCTTTCCTAGGATTTTTATGGTTTCAGTTTTCACATTTAGGTCCTTAATCCATTTTGAGTTTATTTTTGTGTCTGGTGTAAGACAGTGGTCCAGTTTCATTTTTTTGCATGTAGCTCTCTAGTTTTCTCTGAGCCATTTGTTGAAGAGACTGTCTTTTTCACCACTGGATATTCTTTCTTGCTTTGCTGAAGTTTAATTGACCACACGACTCTGGGTTTATTTCTGGGTTCTGTATTTTGTTCCATTGATTGATATGTCTTTTTGCCAGTGCCATACTGTTTGGATTACTACAGCTTTATAATATATCTTAAAATCTGGGTTGTGGTACCTCCAATTTCATTCTTCTTTCTCAAGATTGCTGTGGCTAGTTTTGGGTCTTTTGTGGTTCCATACAAATTTTAGGATGACTTGTTCTAGTTCTGTGAAAAATGCTGTTGGAATTTTGATAGAGATTGCATTAAATCCTTAGATTCCTTTGGGTAGTATAGACATTTTAACAACATTTGTTCTTCCAATCCATGAGCATGGAATATCTTTCCATTTGTTTGTGTTATCTTTGATTTCTTTCATCAGTGTTTTATACTTTTCAGAGTATATAGCTCTTCCATCTCCTTTCACCTAGTCAACATTTAAATGACATTTTCTCTTCACACCAAGCTCTAGGGGAATAATATGAAGATGTATTCCTGAAAAAAAATTAATCTCTATTCTGTCTAGCTCTGAGTTTTAAAATGCTGATTTCTTTGAATGTTTTTTTTACCTCTTCTAATTTTTCACTTTTAAACCTAAAGCTAGATGATTTAAAAAATTTTATAGTTTAATAAAGGACAATATAATTATATTTTGCATAAACATACATATTTTAATAAACATAAACATAGGGGCTCCTGGGTGGCTCAGTCGGTTAAGCATCCGACTTTGGCTTAAGACATGATCTCATGGTTTGTGCCTTCGGGCCCCATGTCGGCTCTATTCTGACAGCTCAGAGTCTGGAGCCTGCTTCAGTTTGTTTCTGCCTCTCCCCTGCTTGTGCTCTGTCTGTCTGTCTCTCTCTCTCTCAAACACAAATAAACATTAAAAAATATTTAAACATAAACCTAAGTATTTCCAGGTAAAATAAATATAAAAAGTATGAAAATATATAAATAAAATTTAAAAAATATTTAAAAAATAAGTTCAAGCATTGTTATCAGTTTCTATTAAGATTACATAAAGGGATAAAAATGTTTTCATAATTTTAAAATTTTTTATGTGAAGGAGACTTATAATTTAGTCATGATTTATAAACTAGCTTATCCTTTTATTGAGTAATAATCAGTTGTTTTGAGATTTTATGATAAGTTGATAGCTACTTAGAAATTAACGGGAATCAACTACTTTCACTCCTTAGAACATTTCAATTAGTATCTGCATTGTTTATCTTGTATCTCCAAACTGAAAACATTTTAAAGTTACAATTAGGTTGATGAGGATATATTGACTAAAATAAAGATTTCTCCAATGTTAATTTACTTAACTTGAGTAGTTAAGTAAACAACGAAACTAGTTAATGAAGTAGTTAATGAAAAACAATGAGAAATATTTTGAACTTGAAGTACAAATTCATATGTACACTTAAGGTTTTGAAAATAAACAGTTCTTTTTTCTTAAATTTTATATTTCAATTTTATTATTTCTTTGGGCCAATTTAAAAAACATACTAGGTTCTATCCTTTGGTAGCCATTTTGTTTTGTTACTATAGCCTGCATACTTACCATCAGTTTTTCATTCTTTGTATGCTATTTATTACAAAGAATTGTGAATATAACTCTATGCAAAAATAACTACTGAAAACAAACCAGAATATCTGTTTCTTCATGTACCATTCATCAAATACTTTTGAGTATGTGCTATGTGTCAAACACTGTGTTTGATGCTGGAAACCCAAAAATGAACTGAAAGTAGCATTTTCCTCAGGGAGCTATAAGCTTAGTGGGGATACAGACAAGGAAAAAGAAAGTTATGTCTGATGTGATAAATGCAACTCCAGAATTAAATGGAGCATACCATGGAATCACATTCTTTTCTAATAGTGGCCGAACAGTGTCTGTGGTATATGGAGAAGTAGGAGCCTCTTCTGTCCTTTGTTTATAAGGAATCAGAGGGGAGCGGGGGAGAACTTGTGAATCAATCATTTGTTAGAGAACAACATTCCAATGAGTTGTGTAAATGAGTTGGAAACAGATTGAAGTTCCTTAATTCATGAAGCCCTAAAAATTGTTTGGGACAAGTGTGCTTTGGTTTTGCCAAGCTCTACTGTATGAAAGATAGTTTGTCATTTTGTTGACCCGTATCCACCCCAATTTAATGTTACTCATTGTGCTGTCATCAGATCTTAAAAGAAAAGTGCAGAACATGGATATTAGAAGTGCCATGAATTACAATAATGTGATAGAGGCAAACAACAACAACAATATTGTGTTTATGTGTGTGTGTGTGCACATTTGTGAAGTGTGGTGCATACGTGTGTGTATTTTCATATGGATATGCATATGTGTGTGTGTGTGTGTGTGTGCGCGTGCATGTGTAGTACATATTTATATGGATGTACATGGTAAAGGAACTCTGGTTAAACAATATTTGTGCCACAGTGGATAGTGTTAGCTGGGACTGCCTTAATTTACATTGTAGGTTTTCTCATTACAAAGAGCATCATCATATTGTCATGTCCTTTCTCAAAGGTGCTTTGGGGGCTCCTGGGTGGCTCAGTAGGTTGACATGAAACTTTGGCTCAAGTCACGATCTCAGGCTCATGAGTTTGAGCCCGGCATTGGGCTTGCTGCTGCCAGCACAGAGTGAACTTCTGATCCTTTGTCCCCTTTCTCTCTGCTCCTCCCCCCACTCATGCTTGCTCGCTCTCTCTTTTTCTCTCTCTGTCTCTCAAAAATTAATAAACATTAAAAAAATTTTAAAAAGGTGCTTTGGATTTCCTAAGCACCTCTTAAAGAGTCAATGTGGTATAGTAGCTAAGAACCCAGATCCTAGAGCCAGACTGCCTGCGTTTGAATCTTCCTTTCACCATTTATTACTTTTAACACATTACTGAACTCTCTGTACCCTGGTTTCAATGACTATAAAATGAGGATAATAATACCTATTTTATAGGATTATTGTGAGGATTATATTATATGTATATAAAGTTCTTAGAAGAGTACTGTGTACATAGTACTCTATAAGTATATATGAACTGTTAGTGGTTGCATCATATCTGGCATGCCTATTTTATACTGGGACTTGGTTGTGATTATGTGGATTCTTGGAAGGAAGGAAGGAAGGAAAGAAAGAAGGAAGAAAATAATTTGCATTTATAAAATTCTGGTTAAGTATTCACATATTTTATAGGTGAAGTCAACTATGGCTAGAATATAATTTCCCAGATTCTCAATCCTATGGTTTTTCTTTTTATACTTTTTTTTTAAGTAGGCTCCATGCCCAATTCACGACCCTGAGATTAAGACCTGAGCTGTTATTAAAGAGTTGGACGCTTAACCAACAGAGCCACCCAGGTACCCCCTGTGGTTTTTCTGATTACACACACACACACTGATAATGAGATCAAAATATTAGTCTTATTTTTCACTTATTTTGAACTACAAATATCAAAAGAGGTGATATAAAGTGTATCTTTTTAGTGGTTCCAAAACAAGTATAGGAAAAAGTCATATTAAATGAAAATATAGAAAAGGAAATAGATTCTTGGTTAAGGGCACAGCAGACAATATAACAGAAAGGACTTTTTACAAACCTAAATTAATTATTGTAAATATTCTGTCATTTAAACAATGAAATAAAAACACCTCACTTACTGGTGTTCCAGAGTTACTAACTTGTTTTATTTAATAATAGCTTCCTCTTTTCTCCTCCTCCTCCTTTTCCTTCTCCTTCTCCTTCTCTTTCTCCCTCTTGTTCCTTTCCCCCCCCCCGCCTCCTTCTTCCAGCTAAATATCTCTGTTTTTTTTCTGATCATTTAAAATACTTGGTAGGACTCAAAGAATATCTCTCAGGAATATCCTTGTTTTCACTTCCTCCCTAATTTTTTTAACATCAAGTATATGCTGGACACCCAACATAGACTCATTCATGTAACTTACATCTTATTATGACCTTGCTCTGTAGATCTCCCTAAATCTTGTCTCAAGTAATTCTTAAGCCATAGAAGGAAAGGGAGCGTCAAGAAAGAATACCCCAAAACTATGGACATACCATAGCCAATTCTGGAGGCTTCATTGACATTCAAATAGATATACTGTAAGTAAAGAAATGAGTCAGCTTAAAGAAGAGGAGCAACTATGAGAGACCAGAATACTGGAATTTACGATTTTGAAATGAAACAAGTCTAGGTACTAATAAGGTTCATGAAAACATAAGTAAGGGTGGCTTATATGTTAGAAGGTCAAAGAACTTGTACACTGGGTTATTAAAGAGCTCTTGACATGGGCATTGAAGTCAGCAATGATTATAACATACTTTGGAGTGAATGTAAGACTGAATCAGGGTCTACTAGATAAAAAATAATATAGGTACTCTCTCCAAGTGTGGTACAAAGATTCAATACATTTTGTAGTGAGTAATTTGGATATTTAATTTCTTCCAAGGATATCATTATCCTTTATTGTCTGGCATAGGTCAAAATATAATCTGAAAATTGAAACTTTAGAAGAGATTATTTGCTTTGGATTACCACATGCATATATGTACATGGCAAGTACACTGCAAAATAGGATAGAAATCAGATAATTTCTCAGTAGATCACTCAGAAAGTAGGGATTATATGTTGCCTGATCAAGTTGGAATGGTTGTTTATGTAACACATATTGCAATAAGTAATTTTTAGCAATGTTAAATTCTGGTAAATAAAGTCAGTTGAAAGGGAAAACACTTGAGCACCAAGTTCTCTTTATTTACCAAATGATTGCTTTTGGGCTAGCTACAGTGTCTGTTGATTTCCACCCACTCCTCCAGGGAAAAGTAATACTATCGTCAGGTCTTAATTATAGGTACATACCATATCAGGTTATCACTTGAGGACAAATGATCCAAGACAAGTGTACAGTAGTGGCCCATATGAGAACACTAGCTATGAGGTAAGCTAATAGCTCCTTTCAAGTTCCTAGGGAAATTACTTAAATAACTTATAATTTGATATTTGTATCCCAAAAATCCCTCAGTAAGAACACAGACTAAGACTACAGAAATGCTTCATGGAAGTATATGCAGTCCATTTAGGGAAATAATTTAATATAAGCGCTACAGCATAAAACAAAATGTAAAGTTAACAACTATTGAGTAAATCAGAATAGTTGGTAGGGAAGCACTGACTAATATTACATACAGTTATTTAGAGTGTCAGTTTGGGCAATAAGAATAAACACAAAAACATTAACAACACACAAAAAACTAACCTATTTCAAGTGTCTATTTACATCTTAGATATTTTTTAATTTGAACTTTAAGAGTGGCTTACTTAGAATTAGGATGACCACATAATTTATCATCTAGAGCTGAGTGACAGGAATTATGTAGACCTATTCCAGGTAAACAGGGGTATATACTTGCTTTAGTCTGAGTCTACCATGTGTTTAATCTCATTTCTGATTTATTGACTAAAAATATTCAGAAACACAGTAGGTAAAATGCCAGCTGAAGAGAAATAAACAAAAACCTTTCTCAGTAATCTTCGATTCTAGTGGTGGCTCCAAACCTTTTTGGTGGATATCTTGGACCTTGTGATGACACTAGATTATATCCCAGAGAAGTGAATTGAGAATGAAAGATCCAGGGATTTATAGACCCCTGAAACCCATCCATAGGCAAGAATTTTAGCTCGAAGGCAGAGGAAAAAAATAAAAGGAAAGAAATTGTTTTATTATAGCAAAAATGTTGCCCATAGCCACCACCACTTAAGCTATTCTAATGAACCATAGCATAAAATTGAAATTTTTATTTAAAAAATTCAAACATATATAAAAATAGAAAGAATATTATAATGAACTCTCATATAATATCCCCCCAACTCAAAAATTATGAAGATTTTTCCACACTTGTTTCACCTATTCCTTTTTTTTAGTTGTGGTTGTTACTGGTGCATTTTGATGCAAATTCCAGATTCTATGCCATTTCTCCCCCACATATTTTAATAGACATCTCTAAAAAATGTATATTTTCTTACCTTACCACGGTGTCATTATGGCATCTAACGAAATTAACCCTGATTCTTTGGTCCATCTAATACCCTGTTTTTAAATAATTGATAAATTCTGAATATAAATGTTATTTTCCATTTACTTTATATGAATTGGTACCCAAAGAAATGCATTCTATTTTTTAAAGTTCCTCCACTATTACACCCTTCCCATCTTTTTGAAGCTAACTGAGCCAGTTGTCTCATATCCTACATTTGTGTGTTTGCTTCTCTGTAGCTATACATACGTTGGTTCCCTAGCCCCTCTATTTCTTGTAAGGAAGTGAGTTATTAGACTTGATTAGATTCAGGTTTAATTTATTTCCTTACTTCCTGAAGTTTTCACACTGTGTATTTCATAAAAGAAACTATATAAAACTGTGATTGCATAAGGAATTGTTGATAATCAAAAATTATAATTGAATGTTCAAAAGAAATGCTGGGACTAATACTTCCCCTCAGCCTCTTCTAGTTATCTGTGCTCTACCCCAGAGTGTTTTTGACCATCAACATATTAACAACTAATATGAAATATTTATAAAAATGACCGTATCAAGTAGGTTTCCCTGTAATATTCATTTAAATTATTACATGGTATGTGTGCTTTTTTATTCCTGCCCCTCCCTTTTCTGGTTTCTTTTATCCCATCCTTTGAAAAACAGGTCATCAGTTCCCATAGCAGCCTTTACCAAGATAGATAAATATCAACATCATGATTGAAATACCAAAGCACAGTGCCAACAATTATCCTACAATTTGTGTGTTGGCGTAATAACACACAGGGACTGGAGTACATTGCTAATAGCCATGAAGGGTAGTAAGCTAGTCTCTAAACATTAAAATGCCTCAGAGGGCCTCTTCAGCACTACATAATCAAGATTTGGTGATATGAGCTGTTTTGTTAGGACCTGTTGTGAATGTTGCATTGCTTTATTGTATGTGTGAAATTAGTGCCAATCTTCATAAATTGGCTTAGATAATATACAACCAAAAGATCAAGCAAAAGGAGATTGAACTAACTGGATGAAGCATATGGCAAGTCACTGGGAAAAAAGCATATTATGTAGTGACTTTTAATTTGGAAATGAGAACGTAAGGACATATCCAATTTAATTGGGGCTTGTCTGAAAAATGTGCTGGTAACTGTCATCTCAGAACTGAAATGTTTTGATTTGCTAAGGTTTGATTTGCATTGCTGAGGATAAGGATACTTATGACCAGGAATGGATGAATCTTTGGCTAAAATAAATCATTAATCTGGCTTGTCCTCATTTTTATTCTCTTTCAAGTTAATATTGAAAAGTTAGATCTTATTATTCTTAGCAACATAAATAAAAAGTTTGGGAATAAGGGGAATATAAGAAAAAAGTTCAGAGTTGTTATTTTATTTATTATATTTGGAATTTTCTGGAAATTTTGGTGAAAAATAGTTTTCATACAGTTTCTTTGGAATTCATTATACAAAATAAAGTAAGACTAATGAAGAATTTTCTGGCTAAATTTTCTGGCTAAAATTTCCTGGCTAAAAATTTGGAGGATTTATGTCACATTGAAGCCATTCTGTAAACATGGTATAATCTGGGAGTCAGGTTTTCTTCTGCCTCTTAGACAAACCAGTGTTTTTTTATCATGTTGGTTTTTAAGAGATTTTTGGATTTGTGTCTCCCTTCAGTTATAGTTCGTTGTGTTGAAAACCTCTTGCTTGCCACTCCTAATTCTAACCCTGGGAAAATTCCTGTTGGTGGATACTCCCATTGCTTAGGGATATTTTATAAGCATATTTTATCTACTAGTCAAAGTAATCTGCATAAAGTGTGCATTAATATGTATTATATTCAATAATGAAATTACAGGGCAGGGCATTAAGCAGATGCCACATGCAAAATTATTTCTTTAGTATTGTCTCATTTTAGAAAAGAATATGAAGTAAAATTTAAAATATATAAGGTCCATAAAGCTTTAATTAATTAGTGTGTGTGTGTGTTTCTCTCAAAAGCAAAATATAAACTCTATATACCTATGTATATTATAAAAATTATTCCATTCCATTGTAGATATGTTATTAGAATATGCCTTCTAACCTGAATTAAAATTCTGTTCTCTAGAACTTTCACTTAATTTGTTTTCTGATGTAATATTGAATGCACCTATACCCATTTCTTCCCTTTTACTTGGAAGCTTTTCATATATATAAAGACAGAAACATGCTTCTTCTCAACTTTTTTTTAAAGGCCAAATCACTCTTACTTTCACAGTTCTGTCTTCTGTGTCATCATTTTAAGTCACTTGATAATTCTATTCAAATTACTTTAAATTACTGCATTTTGATGCTATTGTTGGAATATACTACTTAGTACCTAACACACTACACAGGTGTGGTCTGTTCAGAGCATTAAGACTATTGTTTCCTGACATCTGAATGTTGTCCTATTGGTTTTTCTACTAATATACAGCCTAGTGCATGACATATTCTTAGTTGCAAAACCATAGAATACTATGGTCGACTAATCTTTATGTCATTGTCGTCTTTTTTTAAAACAGAAAATACTACCAGACCCATGTCTTCTTTTATGTGGTGAGTTAAGACTATAAGAGATGTTTCAAACCCTGTTCAGTAACACGTTAATTTTAACTCCTAGCTTTACATACATATATCAGAAAAGTTACAATTTATATTGGTCAAAAATCTCTTCCTTTCCTCTTTCTTTATTGGTTCTTTCAAAGAGATTTGAGTTCTAAACCTAACTCTATCTCACTTAACAGATTGTGAGGCTGTAAGATATTGAGACTCTCTTAGTTTTTATTTCTGCATTTAGAAAGCATGGAAAACAGGGGCGCCTGGGTGGCTCAGTCAGTTAAGCATCTGACTTCAGCTCAAGTCATGATCTCGAGCTTCATGAGTTCAAGCCCCATGTCAGGCTCTGTGCTGACAGCTCAGAGCCTGGAGCCTGCTTTGGATTCTGTGTCTCCCTCTCTGTCCTTCCCCTGCTCAAGTTCTCTCTCTCTCTCTCTCTCTCTCTCTCTCACTCTCTCTCTCACTCTCTCTCTCTCAAAAATAAACATTAAAAAAATTTAGAAAGCATGGATAACCTCTCAAGGTTAAATGAGATTTTAGCATAGTACCTGGCATATAAAAGATATTTGATAGATATACATTTTCTTCCTAGTGTTGAATTTGTACATAGAAGAATCTATATTAGCCACTTGCTAGATAACCCCTAAACCCATGCTGTTTTCAAGTCCTATTCTTTTTTTTTATTTTTATTTTTTTTAAAGTTTGTTTATTTTTGAAAGAGAGAGAGAGAGAGAGAGAGAGAACAGGGGAGGGGCATAAAGAGAAAGGGACAGAAGATCAGAAACGGGCCCTGTGCTGACAGCAGAGAGCCTGATATTGGGATTGAACCCACAAACTATGAGATCATGACCTGAGTTGAAGTCTGATGCTTAACTGACTGAACCACAAAGGCACACACACCCTTCTTTTTTAAAAAAAAAAAATTATTCACTTTCAGAGAGAGAGAGAGAATTTACACAAGCAGGGAAAGGACATAGAGAGGGAAAGACAGAATCTCAAGCAGGCTATGCTCTAGATACTGTCATAAATGGCTAATGAAAAATGGTAAAGGCCTTTGTACTTCTCTTCATACTGTTTTCACCTTTATTTGCTCAGTTATTAAGCATGTCCTCAATCTATATAAAATATCACTGCAGAGGCAGACTTTTTTCTAAGTTAAAAATGTGAAGACAATTGAATATATTCTGACATTTATCGATCTTTATCTGTAAGCATCACTTAATTTTAAACAGAGAAACAATTTGATGCAGATTCATTTGGCTTCCTATTAGAGTCTAATATTAGAGTGTACAACAAATATAGGCTCCTTTTTACGTCCCTGTTGATTCTTAGTTGTTGATTAGTAAGTACTAAATCAAAAATAGAAGCCTTCTTTCGTTCCCTTATTTCTTATTTCTAGAAACTTTTTCCAGAATTACCCTAAGAAACTTTTAAGATGGAGAAAATCCCAAAGCCAATCAAATCAATAAATATTGATGAGTCACTAATGTGAGCGAAGTACTTTGCTTGACTCTGCTCATGATCAGTGAAGTCTAAATTTTGTTGCTATTACTGTTGTTTTGTTCTAAAGAAGCTTCCTTACAATATAGGCTTTTAAAATACAGTTGACCTAAAATAATAATTTTGAATTGAGGGGATATAGAAACAGATGTAAATTTGAGGTATATTTAGAAATATATTGTACTAATGAGGGGTGCCTGGGTGGCTCAGCTCAGTTGATAGAATAGGTGCTCAAGAAAAAACTTGCTGAGTAGATGTGTTCAAAACATTCAGGTTAAGATATATAAGCTTAGAAAATGTTTTCTAAAAAACTAGTTTGCCTGATGGTTTAAAGGTTTTGTGAGGCTAAGTAGTGTTTGAATAAGTCAACTGAGAATATGGAAGTTAACTAATGAAACATTGTGGGCTGGAAGATCTTACATCAAAGAAATGGGTCGAGACTGTTGTTTCACTCCCATTTATTCATCAATTTATCAGGTATTTATTTGGCAATTTAGTGCCAGGTATTGTACTCTTAAGAAATAAGAAAGAAAAGAAATAGGCAGGGAATCTATTATCATCTAATCAGTGATGGGTGTGTGGGGGAGAAATAGATATATAATATGGAAGAAGGTAATCTTAGCATCCTGCAAATTTTTTTTTCATTCTAATTCTTCCATATGGGAGGAAAGAAAATCAGCACTGAGAGGAGGAAATAAAATCTACAGAATTATTTTAGCATTTGGCATTAGGTAGGGGAAAAAACAACAGGCAAAGAAAGTTGAAATACTAATTTGGCCTCCTGGAGAGAAACATCTTGATGCTTAGTTTTACTGAAGGGGGGAATAATTATTTGGAAAAGGCTTCCGACTTAAGGCTAAGATGAGTGAGATAAGGTATATATAAAATGAGGTATATGTATTCAATCAGAGCTAGAGGGTAAGGAAGTGTTTAGAAAATGCTGATAATAGGGACAGTGGATATTTATAGCAAATTGTTAACTTTTAAATTTGCTTTTAGATTGATTTTCAATACTAACGTTGCTTAAAAGTTAACAGTTTCTAAGAAGCAAAGTTTCAATTAAGTATTCAGATACACACATGAGCATATACGTATAAACTCATAATGCAATGAGAAATAATGGAAACCCACTCTGTTGCCTTCTTGGGCTTTCTATGTAGAATGTACTGGGCACTGTAGAGGAAAAGGCCATAGGTTATCCACTAGTGGATAGTTGCCAAAATTTAACTTTAAAAGAATTGATAATTACTTGGTATGCCTATATAGCCTGTAAATGAAAGTACACTACTTGAGTGTTTGAGAAGCTCCATATTATTTTCTATAAGTTTCAATAGTCCTTTTCAGCAGTATTTTCCCTCCTTCCTTAGTCTAACCAGTTTTGTAAAAAGTATAAGATTGGTATTACTGTAAATAAATTTGTATATATAAATATGATCTCTAATTAAATCTTAAATGAAATGGAATATATTTCACATTATTTGTGTTTAGGTCACTCAGTAATTTTATTAGAAGACATCACTACAGGAAAATAATGAGGACTTCAAAGTACTGCTATTTTACATAAATTGCTATCACATTTAATAAGATTTTAGAATACAAAATATAACTGATATGCCCTGTGGGTATATCAGAAAATATAATCAGTGAGTTTAAAATGAAAGTTACTTATTGTTTTTAAATAGATTGCAATTTAAGTAAAAACAGTTCAAAGTAAAAACCTTTGAATCCATTCTTAGGTTGAGGTTGAGTACTTGGGGATAGCCTCTTTTATGCATGCATGTATATGTGTATGTACACTTCTGGGCAGGGCAAGGGAGAACATCAAAACCATGTTTGAGGAAAATATTTCTGTTTAAGCCTATGGTATGTATTAGAGGTAGGTAGTGCTAAAGGATGAGGCACCTAGTAAAATAAAATTTTTGGCATTTCAGTAAAAATGATTTCTTCTCCTGATTCCTTACAATGAAAGCAGAAAATAGTTTCCTTCTCACAGGCTGTCCTTCCTCCCCTTCTTCCTGAAAAAAAAACAAAACAAACAAAACACAAAGTAAAAAAAAAAAAACAACACAATGTTGTATTTTATTTGACTAGCTGACATCCAGGGCAATCATACCTTTCTATTTCCCTTATGCTTGCTCTTGATGCGGTTAAGTAATAGCCATTCTTCTACCCTGGGGATTGCAGTGAATTTCATGGTAGACTTATGTTGTCTTAAGGTGACTATTGTGATAATAGTAATGACACCTTTAATAAATGATAGCAATATACAGATCTTCTATATTTTATCAGATAATTTACCTGCATTTTGATAGTCTGCAAAGAGACTGCTTCTATTTTTGTAGATGGGGAAATTGAATCTCAAGAGGCTCAGTAACTTCCTTGTGATCTGTTAAGTAGATAAGGGATGGAAGCAGGATTTGAACTCCAAAGCATTTGACTTTTCATGCTGCTCTATTGCCTTTTAATTGAAACATATCTTGTCCCTTATAGAATACATGTGTATAATACAAAATTACCTCCAAATATTTAAAAGCAAAGTTTTTTTTTCCTCTTCTAAATCCACATTTCAAATGAATGATGCAGTATATGAAGTTCTTTCCAGCACTTGGGAGATGTCAGCACTAATGAGGAAACATTTCTAAATTAGTGCGTCACATGGGATTCAACCAGGAGTAATTGGATGACCTTTGAAAAAATTAAGATCCCTGTCAGAGGGAAATTTCTATCTCACTTGATGGAACAGTCTTTTAGTGAGAGTTTCACTTTCAGTTCTCAATAAAGAACAACAAAATATTATCCTGGAACATATGCTTGGTATTGAAAATAGTCATTTTTATAAGGAGAGAATAACTAAATATCCTGTGATATTTTCTATTTTCTAATGTGTATTTGGAACTTGAAATTGTCAGACAGAGAAAAACATGACCTAAAGCCTATAAGAACCTGGTTCACTACATGAATGTGCTTTTGAAATTTGAAGACATTCAGAAGTACATTGTGAGTACATTGTGAGGATATAACAACACATTGTAATCCTTTAAGGAAATGAAAGGTATAGCATAGAAGTTCACAAATTTAACATCTTTTGGGGAAAACATGTACAAAATGTGTTTCTTAATAGAAAACTTTGAAACTTTTCCTAATGTTGAATATACAATATTAGTTCAAGAATTATTATGAAATGCCTAATACAAATAATACTGTGTAAGCAGTGAGTAGAGGAATGCCAATTACCAGAACTTTGTTAAAAACTGTATCAGGCATTGAGGGAGACTGGGCCAAGATATTTCTCCCCCAAGTATGAAAGAGCCAAGACTGTTATTTCAAGGGTACAAGGTTTGACACAGGGGCCTGTAGCCCAGTTAGGTCATGGGCTTAAAGAGCCTATGTATCTGAATTGAAGTTAAATATCTTTAGAAAGCTCTAACAGTTTATATAAAGTAATAGAGCATTTCACCTTTTTTAGCATCTTGTAGGGAAAAGAAACCCTCCATATACCATCACACTTACCCTCATTTGCATGACTTTATTGGTTGATCATTATTTTTCCTTAAATTAGAAATAAAGCTGTGAAGGTAATATGTCTTATAAAAGCTAAAAGTTACTCAGAGTTCTCCTGAATCAATGATCTAGAGGAAATATGAAAAAAATATATTTTCCTAATGTTTTGAAACAGAAGAAAAAATGTGTATACCAGTGACTTTCAACTTATTGGTCTCAGGACGCTTTGTACTTTTAAAAATTATTGAGGGCCCCCCAAAGCTTTAATTTATGTAGATTTTATACTTTATAGTTTAGAAATGTTTAAAATAGTTAATTCATTTGCAAATAATAAGTCAATAATAATATCCAGGAAAATTATAAACATACCACACAAAAGTTTATACACAAATCCTCACGATTATTCATAATAGCCATCTGATGAATGGATAAACAAAAATGCAATATGTCCATACAATGGTATCTGGCCATAAAAAGGAAAAAGTATAGGTACATGCTCCCAGATGGATGAACCTTCAAAATATTATGCTGAGTGAAAGTTACCGGACACAAAAGGCCACATAGTGCATGATTTTATTTATGTGAAATATCCAGAATAGAAAAATAGAAATACAAAGCAGATTAGTTGTTACCATGGACTGAGAACATGAGGAAGTGCGGAGTGACTTAGTGGATGTACAGTCTTTTGGGGATGATGGAAGTATTCTGGAATTAGTGGTGATGGTTGTATAGTTTTGTGAATATACTAAAAACCACTGAATTTTGTGCTTTACAGTGGCAAATATATGAGTGTGTGATTTCAACATATATAATTTTATGAGAAATAACTATATTTTCCAACAAATATTAAAAAGTTGCATTGCTTTACATTTTTGGTGAATCTGTTTGATGATTGCTTGATGGAATTAATTGTAGTCTTATGACTGCCTCTGTATTCTGTCTATTGCAATATGTTCTGTTAGAAATATGTAAGAAACACAGATATGTCGAAAAAAGGAGAATTATGATAGATTATTCAGATAATTGTGGATTGTTTTCTCTGACTTTATATTAATACTTGACATACATTGATTCTTAAAGTTTAGTTGCTGTGTAGAATCTCAGATCCCCAAGTGATATTGGCTAGGTTGCAGTTAACCAAAGGCTACTCTAGCCTGGGAGGTTCAAGATGGCTCACACACAAAGCTGACACTTAGAGCTGACTGCATGCCCAGCTAACCAGAATGCCACAATATTCCTCTGCATGACCTCTGGATGTAACTTGGGCTTCTCACAGTATGGTGTCTGGATTACAAAAGGAAATGTTCATAGGGAGAAAGTAGAAGCTATAGATCTCTTGATGCCCACCCACAGAAGTTACAGTGTTACTTTCCCCACATTCTCTTGGGCAAAGTTTCAGCATAGGTCCAGATGTCAGGGCAAGAGAAAGAGACTCCACTTCTTGATAGGAAGAGTGGCAAATAATTTGTATCTATCTATCCTTCACTAAATGACCTTTTATGACACCTTGAATGCCATGGCTTATGGGAGTTTAGTATATACTGTGATTAGATGTTCATTATATTGTTTCAACTTTTATATTGTTTCAACATTAATTTTCAAATTAATGGCATCTTAATTAGATGCTTTTGTTTGAATTATTTAAAATATAATTTTTTTAATGGAGTCTCAAGAGCACCTTATGGCTTTTTATTATCTGCCTATCCCTCCTGTTTTTTAATTTGACATTATTGTTCAGTTTTATTTTGTTTACAGTCAATTACTTAAGAACAATTTATTTCATTGCAATGTGAAAAGTGTAATATAAATAGAATATTAACGGTGTGTTCTAGTATAAGTGTGCTGTTTCCAAATTATGTATCTCTACTTCCTGTCAGTGTTTATTCTGTAAGAGTGCCTTGGTTTTGCTCTCAAGGGTTATCTATAAGCAGTAGTTAGAAGAAGGTACATCAAGGTTTAATTCATGTAGTTTAGTTATAATCTCCTTCGAAAGAAATTAAGCTCACAAAACAGTTTAAAAAATGTATTTCTTAATGTGGAAGCAAAAAAAAAAGAGTAAGCAAAAAATTCATATATTTTTATAACTGGCTACAGTTTTCAAATTGCTTTTCACAGGTTCTAAAGTTAGAGTGATGAAATGCCTTTCAAGTTTTCTTGTAGTTTCTTTAGGAAAGGTAGTATTTTACACAGACCCAGGTTAGAAATGCTTACTTATTATTAGGCATTTATGTAATTTGGGAATTTTGATAGTTATCAAAGCATGCTAAAAGCATCATTCAGCTGCCCTTAGAAGTTGCTTCTGGAAATCTGCTTTCAAACTGCTTTCTGAAAGCCTTATTCATGCCGTATAGAAAATTAAGCTTTTTCTCCATTGCAAAATGGCAGTGTCTTAGATTGTTAGTAGGGATGTTAGGTTGGATATGCCTGCTGTTACTGATCATGGGAAGTAAAGCACTGCACTTCCTTAAAAGAACAGTATCAGGGAAGGTAAACCTCGATCCACAGTTCAACATACCGAAAAGTCTTAATGTTAAATTTCTTTCAAAATATTTCCTGGAAAGACATTATAGAACTTGGAACCTAGTGTACAGAATCTCTCCAGAGTATTGCCATCAACTCTGAGTATTTGAAGTACCAAAGCATAATTGGTCACCATTAGCATGTGAAACAGCAAATTTCCTTACTATGGTATAGTGGGTGTCTTTCAGAAACCCTCTGGCTATTTTAGTCACATCTGAAAATCAAGAATGTGGATTTTAAGTATTCTTGAAAGGAAGATGTAGAATTATGAGACATAATTTCAGACAAACCTGTACTGGCAACTAAAGTGCCATTAAGATGAGTTTTCAGATTAGATAGATCCAAGCTAGGATTTAGCTGCCACGTCCTACCTTATGGAGTCTAAAGGGAAAAAGCCCTAATGATTCACAGATTGATCTAAATTACTTAATACTTTCTAAACATCTGTAACAATCCCAGTGCATTTCTTAAATTCCCTGAGTACTTCATATTTCCTTTGGCTCTATTTTGGTAGCTAGATGGTTTCTCTGATCAGTTTTGGTGGCTGGATCATTTTGGAGAGTTCACATTTCAGTGAGGAGACCCTGAGTTTCCTCGTATATGAATAATCTTGTAATTTCATGGTGGGATTTGGAAAAAATCACATCCTAGAAAAGAGGCTAGATTCCTCACTTTGATTTTGTGTGTTATTTTGTCCTGCATTAGTGCCCTCCCTCATGCCAATGGCCTGCAGTATCTTTTACCGACCACTTGCCAGTTTTCACTTCTCAGCTCATGTCCCTGGGATGCCCTGACAAACTACCTTTATTAACCAAACTTTATTCATCTCTCCCTTCTTTGCATTCATAGCGTCATTAGGGTTAATAGCATACACTGAGCAGTATCCCTAATCATTTTGTAACTGCTTTTTTAAAACCCGGATCGTGTTCTGACGGAGCTGAAGAATGGAACCATGGGAGCTGAAGAATGGAACCATGAACAAGGTTAAGAGTAGCACAGCCACCAGTTTTATTAGGGTGAGAATGAAACAAAGAGACTCCTGCTACCTGGGAGGAGCTCCATAAGGAGGCCTCTAAGGTGTCTGAGCAGGAGGGCTTATATAGGTTACAAGTGGCAGGACTTTTTGAGAGGGAGTTACTGTGTAGCTGCTGAACGAGGAGAAGGTCCGGGGCATTTTGTTCCAGAAAGTGGGTGTTTGAGATGGTCCAGTACTTTCTGCTCTGCTGTTGTTAACAAGGAGCCACTTTTCTCTATCTGCCCAAGGTCAGTCTGTCCCCTGTCTCAATATCATTCTTTGATTTACTCTTTTATCTATTCATTCATTCACTTATCCAATAAACATCATGTTTTAAGATTTTTTTTTATGTTTATTTTTGAGAGAGAGATCGAAAGAGAGCACACATGAGTGGGGGAGGGGCAGAGAGAGGGAGACAGAGGATCTGAAGTGGGCTCTGCGTTGACATCAACAAGCCTGACATGGGGCTTGATCTCTGAACCATGAGAGCATGACCTGAGCTGAAGTCAGATGCTGAACTGACTGAGCCACCCAGGCGCCTCTCAAAGGCATTTTTTTAAAACAAACTCTGTGTAATAGGCTATCAGACATGCTTGTTTATGGATTGATTGTAAAAATGGTGAAAAATGTAAGTTCCTAGAAGTCATCAAAAATAAACATATTAAAATGAATGTGTTATAACCAATGAAGCCCATTTTCTCTCTATTGTAGTGTGTACACACCATTTCCCCTGAGGGAGAAAAAGTATATAAGGAACTCTATTCAGTCACCTTGTAATATTTACTTTTGAGTTAATAAGTATCTTCATTTGGCTCGTAATTCACTCCATTTGGAAGATTTTTTATTTGATCATGAGCATACCTCTTTTGTGCAAAGTGAAAAATAAAACAAAACTGAACTAAATCAAGGGGGGGGAAGAAAACTTGAGGACTTTGCTCTCTTCCTTTCTCTCACTTTGTAATCTCATATTTTATAGGAACTATAATTCCATGCCTTTTGGTTATAGATGACATTAACCTACTCTTGGTAGGGTGTGTACTGAAGTGGTAATTGTTTCTGTTGAGACTGATAACAATTATTTTCTCACATTCATACCCCTCTCCCACAATGACCAGTGATATTTGTTGATGGAGTTTAGTGGTCCCTACCTCTTGCTTGATAATTATGTATCTTTGTACAAAGCTGACTCCAAAATGGGAGGGAACTTTGTGATCTTCTTTGTATCCTGTCACTGGTGTCAGAAATAAGGGCAGATTATGTAGCAAAAAATGTGAAAAACAGTTCTGTAGAAATGGAATTTTATATGCAGAAACAATATTAAAATATTTTCCATGTACATTCACTAGCATTTTGAGAGTTAATATATTATGTTTGTAGAACAAGACTATGAACCACATGGGGGAAAAACCCTAATTGATTCTAAGAATTTAAAAATTACTGTCAATATTATAGTAGTTAAAATTTTCTGTAATTATTCTGATATATTCTATTAATTAGTGTCACATACTTCTGGGATAAATCTTTTCTATTTTTAGCATCTCTGTCTTTTAGTTTTTCTTTATTTGCAGGTGCTTTTTATTACTTATAAAATGTGCTTTTTACATGATTTTTTTACTATAAAAATAAACATAAGCAAAAACTACAGTAGTTTGGTATAATAGCTATTCTCCTCATATTCCCTCTAAGATTCTTGAGTGGCTATAAGCCAAAAAACCAAATTCCATTATTAGAATGTTCCCCATGCCAGGTTTTTATTACTAATATGTTGTTTATTTTTAATCATCTTTTGAATTATTGACTATTTTATGGTGTCTCATAACAGCAATTTCTATTTGTTTTATATACTTCATAGAATAGATTTCATTTTTCTGTCTCACTCCATTATATGTAATGGCTTAGCTTTGAAATCTTTGCTTGATTTAGGGGATGTTAATTTGCTTTAACACATTGATGTCTCAAATAGCTCAGGTTTCGTATGGTCTTGTAAAGTCTTTATCTCAAGATGCTCTGAAAGGTGCTTTATTTTTTACTCTTTTTTAATTTTTAAAATTCCTCCTAGTATTCTTGTCACATACCAGGATATTAAGCAGATGCTCAAATTGATTCTGCTAGATAATATTAAAATGCATAAATTCAGGTTTCAGAGCAATTGATAACTTTCCCTCCCACATTATTCTTCCAATATTTTACTCCTACTCCGTGACATTTTTTACCTAAGGCTTCTAGCAGCTGTTTTGCTACTTAACCTCTAGCTAATTGTTTCTTTTCCCCTCAGCCTGACTCCACAGAGTGATGGATCTGTTTTCTGTAGACTTGCCTGCAATTCTTAACTGAACCCCTAGAGTACTGTGTCCTATCTTATTCTTTTCAATTCTTCCCCAATGAGGCATGACCAAAAGATTGTTGTATCCTTGAGAGGCAAGTTCTTGGAATGGAGTGGCAGATGGATATACGAGAATCACCAGTGCAGTGCTAATGGAAATTCAGCTCCAATTAGATTTTAAAGTCGGTTGCTTCCAAAAAGTCTAGAAGTAATATGAATAGAACTGTTTGCCCTGTTGGGATTTTACTTCTTGCTAAGCTGCAAGGTGGTGATGATATTGGAGGAATCTAGATTTAGGAAATGATGATGGTTATAATAATGATGATGGTGATGATTATTGCAGCTAACATTTATTGAATGAATATTATAAATTAGGGAGTGAGTTAGGCCCTTTATGCAGTATTATGAGCATCTGTTGGTTGTCTTCAGTGTCAATATATTATTTTTCTATTGCATAACAAATTATCACAAACTTAGTGGTTTAATACAACACACATTTATTGTCTTAAGTTTCTGTGCATCAGGAGTCTGGATACAGTTTAGCTGAGTCTTCAGATTAAAGTCTCATAAAGCTGTGATCAAGGTTTCAGTTAGGACTAGATTCTTAACATACAGGCGCATCTAGGAAAGGCTCTCCTTCCTTGTTTTTGTGGTTGCTGGTCTGAGAGCTTTATTTTTTTCTGGATGTTGTCCAGAAACTACCCTCAACTCCCAGATGCTACCCTCAGTTCCTTGCCACATGGAGTTTCCCAACATGGCCACTTCCTCACAGCCATTTCTGGAAGAGAGAAAAACTCCTGCAAGACCAATGCTAAATCCTATGTAACAAAGTCATGTACCCTAATCATCTATAGCCTATCTTTTCCATATTCTGTTGCTTAGAAACAAGTCACAGGTTTTGCCCATACTCAAGAGGAAGGCATTACAGAAGGGTATGAACGTAAAGTGGTAGGAATCATGGGAGTCACCTTATGAATCCATACACCATGCCAGAGATTACTATATGTACCCCAATGTCCAGCCTTTCTTCCCCCCCACCAATAAATAGAAAACACCTCATTATTAAATGGATATATGGTCACCTGGAATAAAGATTTCATTCTCTAAATTCCCTTATAGTTAGATATGCCTTTGTGACTAGGTATGACAGAGCAGCAACATAAATGAATCTGGAACCTGGAGGATTTTGTGAAGTCACCCTATCAGCCTTTGAAGATTATTTAATCCTAACTTCTTTAATGTGAAAGAAAAATATTTTATTTTTTCAAGCTATTGTTATTTTTAGTTATTATTTTGGTTGCAGCTCGACCTGTTCTTTTTTAAAAAAATTTTTTTAATGTTTATTCATTTATTTCGAAAGAGAGAGAGAGAGAGAGAGAGCTTGAACATGGGAGGGGCAGAGAAAGAGGGAGAGAGAGAATCCTAAGCCTGATGCAGAGCCCGATGCAGGGCTTGAACTTATGAACCATGAGATCATGACCAGAGCTGAAACCAAGAGTCAGACGCTTAACCTACTGAGCCACCCAGATGCCCCCTCAGCTCAACCTATTCTTAATTGATGTTCTTTTCTTACACCTATTCTCCCCTTTTCTGTTTCCAACAGCCCTTTAGATCCATTTTGTGGTCTATTTATTTTTCCCCAAGGAACTTGAAATGAACCCCAGATTCAAGTTAAGCCAATGAGAACATTCTGTCTTCTGCTCACAGGGGTGGAAGTACATGTGCCAGTCTAATCAGAGTGAATGTCAAAACTTTTACTGAGAAATGATGGTATGTTACCTGTATGTAGCAATAGTTCTGACTAACCATATTTTCCATTCTAGCCTCTGATCCTATCTTAAGAAACAGACCTACCTAACTCTTGAGCCTGTTGGTTGAGAGAGATGGCTCATGGGGCATATAAACAAACTACTTCATTTTAATAGCCGATTTTAGGGGATGGTCCAGAGAAAACTTCCATACAAGTCTTGAGGTTAGTAATAGCATAGAAAGGAGGGTTCTAGGAGAATTGCTCTGTCTCCCTGACTGCAACAGGATTAGTTGTGACTGACTCAGGTTGAATTGGGGGATTCCCATTCAGTATAGATCTCACTCATGTGAGTGGCAAGAATTGATATCTCTGTGCTTATAGATTGATGCAGATGTCACAGGATACTAGAAAACTAAAGTGATTTATCCTTCTGAAATTGTGTATCAGTTTCCACCCCTATAGTCTTTATTTTGGGGCAGAATGGTATTGAATTTACTATTGCACTTTTAAAAATGACCGAAGTGACTATTGCTCGCTTTAGTAAGTTGAACAGTAAAAAGATGTGGCCTCTTATATTTCAAACAGATGCTTTCTCTCTCAGCAAATCTTCTGCTCTTCAGTCTTCCTTTAACTTCTTCCTTTTAGCCTCGTGTTGATAAGATGTTCGTTTAAAAAAAAATACCCTATTCAATACTTTTCATATTCTTTATTTCAGTGATCATAAGATTTTACATTATTTTTGGCCTACACAAAGCATAATTTATTAAATCCAAAGTAGATAAAATTGCCCAGCCCTCTAGATACAGAATGGAAGTAAGGATTCATTAGTCTTTCCCCAGTAGGAACTTACAGCTAAATTAGGGGGTGAAATGTTAAATAAGTGAAACAGTGAATAAAAAAGTGCTAATCACATACTTAATCTATTTTTAGAAGGGGAGTTACCACCACAATTGTATATGCATAAAAAGAGAAGGCATTTGGAATGGTCAAAGATGTTTCCTAAAAGGAAGATGTGACCTATCTGGGCCTTGAACTAACCAGGAGAAGACAGAGACAATTAGGGCTGCCTTGAGAATTCGTGGCATGGAACAGAGAAACTGTCCCTATACTTGTCCTTGAGAGAACTCCTCAGATCTGTTGGGACAGAGAATCTCAGGAGTGAATATTCTCTCAGGAGTTAATACAGGGTAGCTGTATTAACAAACTCTTCGGATAATTCTTTCTAAGATCTGGCATTTAGGAGTTTTTGAAGCAGAATATGTGCCTTGTTATTGTTACAGCTGTTGGAAGATTAACTTCGGAACATACTTTGTGACTGAAGAACTTTTGAAAACCAAAGGCCATATTCATAGATGATTGGTATATTCATTACATTCTTTAAAATCATGTATTTGTATATGAGTTAATATTCTCTTAATTCTTCTTAAAATTTTTTGAGTTATCTATTTGTACAAGCTTGAAAAAGGGAATAAGTGAGAGTCCAGAGAAATAATCCATCCTTCCTTCCTTCCTTCCTTCCTTCCTTCCTTCCTTCCTTCCTTCCTTTATTTCTTTGGCATACATTGGATAATGCTGGAAGCAAGGAATGCTACAATTTAGAGAAGAACATCTGTCCAGCCCTAAGGAATTTTTGTAGAGATGAACTTTATTAAATACTAAGAAATATAATGTATGGAAAAAGTGCCAGAGGAGGGAACAATTACTTTTAGCCATGGGAATTTGGGAATCTTTTATGGAGCATTTCGAGCTTGAAATTTGGATTTAAAATAGGGGCACCTGAGTGGCTCCAGGAGTTAAGTGTCCGACTTCAGCTCAGGTCATGATCTCACAGCTCGTGGGTTCGAGCCCCATGTCGGGCTCTGTGCTGACAGCTTGGAGCCTGGAGCCTGTTTCAGATTCTGTGTCTCCTTCCCTGTCTCTCTCTGTTCCTCCCCTGCCTGTACTCTGTCTCTCTCTTAAACATAAATAAACATTAAAAAATTAGAAAAAAATAAAGTGTGGGTATAATATGGACATTTTGATATAAAGGATGTTCCCTAGGCAGAGGATACAGTGTGAACAAAAGCCTCTAGGTTTTTATTTTCAAATAAAACTTGAAAGTGCACCTTAAAATATATACATTTAAAAATTATATATATTTAAAATTTTATACACACATTTTTGAAATGTGATTCTGCTTAATTGCAATGGAATGGCCATTAAATACACATTTTGGAAAAAAATGTGTGGCTTTCAAATGGAGAAGGGCATTCCATTTCCTTTTGTCAAGTGCCAGATATGTGGTGAATGAGAATCATGATTTTACATTATAAGCATTATAATAAAAGAAGGAAAACTAAGAATCATGTAAGTAGAATCAACCTACTGAAAATCTTGAAGGGCAGAATGTAGCAGCATAGCTGAGTTGTGGCTTATACCTTTATATCCGTCCACATCCTGTCAACTTTCCACACATAAGTACTGCATTGTTTCTGCAGATATATCAGATACCATTTACTCTTTTTCAAATTTTGAGGGTGTGTTTTTAATGCTTGCCTAAGCATTATTGTATTTATTTTCTCCTTACTTATTGTCTTACATGTCTTAGGTTGGGTTCCCTAGAAACATCCTGGATTCCCTAGAAACTGATTTCGAGATGGGAATTTTCATGCAAGCAGAAAAAGTAGTGAAGGTTTGAAGTGAGCCACCATGTTGCACCAGGCTTTTGTTTGAAAAATGTATCCATTGTTAGGATGTTTAATTTTGCCTTTAAAAAAATGAGATGATTATAAGGAAAAGCTTTAGCAGTTTTCTTAATAGCTAAGATTTATTGACCACTTAATATATTTTGGGTACTGTTGCAAGAGCTTTTTACATATTAACTCATTTAATCTCAACTACAATCCTATGAATTATGTATTCTCATTCTCTTTATTTACAGAAAAGGAAATGGAGGCACAAAGAAGTTACCTAACCTTCTGCATAAGATCACAATTAATAAATGGTAGATTTAGAATTTGAACTCAGGAAGGCTAGTTTTAGAGCTTACATATTAACCACTGTATCATGCTGCATCTTTCTTAAGTTGAATAATGATTTGGATGTGAATATGCTGTATATTAAGAAGAAAATGAAAGTGTCATGGCAGATTGAATTTTTTTATTTATTTCAGGATGAACTGTCTACAGACAGAAAGGCATTTGTAGTTTGGTTGCCTTATAGTCTGTAAGGCAATAAACTTCATAGTGTAGGTTTCTAAGAATTGTCAAGCATTTGTGAGCTCCTTTCATTTATGCAAACCCCTGAGTGAGTAAAGCTCAAGTACCAAAAAGTGTTATTTTGGATTTCCCTATAGCAACAACATTATGAAATGAATGGTGACCAGTTGTGTTGGTCCCCTGTCAATCCTTGCTCAAAAATGACCTTTGTTTCTGCTGATTTCTCCTTCTCTTTAAAAAATGGGGTATTTTTATTCTCCTGAAGATTTATATTGGAGCTATATTATCTTCCTCTTGGACCACTGTGTGTGTGTGTGTGTGTGCGTGCGTGCGTGCATGTGTCTGTGTGAGATATGCCTTTTTAAAATTATTCCCATACATATGTTAGAATTTAGACCTGGAGATCATCTTAAAGTTGGTGAAAAGTATTTATTTTCTTCTGTGTTCACTGAAATATTGTTAAATATTCAGTAAAGGAGGTGGTAAGTAACCTGATTCCAAAAGTTCCTTCCTCTGATATGTCAGTGGAGAGATGGGGCCACTTGTCTTTTATTTATGGTAACGGCCCAGAACATGTTGAGAGTGAATTGAATTTCACAGACAACTTATCTTTTTAATTTTCTTGATTTAGAATACCTCAGTTTAGCTATGGGACATTTTTGCAATAAACCCTATACATTTTTATGACCACCTCAAATCGTATCCCACCAGCCATTTCTCATTGGAAATGTCCAAGGCCTCAGGAAACAAGCATGGGCAGATGGGATCAGTGGATCTTTCCTCTGCCTGACTCTGGCTACAGAGGGATCTTGCGGGCTTCCACCATATTCCAGAGAGCTTGCTTTCCTGAGGTGGAATGGTCAACATCCACCATAGTCTCATCCCTCTTATCTGTTCTGGAAAGCCACAGTGGTGATCAATATCCAGAAGAGGAAAAAAAGTCATTTTTTTAAAAGTTTTGTTTTATTTATTTTGGGAGAGAAAGCACAAGCAGGGGAGGGGCAGAGAAAGAGGGGGAGAGAGAGAGTCCCAAGCAGACTCCACACTGTCACCTTGGAGCCCAACATGGAGCTTGAACCATGAGATCATGAGCTAAGCTGAAATCAAGAGCCATACACTTTACTGACTGAGCCACCCAGGTGCCCCAAGAGAAAAAGTCATCTTTAAGGTATAAGATTTCATAGCAACTTCAGCTCCTTTTGTCTCTACTTGGTTTTCATTCATTGATGAGACAGGTAGTAAACAGGATAGACATCCTCCGTGTACTTTCTAATCACTGAAATTCCCTCTTCCTGATTCCACTATTTGGGGACCCTTTCAGCTGACTCCTGTTTCCTGTAGAACTGGTACTATGCATTAAATTTGTTTCTTTTTTAAAGTTTATACACTTCCAGTTCAGTGCAGTTCCAGATACATTTTTTTAATCAGTCAAGCCTTCCTGAGACCCCTTTTTACTTCCTCCATTCCACAACTTCCAATGTGTTTCAAGGCATATTCAGCAGAACAGAATTTCCCATTAGAGTCATACAGGGGCTTATTCATAAAATGCACTGGGGCCCTTCTAATGAAGGATAAGGGCCAGCTATGTCATGGTGCCTTCTATGATTCTTTTGTATGAATTCAACATCTATACTAATGCCCCTTGAAATACTGTGACCTTTTAGCTTTGTAACACCAGTCTTGTATCATTGACTTGAATGACCATGTTTTGAGTCTCTTCATTATTCTGCACCACTTTACTTCTAAGATAAAGAAATGGGAATTCCTTCATTATGCCTGAGATTTTTAACATCCTATTACTACTTATGAATGTGAACTTTCATGTCATCATACTTTAAAAAATGTATTTAAAAATGTAAAAAATGTAGTTAAAAAGTGACCATTATTCCTAAGAAAAATGATGTCCAGATTATTTTTTATTGTGTCTGCCTATCCTGGGACTCTTTATTGGAGTCCCTCTTAAATGGCTTCTCTGAACTGAACATAATGTTACAAACATGTTTTATCCAGCCCAGAGCAGATTAGGTCACTTTCTTTTTGATGCATGGATTATATTTTCCCACGTTCAAGTGAGAATCCATTCTACAACTGTAGGGAAGTTAGTGATTATCTAATAAAGGCCAGTCACTGCTTTATTAAAGAAGTCTAATATTCAAATTTTTAGTACCTATAGCATGCTACGGCTCTGAGTGAAATTGTGGTCAGCCGAGTTCCCTCCCACTCACCTTGTTCAGTTTATCTGTTTGTTCAGATCATTGCACATTCTGTCACATGATCCTTCCCCTCCCATTTCACCCTAACTTTTTCTTTTGTTTCCTTCTTACTTTAGTTCATACCCAACAGTTCATTATTTTAAGACCTCTCCATTATCCTTTCTTTACAGTCACTGTCCAAACGCCCAGTGCTTGGTCAATCCATCTATCTATAGGCATACCTTAGAGATATTGTGTGTTCAGTTCTAGATTACCACAATAAAGCAAATATTGCAACAAAGTGAGTCAAATAATTTTTTTGGTTTTGCAGTCCATAAAAAAGTTATGTTTACACTGTACTGTAGTGTATTGATGTAAAATAACATTATGTTAAGAAACAATGCACATACCTTAATCAAAATAGACTTTATCGATAAAAAAAATGCTGACCTTCATCTGAGCTTTCAGCAAGTCATAATCCTTTTTCTGGTGGAGGGTTTTGCCTTGATGTTGATGGATGCTGACTGATCAGGTTGCTTAACATTGGGGTGGCTGTGGCAATTTATTAAAATACGACAACAATGAAGTTTGACACATTGATGGACTCTTCCTTCAACAATGGTTTCTCTGTAGTATGTGATCCTCTCTGATAGCATTTTACCCACAGAAAAACTTTTTCAAAATTGGAGTCAGTCCTCTTAACTCTACCACTGCTTTATCAACTAAGTTTATGTGATATTCTAAGTCCTTTGTTGTCATTCCAACAATTTTCATAGCATCTTCACCAGGAGTAGATTCCATCTCAAAACTACTTCTTGCTCACCCCTAAGAAGCCACCCTTCATCACTTTACGTTTTATCTGGAGACTGAGCAATTTAGTCACATATTCAGGGTCCACTTCAGGTCTTTCCCTCACATCTGCAGTCCCCGTGATCAACTTCTTACAAATTCCTGTTCATGTTAATATTTTGACCTCTTCCTATGAATCACAAATATTCTTTTTTATTTTATTTTATTATTTTATTTTATATTATTATTTTTAACATATGAAATTTATTGTCAAATTGGTTTCCATACAACACCCAGTGCTCATCCCAAAAGAAACCCTCTTCAATACCTATCACCCACCCTCCCCTCCCTGCCACCCCCCCATCAACCCTCAGTTTGTTCTCAGTTTTTAAGAGTCTCTTATGCTTTAGTTCTCTCCCACTCTAACCTCTTTTTTTTTCCTTCCCCTCCCCCATGGGTTTCTGTTAAGTTTCTCAGGATCCACATAAAAGTGAAACCATATGGTATCTGTCTTTTTCTGTATGGCTATTTTACTTAGCATAACACTCTCCAGTTCCATCCACATTGCTACAAAGGGCCAGATTTCATTCTTTCTCATTGCCACCTAGTACTCCATTGTGTATATAAACCACAATTTCTTTATCCATTCATAAGTTGATGGACATTTAGGCTCTTTCCACAATTTGGCTATTGTTGAGAGTGCTGCTATAAACATTGGGGTACAAGTGCCCCATGCATCAGTACTCCTGTATCCCTTGGGTAAATTCCTAGCAGTACTACTGCTGGGTCATAGGGTAGTTCTATTTTTAATTTTGTGAGGAACCTCCACACTGTTTTCCAGAGTGGCTGCACCAGTTTGCATTCCCACCAACAGTGCAAGAGGGTTCCCGTTTCTCCACATCCTCTCCAGCATCTATAGTCTCCTGATTTGTTCATTTTGGCCACTCTGACTGGCGTGAGGTGATATCTGAGTGTGGTTTTGATTTGTATTTCCCTGATGAGGAGTGATGTTGAGCATCTTTTCATGTGCCTGTTGGCCATCCAGATGTCTTCTTTAGAGAAGTGTCTATTCATGTTTTCTGCCCATTTCTTTACTGGGTTATTTGTTTTTTGGGTGTGGAGTTTGGTGAGCTCTTTATAGATTTTGGATACTAGCCCTTTGTCTGATATGTCATTTGCAAATATCTTTTCCCATTCCGTTGGTTGCCTTTTAGTTTTGTTGATTGTTTCCTTTGCTGTGCAGAAGATTTTTATCTTCATGAGGTCCCAATAGTTCATTTTTGCTTTTAATTCCCTTGCCTTTGGGGATGTGTCAAGTAAGAAATTGCTGCGGCTGAGGTCAGAGAGGTCTTTTCCTGCTTTATCCTCTAGGGTTTTGATGGTTTCCTATCTCACATTCAGGTCCTTTATCCATTTTGAGTTTGTTTTTGTGAATGGTGTAAGAAAGTGGTCTAGTTTCAACCTTCTGCATGTTGCTGTCCAGTTCTCCCAGCACCATTTGTTAAAGAGCCTGTCTTTTTTCCATTGGATATTCTTTCCTGCTTTGTCAAAGATGAGTTGGCCATACTCTTGTGGGTCTAGTTCTGGGATTTCTATTCTATTCCATTGATCTATATGTCTGTTTTTGTGCCAACACCATGCTGTCTTGATGATTACAGCTTTGTAGTAGAGGCTAAAGTCTGGGATTGTGATGCCTCCTGCTTTGGTCTTCTTCTTCAAAATTACTTTGGTTATTTGGGGCCTTTTGTGGTTCCATATGAATTTTAGGATTGCTTGTTGTAGTTTCAAGGAGAATGCTGGTGCAATTTTGATTGGGATTGCATTGAATGTATAGATAGCTTTGGGTAGTATTGACATTTTGACAATATTTATTCTTCCAATCCATGAGCATGGAATGTTTTTCCATTTCTTTGTATCTTCTTCAATTTCCTTCATAAGCTTTCTATAGTTTTCAGCATACAGATCTTTTACATCTTTGGTTAGATTTATTCCTAGGTATTTTATGATTCCTGGTGCAATTGTGAATGGGATCAATTTCTTTATTTGTCTTTCTGTTGCTTCATTGTTAGTGTATAAGAATGCAACTGATTTCTGTACATTGGTTTTGTATCCTGCAACTTTGCTGAATTCATGTATCAGTTCTAGCAGACTTTTGGTGGAGTCTATCGGATTTTCCATGTATAATATCATGTCATCTGCAAAAAATGAAAGCTTAACTTCATCTTTGCCAATTTTGATGCCTTTGATTTCCTTTTGTTGTCGGATTGCTGATGGTAGAACTTCCGACACTATGTTAAACAACAGCGGTGAGAGTGGACATCCCTGTCGTGTTCCTGATCTCAGGGAAAAAGCTCTCAGTTTTCCCTATTGAGGATGATATTAGCTGTGGGCTTTTCATAAATGGCTTCTATGATGTTTAAGTATGTTCCTTCTATCCCGACTTTCTCGAGGGTTTTTATTAAGAAAGGATTCTGAATTTTGTCAAATGCTTTTTCTGCATCGATTGACAGGATCATATGGTTCTTATCTTTTCTTTTATTAATGTGATGTATCACGTTGATTGATTTGTGAATGTTGAACCAGCCCTGCAGCCCAGGAATGAATCCCACTTGATCATGGTGAATGGTTCTTTTTATATGCTGTTGAATTCGATTTGCTAGTATCTTATTGAGAATTTTTGCATCCATATTCATCAGGGATATTGGCCTGTAGTTCTCTTTTTTTGCTGGGTCTCTGTCTGGTTTAGGAATCAAAGTAATACTGGCTTAATAGAGTAAGTCTGGAGGTTTTCCTTCCCTTTGTATTTTTTGGAATAGCTTGAGAAGGATAGGTGTTATCTCTGATTTAAACGTATGATAGAACTCCCCTGGGAAGCCATCTGGTCCTGGACTCTTATTTATTGGGAGATTTTTGATAACTGATTCAATTTCTTTGCTGGGTTTGGGTCTGTTCAAACTTTCTATTTCCTCCTGATTAAGTTTTGGAAGTGTGTGGGTGTTTAGGAATTTGTCCATTTCTTCCAGTTTTTCCAGTTTGTTGGCATATAATTTTTCATAGTATTATTCCCTGATAATTGCTTGTATTTCTGAGAGATTGGTTGTAATAATTCCATTTTCATTCATGATTTTATCTATTTGGGTCATCTCCCTTTTCTTTTTGAGAAGCCTGGCTGGAGGTTTATCAATTTGTTTATTTTTTCAAAAAACCTACTCTTGGTTTCATTGATCTGCTCTGTAATTTTTTTAGATTCTATATTGTTTATTTCTGCTCTGATCTTTATTATTTCTTTTCTTCTGCTGGGTGTAGGGTATCTTTGCTGTTCTGCTTCTATTTCCTTTAGGTGTGCTGTTAGATTTTGTATTTGGGATTTTTCTTGTTTCTTGAGATAGGCCTGGACTGCAATGTATTTTCCTCTCAGGACTGCCTTCACTGCATCCCAAAGCATTTGGATTGTTGTATTTTCATTTTCGTTTGTTTTCCATATATTTTTTAATTTCTTCTCTAATTGGCTGTTTGACCCATTCATTCTTTAGTAGGGTGTTCTTTAACCTCCATCCTTTTGGAGGTTTTCCAGACTTTTTCCTGTGGTTTGTTTCAAGCTTCATAGCATTGTGGTCTGAAAGTATGCATGGTATGATTTCAATTCTTGTATACTTATGAAGGGCTGTTTTGTGACCCAGTATGTGATCTATCTTGGAGAATGTTCCATGTGCACTTGAGAAGAAAGTATATTCTGTTGCTTTGGGATGCAGAGTTCTAAATATATCTGTCAGGTCCATCTGATCCAATGTATCATTCAGGCCCTTGTTTCTTTATTGACCGTGTGTCTAGATGATCTATCCATTGTTGTAAGTGGAGTATTAAAGTCCCCTGCATTGACCACATTCTTATCAATAAGGTTTCTTATGTTTGTGATTAATTGTTTTATATATTTGGGGGCTCCCATATTCGGCGTATAGACATTTATAATTGTTAGCTTTTCCTGGTGGATAGACCCTGTGATTATTATATAATGCCCTTCTTCATCTCTTGTGACAGCCTTTAATTTAAAGTCTAGTTTGTCTGATATAAGTATGGTTACTCCAGCTTTCTTTTGACTTCCAATAGTATGATAAATAGTTCTCCATCCCCTCACTTTCAATCTGAAGGTGTCCTCAGGCCTAAAATGAGTCTCTTGTAGACAGCAAATAGATGGGTCTTGTTTTTTTATCCATTCTGATACCCTATGTCTTTTGGTTGGCGCATTTAATCCATTTACATTCAGTGTTATTATCGAAAGATATGGGTTTAGAGTCATTGTGATGTCTGTAGGTTTCATGCTTGTAGCAATCGATGTCTCTGGTACTTTGTCTCACAGGATCCCCCTTAGGATCTTTTGTAGGGCTGGTTTAGAGGTGACGAATTCCTTCAGTTTTTGTTTGTTTGGGAAGACCTTTATCTCTCCTTCTATTTTAAATGATAGATTTGCTAGATAAAAGATTCCTGGCTGCTTATTTTTTCTGTTCATCACATTGAAGATTTCCTGCCATTCCTTTCTGGCCTGCCAAGTTTCAGTAGAGAGATCGGTCACGAGTCTTATTGGTCTCCCTTTATATGTTAGAGCATGTTTATCCCTAGCTGCTTTCAGAATTTTCTCTTTATCCTTGTATTTTGCCAGTTTCACTATGATATGTCGTGCAGAAGATCGATTCAAGTTATGTCTGAAGGGAGTTCTCTGTGCCTCTTGGATTTCAATGCCTTTTTCTTTCCCCAGATCAGGGAAGTTCTCAGCTATGATTTCTTCAAGTACACCTTCAACACCTTTCCCTCTCTCTTCCTCCTCTGGAATCCTAATTATGCGTACATTATTTCGCTTAATTATGTCACTTAGTTCTCTGAGTCTCCCCTCATACTCCTGGATTTTTTTATCTCTCTTTTTCTCAGCTTCTTTTTTTTTTCCAAAATTTTATCTTCCAATTTACCTATTCTCTTCTCTGCCTCTTCAATCCGAGCTGTGGTCACCTCCATTTCATTTTGCAGCTCATTTATAGCATTTTTTAGCTCCTTCTGACTGTTTCTTAGTCCCTTGATCTCTGTAGTAATAGATTCTCTGCTGTCCTCTATACTTTTTTCAAGCCCAGCGATTAATTTTATGACTATTATTTTAAATTCATTTTCTGCTATATTGCTTAAATCGTTTTTTGATCAGTTCGTTAGCTGTCGCTACTTCCTGGAGTTTCTTTTGAGGAGAATTCCTCCATTTTGTCATTTTGGATAGTCCCTGGTGTGGCGGGGAACTGCAGGGCTGTTCCTCTGTGCTGTGTGGAGTAACTTGCGTTGGTGGTTGGGGCTGCAGTCTGACCTGATGTCTGTCCCCAGCCCACAGCTGGGGCCACAGTCAGACTGGTGTGTACCTTATCTTCCCCTCTCCCAGGGGCAGGACTCACTGTGGAGTGGTGTAGCCTCTGTCTGGGCTACTTGCACACTGCCAGTCTTGTGGTACTGCTTTGATGGGATCTGGCATATTAGCCTGGGTGGATCCGCAAGGTGCACAGGGGCGGGACGGGCAGTCTCAGCTTGCTTTGCCTTCGGTGGTCCGCTTCGGGAGGGGCCCTGCAGCACCGGGAGGAAGTCAGACCCGCCAGAGGGATGCATCCACAGAAGCACAGCGTTGGGTGTTTGTGTGGTGCAAGCAAGTTCCCTGACAAGAACTGCACCCTTTGGGATTTTGGCTGGGGGGATGGGTGAGGGAGATGGTGCTGGTGAGTGCCTTTGTTCCCCACCAAGCTGAGCTCTGTCGTCCGGGGCTCAACAACTCTCCCTCCCGTTGTCCTCTAGCCCTCCTGCCCTCCGAGCAGAGCTGTTAACTTATAACCTTCCAGATGTTAAGTCCCTCTTACTGTCAGAACACACTCTGCCTGGCCCCTCCACTTTTGCAAGCCAGACTCAGGGGCTCTGGTTTGCCAGCGGGCTGCCCTTCTCCGTGCCCTCCTGCCAGTCCGTTTAGCGCGCACCGCCTCTCTGCCCTTCCTGCCCTCTTCCGTGGGCCTCTCCTCTATGCTTGGCTCTGGAGAATCCATTCTGCTAGACTTCTGGTGGTTTTCTGGGTTATTTAGGCAGGTGTGGGTGGAATCTAAGTGATTAGCAGGTGAGCCCAGTGTCCTCCTACGTCGCCATCTTCTCCAGTCTCCCACAAGTATTCTTAATGGCAGCTAGATTGGCAAACCTTTACAGCAGGTTTCAAATTTACTTTGCCCAGATACATCAGAATAGTATATATGGCAGCTGTCACTTTATGAAATATATTTCTTAAAAAATAAGACTTGAAAGTCAAAATTACTCCTTGATCAAGGGGCTGTAGAATGGATGTTGTGTTAATGGGCATGAAAAAAACAATAATTTCATTGTACATCTCCATCAGAGCTCTTGGGTGACAAGGTAAATTGTCAGTGAATGCTAATACTTTGAAAGGGATCTGTTTTCTGAACTGTGGGTCTCAACCATGGGCCTAAAATACTCAGTAAACCAAATTATAAACAGATGCGCTGTCATCCATGCTTTGTTGTTCCATTGACAGAGCACGAGCAGAGTGGATCGAGCATAATTCTTAAGGGCTTTGGATTTTCAGAATGATAAATGAGCATTGGCTTCAACATAAAGTCACCAGCTGCATTAGCCCTTAACAAGTTACCCTGTCCTTTGACTTCTCCTCTCTAGCTATGAAAGTCCTGGCATCTTCTTCCAATAAAAGGCTGTTTAATCAACATTGAAAATCTGTTGTTTAGTGTAGCCACCTTCATTAAGTATTTAACTAGATCTTCTGGATAACTTGCTGCATCTTCTACCTCAGCACTTGTTTCCCCTTATACTTTTATGTTATGGAGACAGCTTCTTTCCTTAAATCTTGTGCACCAACTTTTGCTAGCTTCAGACTTTTCTTCTGTAGCTTTCTCACTTTTTTCAGCCTTTGTAGAATTAAAGAGTGAACTTTGTCCTGGATTAGGCTTTGGCTTAAGGGAATGTTGTGGCTGATTTGATTTTTTATCCAGACCACTAAAAACTTTCTTCAGGTCATAAATAAAGCTGTTTCACTTTTTAATTTGTGTGTTCACTGGAGTCACACTTTTACTTTCCTTCAAGAACTTTTACATTTGTATTCACAACTTGGCTAATTGTTTGGTGAAGGAGGCCTAGCTTAGCTTTTGACATGCCTTCCTTAGCTTTTGATTTAAGATGAGACACTTGTGACTCTTCTTTTCACTTGAACACTCAGAAGCCATTGTAGCGTTATTAACTGGCCTAATTTCAATATTGTTGTGTCTGCGGAAATAGGGAGTTTTGAAGGGAGAGAGAGAGAGAGAGAAAGTAGAGTAGGATGGCTGGTTGGTGGAGCAGTCAGAACACACTTATATTGCCATCTTATATTGGTATGGTTCATGGAACCCCTGAATAATTACAAGAGTAACATCAAAGATCCCTGATCACAGGTCACCATAAAAAATATAAAAATAATGAAAAAAGTTGAAATATTACAAGCATTACCAAAATGTGACACAGAAACATGAAGTGAACAAAGGCTGCTGGAAAAATGGCGCTGATAGCCTTGCTCAAGGCAAGGCTGCCATAAACCTTTAATTTGTAAACAAAACAAAACAAAACAAAAAAACCCCACAAATCTGTGAAGTGCAGTAAAGCAAAGAGGAATAAAATGAGGTATGCCTATATCTCTTCCACAACTTCCGCTAGGCTGCTGAGCATTGCTGTTGAAAATCACACAGCTGTGTGGGTTGTATTTTTGTTATTGTTTTTGTTTCTGTTTTTTGCATAAATATGATTTAGTATTTGGTATTTTTGTTAGTCTTCAGCACCATTATTACAATCTTCTACTTAGATCTTATTAGCTGCCCTATATTTTTCTCTTAGACTTCAAGCATGCCATGCTCCTCCCTCTGGGCCTTTGCTCTCCCATTGCATCAGTAATTTTCAGTCTTGACTACACATTAGAATCAATGGGGAGTTTCAAAAACTTTTGATGCCAAGTCCATACCCAGACCAATTAATTCAGGAAATTTGAGGGATGGGACCTAGGAATTATTTTTGTTTTAAAAAGATTCCCAAGTGATGCAATTGTGCAGTGAGGTTTAAAGCCACCACCCTATATAGACACATGCTTTGCTTTCTCAGTTTGTTTTATGCTCAAATTATCACCTCCTTGATGAGGATTTTCTGTCCATTCTATCTAATTTATAGTCCTATTTAACTTTCTGTTTCCTTTCTCTACCTTATTTTTCTTTACTGCAGGTATCATTTACTAGATCAATTACTGTAATCTATTTTATCATTCATTGTCTACCCTTTTCTCATGAATGCAGGCTTCATGGGGTCTTCATATACACAGTACCATACACATATTACATAACATTATTAATGGTAATTGGAACCAAAAGAATGGATGAAACTGCTTTCGAACAGTATATATCAAGAAAAGAGGAATTAGAACAGAACCCCAAGAAACTACATTTGTGGAATCAGTGGAGTTACTTCTCTTAGGTTTCTTAGGTTTTTTGTTTGTTTTGTTTTGTTGTTGTTGTTGTTTTATGTTTTATGTTTTTTTTTCCCCACTGCCATATTCCACATCTGCATTAGGACCTCTCATACTATTTAACAAAGAGTTGTTGTATGCAATTCCCTAGTGTCGCTAATCCCAAATTCTACCATTTTTCTCTATCTCCTTTCTAACCATGCTTCTTCACTATTAGAATATAACCTTGCCTCTAAAATAACAGAAAACAATGACATATTATCAATGATTGGAACCAAAAGAATGGATCAAACCCAGAGAGAAGGCATATGTAGAAAAGAGGGCCTAGAACGGAATCCCAAGCATGCAGGGAATTGGTGGAGTCACCCCATTTTTTATCTCCTTGGGTATATCTCTTTCTCTGCCTAGGTTTTCATGGTTGCTATTCCCCAATATTCCATTCATGGCTTTTAACTATTTTTTTTTTTTTCGTGTGTAATCTTCTAGACTCATCTCATTTATACCCTGGCTTCAGTGACTACCTGTAATAGATTCTCTTAAATTTTCATCTCAGGGCATACACCTGTCCCAAATGTCAGATCTATGTATACAGTGGCTGATATGATATCTTCACCTTCACATCCCAAATTTTCCTGAACTCTCCCAGTGAGAGCCAGGTAATACTTCTGTTTTTCTTTGTCATATATTCATTTTTCTATTGTAGAATTTTCACCTGGGAACGTAATTATTTATTTCCCTGTCTCCTTTACTAGGTCGTGAATTTCTTGAGGACACACTATGTTTTTTATTTGTATATTTCCCCGGGTTTGCCATCTAGCACACAGTAATCACTTAGTAAAATTTTTGTGTGTATGAATGCATGCATTTAAAATCTACTTCTGTCATTGAACATCTTATTTCTAACTTTAATGTACAATTCTTAGTAGGAATTTGAGTTATTGATGAAAAGTTTGAAAAATTTTAGCTTGAGGACTGAGTCCTGTGGTATGCTATTCGACACTTCTCTGGAACATTGCTGATCTACTTTTGGATTTTGTTGTACAGTCCACTAATAATATTTTATGCAGTCTGTGGCTCTCTAATCTGGTCCTGGAGGATATAACCAAAAATGTTAAATTCTTTACTGAAATCATAATCAAATATACATGACATAGGAGTGTACCTCCCAATAACATAAATTTTGACATAAGGCAATTGGCAGTTGATATTTGAAGTGTCTTCAAGCCAGCACCTCATTCTCAAGCAGGGCTAAACTAAAATTCTGATTTTCTAGGGGAGAGGAAAAGTTATGGAGGGGAGCAAAACAGCAGGTAACTAGGTCTTAAAGAATAGAGAAGCTGAGAATGAACATTTCCCTAATATTCTCTCCTCCCAATCTCCTTAGATTGGGTTGACAAAATAAAGGTCAATTAAATAGGCCTTTGAATTGTAGCAACTCCCTCAGAAGTGTCAGTTAGCCAAATTTCCACTACTCCCTGGATATTTGAGCTAGAGGGGCAAATGCTGCTAACTGGTACCAAACCATAGTTGGACCCACGTTGGATATTGATTACTGCAGCTAGAATCTAAGTATTCTTTCCCACTCAAAGCGGGGTCCATGGATTTCACACACACACACACACACACACACACACACACACACACACACTGTTGACTATTGAGAGATTGAGAGGAAGGGAAGGGGATTTTATTAATCAGAGAGGAAAGTAAAGTACAAGTATACCAGTTAGGGAAGACTTACTACCATGAGTTTGAAAATTTTAGCATAATTTGAAAATGAGATGGCCTCCCTATTGATATAATAAAGTTGACATAAAATATGAAGTCTTGTGTGTGGGTGGCTCAATTGGCTGAGTGTCTGACTCTTGGTTTTTGCTCAGGTCATGATCTCATGGTTGTAAGATAGAGCCCTGCATTGGGCTGCATGCTGAGCATGGAGCCTGCTTGCGATTCTCTCTATTCCTTTCTCTCTATCCCTACCCCCCTCTCTAAATAAATAAACATTAAAAAAATGTTTAACTCTTAATGTTGATTCAAGAGCCAAAGGGAGACCCGGCTAGTTCTGTTGGTAGAGCATGTGACTCTTGATCTCAGGGTTGTGAGTTTAAGCCCCACATTTGGCAGGTAGCCTACTAAAAACCAACCAACCAAACAAACAAACCCAAATTAAAACAAAACAATAAACAGCCAAAGATACCTATGGTTGTATGGTCCTGAATTTGTTTGTGGAATGGGAAAGACACTTGAATCTTGTTCTCAACTGGTAACTTGGATAGATGAGAGGCAGGCACTTTACCCTTTAAGTTTTTCTTCACTATGGCTTTGATAAAAACATTTGGCTTTTTTTTTTTTTTTGCATTTCTTTATTTTTTATTTTATTTTTAAAAATAAACTGGAGGATAGTATAGGCTTCATCTGTTCACTTTTTCTTTAAAATGTTATTAATTGTTCAGTTATTTTAATTGATTTGAGAAATGATGTATTTTGGACATAGTCTAAGATAGTTGTCAAGTTTTTTTTAAGCTATGAAATTTGATGTTAGTAACTTAATGTGTTAGATCACAAAACAACGAAACATTAATCTGGTAAGATAATTAAGACTTTTTAGCTTTCAGAAGACACCCTGTTTATTAAGCCTTATATTACCACAACTTGGCAAGAACTATCAGCATTACCAATGCTCTTTGAAATTTCTTGGAAAAATTTTCTCTTCACTTTGCTTCTGATGACACATTTTGGTAAATTATTTTGTCATTTGTATCCATTTCTAGTTTTTCTTTTCTAACAGTTGAGTTATATCTTAGAGAATGTCATTGGTGGTAGAAGGGTAGGGATTGCCATGACAGTTGATGAACAATTTTGGTTGATTTTACTGAAAGTTAAAGTTGACAATGTTCATCTGGAAAGCAAACAGTTTTGACAATTAAGGGATACAAGCTGTGAATGTTACATCTAGCGGTTCCAACTATAATGTGTTGATTAGAGCTGTTTCATGAATCCTTCTCAGGAACAGCCCAAGTGTTATGTACTGCTTACAAGGAAAATACAGTCAGTGTATTTGCCATCTCAATGTGCTGATTGCGGCAGCTTGCCCAGAGCTAAACTTGCTGTAATAAAAACTTCTGGACTGGAACATGGTGATGGCATTTATGTTATTTGCCTCCTAAGTTGTTTCTGCCCTATATAAACCCAATGCTAACAGTTCTCAGTTTGAGAACCTCAGAGAGCTCTGTCACTAGGTACTGCTGAGTTCTGTTGTGTTGATTTATTGAAGAATATGTTAGCTGAAGTCTTGCAGTGAACAGTGGAATCTGGATCTTAAGTAGCTGAAGGCGCTGGATTAAAATGGCTTACATCTTTTGACTTTGTCCAGATCATTGTATGGTACTCACTTTGATAGATGCCTGTCAGTAAGGCTGTTGACTCAGTGAATTCCTTGTCCTATGGATCCTTATTACCTTCTAAAATAGCATTAAGTCAGGGAACTTAGACTTAACCAGACCAGCATGATGCTTAAGAAAATTTGGAGAAGTCTCAAGGGAAAATGACTAAACCAGTTTTACAAATGTAGTATCCCTTAAGAAATCAATTGGAGATTAGTTCTAGGAAGTGCCCATGTTTGTCTGCATAGGAGGCTGCATAGATCTCCTGCACATATTCCAAGGTCTGTCTTCAATTGTCCCTTTTTAAATTTCTAGGAATAGCAATGCCTTTGAATGCCTCCTAAAGGAACTGGTTGTGGAGATAAGCCAAAATTAAAAAGAGAATAGGAAAGAATAAAGGTGAAGGGAGTAGGAAATTTGAGATAGAAAGGGTGAGGGATGAGTGATGAAAGCCTTAGCAGTGGTTAGGTCCTATACTTGTAAGGACAATCCGTAGAAGAGTTGGATCTCCTTTTGCTCAGAGAAGATAAGCGTTTTTTATTTGCCAGCTTTCACTGCATTTCCACTGTGTTTTTGGATTACACACCATGTGAATAGGGTTCTTTTATCACTCTCAGTGAAACTGTTATCATCACTTAGCATTACACTGTGAACAATCCTTTTGAAGGCCTACATTTGGAAGTAGCACATGGAATTTCAGCCCTTGTATTATTATTTTTTCTTGTGTTATTTTTTATTGGATAACATGAAGAAGACCTATGACAGATTTCTTTGAGAGAGACCATGATACAGCTTCTTTAGAGTTTTTAAATGGCCTTACTAATAAATTTGATCCCTCAGATAATATCCTTGAGTGAAAGAATTAATTTCCCTAGTCATAAAAAGAATACAGTACTTTTTTTTTTTAATTAGGAACTTTGGAAAACCAAAAAATTAAAAGGAAAAAAAAATCTACCTATCATCTCACCACTCAGTCATGACCAGTCAGGACTAGTTAGGAGTTCTAAGTGGTCCTTTATTTTCCTACGTCTTGAGGCGGTGAATAACTTAAAAGCCTGAAGTGTTGTGCCTGCTTCCGTGGATCCTATTTTAAATAATACCTAGTAGATGCTTTATTTTAACTAATGTTTCTATGGGTCAGTAATATTTGAATAGCTATAATGACTGCATTTAAATTCATTTTATTCCAAATTCATGCAGTATTTAGCAATTCTGTAATGAGGAGATTACAGAGAACTCTCTAATGATTTCACTGTTTTACATCTCCACTTACTACATTGGGTCTCAAACAGCAATAATTCTTGACCACAAAATGTACATGCCTAATGTAATTAATGACTGATTATACTGATACATATACACATTTGCTGTATATAAATGTTCTTCATGCAGTAGAATATCATTGGTCCTATTTTTGGCATCCTTGCACTTGAGTTTCCTTACAAAATTGTTTATGCTTGTATTTCTACTAGGATGTAGATTCTAGATCCCTCAATTGTAGAAGTTGTTCATAGTTTGGGCACGTACATGGCATATATGTGGGGTGGGTGTGGAAACTTAGGAAAATGGAAGCTTTGTTTTTATTTTCTTGAAAAAATGCAGATCCAAGTTTGTGCTAATTTTTACTAATGAGAGATCAACTATACTTTCTAAAGACTAACATTCAGAAGAGTCAAGGAGAAACTGGTTATACCCTTTAAATTATTTTTGCAGTGGGGCGCCTGGGTGGCCCAGTCGGTTAAGCGTCCGACTTCGGCTCAGGTCATGATCTTGCGGTTTGTGAGTTCGAGCCCCATGTCGGGCTCTGTGCTGACAGCTGGGAGCCTGGAGCCTGCTTCGGATTCTGTGTCTCCTTTCTCTATCCCTCCCATGCTCATGCTCTGTCTCTCTCTGTCTCTTAATAATAAATAAACGTTTAAAAAAATAAATTATTTTTGCAGTGAATTTGTTATTTGAATGTTCTTCAGTGATTAGCATTTTTAGCTCATTAGTAATGGCAGCAATGCCATAAATAACTATAACAGACTTCTTGAAGAACCAGACCTCTTGACCAATAAAACCCTTGCCCCAGTACTTTCTGAACTCCTAGGGACAAATGGTAACACGTAATTTATGTGTATCTTTGTCAAATATATTTTCTTCCTTTCTGTTTGCCACTCTCACTTCCCAGATGACATTAATTTTTAAGTAATAGTTTTCTCATGAGTTTTCATGTACTGTTTTGTGAATTGTAATACATGCTTAATGAATATTTGGTACTGATAAATATTCAACAAAATTGCTTAATAAAAAATCATTTTAAAATACCCATTTCTATTACATAGTACTTGTAATATGTCTGCTCACTGGGTGTAACTGCATGCTATTTTTCCCAGGTTCTGCATTTGGGTGCAGCTTTAACTAATGCAGGGTTTTGAGCCTGCCCAATGTAGCACTTACCTGGGAAGCTGATTATACAGATTCCAAGGCCCCACCCCAGACCTGCTCAGTCATAGTCTCTGGGTGATTTGTATCATCAGACAAGTCTAGGAAACCTAAAACTAGGGAGTGTGTACTATGTGTAATTGCTTATTGGTATGTAGGAAAGATTTCTGGATGTGGGTTAATAGTGTTCATTTATTTCTAATGCAAGTCCATTCAAATACCAGAAGAGAAAATTGCTCTGATATGCTCTATAAATTTCAGCTTTTATGTGACTTTGTTGAAGTAATTTTAAAATTATTTTTTAAGCACTTATCATGTACAAAACCCTCTTCTAATATTTTTCGTGTATTTATTAGTATTAGTAGAGGGAGGTGAAATAATTTTTCCAGTGCCAAATAAGGAACAAGTGGGAAAGCGTGGCTTTGGATCTAAGAAATAGAATTTCAGAATTTGAACAATTAGTCCTTGGCTAACTACTTAGCTATTAAATGCTATGTACTTACTAATGTATCAGGCACTACTATACTAAGCACATATACTTCAAATTTTTTTTAACATTTATTCATTTTTTGAGAGACAGAGACAGTACAAGTGGGAAAAGGACAGAGAGAGAGGGAGACACAGAATCCGAAGCAGGCTCTAGGCTCTGAGCTGTTAGCACAGAGCCCAACGTGGAGCTCGAACCCATGAACAGTGAGATCATGGCCTGAGCTGAAGTCGGACACTTAACTGACTGAGCCACCCAGGTGCCGTGAAGCACACATAGTTTAAATTCATTTGCCACTTCTATAAAGTAGAGTTAAGAAAGGCAAGTTTAGGGAAATTAAGTAATTTTCCCTGAGTTACCTTACTAGTAAGTGGTAGAACCAGTGTGGCTTGAACCTGGGTTGGCACAACTCCAAAATTCTGTGCTCTTAACTATTACCCTATATGGAAGAATGACATGTTTGAATATGCTGATATCTTGTCACCTCTACAGTATTTTGCACAAAGAATAGTATCTACTGGGAGCTTTCTAGAAGGTCATTGTGTAACACTTTAATGTCTACATTAAATAATGTCTACGTTTAACATCTATATGAAAACACTTCAGTGTGGACATTAAGTTTTAGAAGAGAGTCTGAAATATATAATTTCTTGTCCCAGAAAGATTTTTAAAGAACAAATTGGTGGGGCGCCTGGGTGGCTCAGTCGGTTAGGCATCTGACTTCGGCTCAGGTCACCATCTCGCGGTCTGTGAGTTCGAGCCCTCGTTGGGCTCTGGGCTGATGGCTCAGAGCCTGGAGCCTGCTTCCGATTCTGTGTCTCCCTCTCTCTCTGCCCCTCCCCCGTTCATGCTCTGTCTCTCTCTGTCTCAAAAATAAATAAATTAAATAAAATAAAAATAAAAAACAAATTGGTTACTCTGTTATCTGCTATAGACTGGCTACAAGTAGAGCAAGGGATTCAGATACTTTAAAGAGATTCTTAACCCTATATTTCTTAATATTAAAAGATAGTATATTTGGCGGATTCTTATGCATTTTGTGCACATTTGAGAAGAAATTACACTTAATTGCCTTCATTTGGGCATTAAATATTTTACACATGTGCAGTTTGTCACAAGTAAATGTTTTCCCTTACTTTGAAATCACTTATAAATGTATGCATTCATTAAAGAGTTAGCTTGAACTGCTCCTCTTTTTCTCTTATTTGTCCCCAAATGAAAGAGAAGTGTTAATTGGTTTTAATGGCCCCTACTGCTACCTCTCTGTCTGGGATTTCTAAGGAAAGGTGAACAATTGGAATAGAACTCGTGAAATTTGTCTGGTGAGGTGAGAAGGTTTAATGTGCTTGTGAACCAGCACATTTCTTCTAGGTAATATTATAACACTATAATAAATATTGAAATTAATTTTCTCTTTTAGACCTAACCCTTTAAGTATATTAGTTAACATTCAAAGAGGAATTTTCTGAAAAAAACATGTTAAGTAAATTCCTGTACCTGGAAAAGATCAATACCTGATAAACCAGGAAATAAGAATCTCTTGTTTAAACGTGTTTATTAAACCAAAGAAAAAACCTCTCTCTCCTTTTCCCTCCCAGCCTCCCCTTTATGAGCAAGGGCATGCTAATTTAGATTTACAACTAGAAGGGGATAGCCAGGATTATGCAGTTTGCTGTTGCACTTAAACAGAAGACTGTAGTCTCCTGAGACCTGTATCTGGCTGCTATCACTCTCTCTTTCCCGATAAAAATGATTCCCACCAGCAGGGGCTAATTCATCCGAAACATTGTCCCTGGTGCTCCTACACTGATTCACTTCAGTAACTGTGTGACTTTATTTAACAAGTAACCATCTAGATATTTGTTCTTCTACAACAAAAAATTTTATAGGGTTTCTGGAAACTATAAAGACTATTACCATTCTAACAGCTTTAAGATAACAGATATTTTTTAAAAAAATGTTATTTCTTCCACTTTTTAGCAGTTGACATTCCTACTTGTTCCTTTACCAAAGGGTAGCAAGGTGTTTTAAGGAGCCCAATCCTGTGTTGGGGAGAGAAAGAAAGGTGTGCCTTTGTTAGTATTTGCTTCTGTGCAATCAGTTCACGGTTCAGAGGAAAATAGAAATGCAGAGAAAGTCTGCTGATCTTGCTTCCTTACTTTCCACTTTTTTTGTCACCCTATGTTCAAATGATAGTTCTAATATCATATACAGGTGAATATTTCTTCATCATCAAAGGTGAAAATAAAATTTACTGGGTATTTACTAAGAGTCAAGTATGAGTTAAGTGCTCCATTTGAAATATGTAATTTATTCCTTACGATTACAGAGACACTATTATCCTGTTTTACAGAAGGTGAAACTGAGGCTTGGCAAAATTGGCTAAATTGTTGAAGGCCATACCCCAACTAAGTAGCAGAAACTAGATGCAAACCCAGATCTGTCTGATTCAAAGACAGTGCTCTTAGTCATCATCTCAAATACCAACGGTACATACAATTTAATAGTGTTTTAGTATATTTTGTTTTACATACTTGGAGTCAGTCAGCATGTCACAAGGAAGAGAGCAACCTAAAAAAGACAGATGTAGGGTTAAGATCCTTGCATTTGGAATCAAATTATTTTTTTGGAGTCTTAATTTTACCATTTATATTGTGTGATATTGGGTGAGTTGCATAATCAGTTTGAACCTACGTGTGTTTTGTGAATTGGGGAGTAAAGGAGATAATGGGTATGGAGTGCTCAGTACATGGTGATAATACTCTACAATCATAGAAGGGATCACAGTTTACAAAGTGCTTTCACAAAGATTGTCTCAGATGATGCTTAGTGATAGAACCCTTTGAAGCTCATTCATTCTTTTATTCATTCATTTAACAATTTTTTTTTTTTTTTTTTGAGTGTCTGCTAGAGATAGTTCTACAGGTTGGAAGGATTTAGGTGAAAGAGCAGGAGAAAAAAGTTCCTTGCCTTCATGGAGTTTGAATTTTGATAGGGATAATAACACATAAATAAAATTATTTAGCATATTAGATAATAACAACAACAGTAAAAGGAACATTTAACTCTCATAGGGAGAATGCCATGAGCCATTCATAATAAAGTAGTTAGAAGCATATTGTGATTTATAGAGTAGAGTAGCTCCTTGTTTTTCCATTATGGACATTTTTTTTTAACTTTATTTATGTATTTATTTTGAGGGAGAGGGGGCGGGGAGGGAAGTGGGGCGGGGGGGGGGGGGTGGAAGGGCAGAGGGAGAATCCCAAGCAAGCTCCATGCTGTCAGTGCAAAGCCGGAGGATGTTAGGCTTGATCCCATGACTTTGGGATCATGACCTGAGCCAGAATCAAGAATTGGCAGCTTAACTGACTCACCCACACAGGTGCCCCTCCTTTTTGAACTTTTTAAAAACTGTAAACCAGTTACAGTTGAACTACCAACTTTTGTTTTTGAATTTGTATTGTTTTAAAACAAAGAACAGATTAACTTTTAATTTTGTTAGTACAAGGGCACCAGGGTGGCTCAGTCCGTGAAGCATCTGACTCTTGATCTTGGCTCAGGTTGTGATCTCATGATTCACAGGTTCAAGCCCCTTGTTGGGCTCTGTGCTGACAGTTTGGAGCCTGCTGGGAATTCTCTTCCTCTCTCAGATCCTCTTCCACTCATGTTCTCTCTCTGTCTCTCTCTCTCTCTTTCTCTCAAAATAAATAAACTTAGAAAAAAGTAAATTTGTTAGTACACATTACCAACGTTCATGAAATCTCTTCTAGCTAGCTCTGAGACTCTATGAATATGGAATTAAATGTAGATCTCTAATATCTTGTCTGTATTTAGTATGTCTGTTAGTATACTGTGAATAAAACATTTTAGTAATTCAAAGATAATTAATGGTTTTCAGTAATTTTTTGTAAAATAATTCTTGACATTTCTTTACCTTTGTAGGCAAAGCAGTAATACTCATGGGTTATATTTCTCAAATTCAGCACCAAGCCTGGCAAATAGGTTAGGTGATTTGGCACTTCCGTTCTGGCTCTTAGAAGACACAAAGGAATCATAAAGATGTGCTGCAGTGAACTCAGACATTAAGATTTTTCTGCCAACTATGAGTTTAAGTTTATTGAAAGCCACAAGAAAGACAAGTGTTATTTTCTGGGTAGTTTATAGCCATTAACTACTGACCTCCAGAAGTTATATCATTTAGCATTGTAGGGCTGGGTCCATAAGCCTTGGGGGGAAATGCACAATTGCACCATTAAAGTGTTTTGAGATTTAATCCTAAAAATGTCTTCTAGTTGTTATCTCAGTAAAAGGAAATAATTGGGGGTGGACAAATTCCTTTTTTTAGTTATTAAGAAATGTATTTAAAGAGAGTGGTTAAGAGCTCAAGCTTCAGGATCAGACAGAGTCCTTGTTCCACCACTCACTATATAACTCTGAGAACGATTCCATTACAGCTCTAAAATACATTTGGCATCTTTCCTTTCTCTCCTCACTACCACCATCCTGTTCCATATTACTTATTTTCTATATAATGGCTAGTGACCTTATTGCAATTGAAATCTGATAGTATAATCCCCACACATCTTTCTCCTCCTCCTTCACCCTCTCCTCTACCAGGTTAAAAATCCTCCAGTGTTTTTTTTTTTTTTTCATTCACTAAAATGAAGTCCAGACTCCTTACATTGGCCTTGGCCTGCAAGACCTTGCATACTGAGATCTGGGCCTGCCTCACTGAACTTACCTCTGTCTTGCTCACAGAGCTTGAGCCCCCTGATATGTTTCAATCTTCAGATTCACTAAGCTGATTTCCTGCTTGAAACTTTAATACACCCCTTTCCTGTGCTCAGAACACTCTTTACCTTATTCTTCACATAGCTTACTCTTTATACCTCAGGTCTTAGGCTTTCCCTTACCACTGAATCTAAGTTGTGTTGTGCTCATTCATAGCACCATATTTTTCTCCTTCATGGCTTCTGTCAGAACTTTTCACTTCACGTTCATTCAGTTTTAGATTAATATCTGAGTCCCCACCTCCTCCAACTATAATCTCCATATCTTTTTGGTTTAGTGCTACATACCCAGCTCCAAGCACAGTTATTGAGTGAGTGCTCAGTAAATCATTATTAATATTGAATGAATAAAATATCTCATTACCTTTCAAAGCCTTAATTTACTCATCTGAAAAATGTGGATAGAAATTATCTGTACAGTTATTGTGTGAATTAAATGAGATTAAAATATATAAAATACTTAGCACTGTGCTTGACAAAGTCCTTAACAAACAGTATCCCAAAAATTCATTAAGCCCACTGTATGTGTGAGACATTGCTAATGTTTTTAGAACATATTTTTAAGAGAATTTTGTTAGATTTTTGTTTTACTTAATCTTTACTGTTTTTTTTTTTTTCCTTTTTATCAACATTGCTCTTCGCATCTAGGAAATTAAAATGTGGCAGTGATTCCATGCCCTTTCAATACAGCACTGGTATGAACTAGCCTCAGCTTTGTAATGTCACAGTTATCAGAGCCATGATGTATATTCAGAAGGGTAATTAGTTTGGGTAGTAGTTTCCTAGACTATCCCTCACCTCCTCCCTGCCCCAGCCAGCTGGCCTTGAAAAAGAAGTGCTTCTTTTATGTGTGCACACAATCAGTCTGTAAAATCCCATTATCCCCAACTTCCCCACCCCTGTGGCTGCATGCTTCCTTTTGAAGCCTTTTAAAAAAAGGAAAAAAAAAAAAACCAAAACAGAAAACTGTCAAGTCAGTTCTAAAGTTCATTTCTAATCTCATTTCACCCAAATAATATAAAAATGAGAAGGAGGTGGGGGTAGGAAGTGGGAGGGATTCATAATGTGATTTGCTTACCTGTTCTCCAGGAGTTACCTTTGATACTTGTGGGAAAGACTGATAAAAGTAGAAATACTTCTTCAGTCTATATTTTGAGATAAAATTAGATTTCATTCTGTTTTGATGTTCAAAGAATAGAGCAAGGTTAATTTGGTTATTCTATTTCTTTTTCTTTCACCTGTTCAGAATGTGTATACTGTTTAGAACAGGAGTTTCTACTAACTTCTCATGACCAACATCCTTTTAACTGTGATCATCTGCTGGAGTCCTAAGTGCAAGGCCCTCCTCTGCTCTATTTTTCTGTTTTGTGTGTCTTTCCATCTGGGAATTTGAATTCCTTTTGGGCCCATCTCTTAACTGCTTCCCCTGGGCCTACTGCAGTCTTCCACTTTTGGGTTCTAACTCCCTCTGTATCTGACATTTTTCTTACCATTCTTTCCATGACCTTGAATTAATTGACATCTGTTCCCTGAGGATTATACCTTCCCTGTCACTATTTGATGAAAGTTTGGTAGGGGAGGGGTGTAGAATATAGGAAGGGACTTTCAAAAAATTTTTTTTTCTCTGTCCCTGAAAGATCACTTCCTGAATATGTTTCTGTCACCATTACTCAAAAACCCTTTCTTAGGAAGTCCTTTTTTTTATATCTGTATCACCTAATCCCATCATCATCTCCCTCCTCTTCATCTCGGGGACATTTCCCCATCTTCCTTAGGACCTGTCTTACAAACCTTACCCTCTTTCCAACCCTTTCCCCACTCTCTCCGAAACTTTGTCCTCCTTGCTGGTAACTCTTCAAAAACTGCAGCTTCTCAGTCACACTTTTACTTCAGTCATCTTAGACTCACAGCATGACTTGGACCACACCTCTCCTGCATCCCAGTTTTCTTCTATCAAATATGCTCCCTGTTCTCACTGTAGATTCTTATCTCTATACGCCATCTTATTCCTAAGGACAGTAAATATTCCCCTTGGTATTCACTTCCTTTCCTTATCTATCTTGATCCCTTCACCCTCAAGACTTCTTAAAGAGTAGTCCTGATCACTGTTTCTGTTTTATCTCCCATTATCCTGTCAATATCCTAGAGGCTTTTACCTCTTTACTCTGCTGACACTGCTTCAAAATCCCTGGCTATCTCCTCCTTTTCTATTTTAAACAGTGTCCTCTTCCAAATCTAAATTCCAGACTACCTTTTGACATCCTCCTTTTTTAATATTTGTAGTTCCTTGATTTTATAATATTCTCCTTGTGATGATTTTCCTCCTTTTTAATTGCCCCTTTTTGGCTTTTGTTTTTGTTTTTTTGACTGCTCTCTGTCTTCTGTCCCCATAAAGGGTGGGTGTCCCTGTGGCTCATCTCTTTTCCCTCCCTCAGCTCACTTCTGTTGCTGCTGTCTTCTACCCTCTAACCTTTAGTAATAATGTGTTAGACTGTTGCGGATCTCTTCCCATACCCTCGTTTCCCACTTCCCAATAGACATTTCCAGATGGATAACATAGAAGTATTTTAAAACCTAATGCAATTATAATTTATCATCTAAGCTGGGTCACTAGCCAGTGTAAGTCTATACTGTGCATATGGTCACCTGTTCAAACCTAAAATGTACAAAAAACTTTGAGATTTTTTTCTAGTAGTTTTCATCATTAAGTGCCTTACCAACATTCTACTTACCTGGCTAAAAGTCATCACCTTCAATTTTCATTCCTTCCTCAGTTCCTAATTCCTAGGAATTCTACCTTTCCTGTATCTTTGAATTATACTTTTTTTTTTTTTCTTTTTTTAAATCCCATTCCACTGGTTAGGCCCTTGTTTTCTCTTGCCTGCAATACTGCATGTCCTTCTACCTTGTCCTCTTACTCTCCGTTTCTTTCTTCTCATTCATTCTTCATTCAATATTCCTTATTTCTACAATATGTCCCTAAAGTACACTAATTGTTTACATAGCTGCCCAGAAACCATTGCCAAAGCATATCATCCAGACTTCTTAGCTGGAATTCAACACACTGCTTACATAAAAAAGCTTTTCCAGCCTTAACTCCTTTATGAACCTTGTATTTCAGCAGACCTATTGGCCTTTCCCCAAATACCTCCAAAATCCATAATCCTCAGTTGCATCAGAATCACTTTTGGAATTAAAGAAAACTTAAAAAAATTGTTTTTTAATGTTTATTTATTTTTGAGAGAGAGAGGGAGGGGGAGAGAGAGAGAGAGAGAGAGAGAGAGAGAGAGAGAGAGAGAGACAAAGCACAAGCAGGGGAGGGGCAGAGAGAGAGGGAGACACAGAATCCAAAGCAGGCTTCAGGCTCTGAGCTGTCAGCACAGAGCCCTATGTGGGGCTTGAACCCACAAACCGTGAGATCATGACCTGAGCCAAAGTCAGACACTTAACCAACTAAGTCACCCAGGCACCCCTGGAATTAAAGAAAACTTTAAATGCCCAACCTTAATCTGAGAGATTTAAATTTAGTTGATCTATATTGAAGCCTGGTTATCTTAATAAAAGCTTCCCCAAGTGATTGTGACCAAAGCTGGCATTGAGAAACATTGTCCCTGTTTTCCTATCTCCATGACTGTTCACCATTTTCTCTACATGGCCAGTATCTACTCTTCTTGTTTTCTCTTTAAATATTTTCTTATCCTTCAATTCCAGCCCTCATTTTACCTCCTTCATGAGATCTTCTTTAATCCATCCAGATAGATAGTTATTTTCCTATACTGCAGTTACAGTAGACTTTCATTAGATTATATGTTTATGCCTTACATCCTCTAGACAGGATACTTCTTGAAGCCAATGCTTCTGCTATTTATAATGTAGAAATCATTCCATATAGGTCGTTGGCTGTTGAGATTATTTGTAGAGAACTTTGAAGTTCTTATCAAAGTGATTGATAAGCATGAGTTATTTTTTGCTAATTTAACCAAAGGTCCAAAAACAAAACACAATAGTTTTAATTCTAAGACTATGCTAAATTAGGATTTGCTAATCATGCTAAGTAGGAGAAAGGAATTAGAACTTTAAATGCCACTATTGTTTTCAGCAGCAGATGAGCTAATATTAAAGTGAATTCAGTGATAGATTGGTTCCTTGAACACCCACGACTCAGGTGCTTTAAAGCATATGGGTCTCTTTGGATTCCTCAGGAAAACTGTCATGTTGGCATATAGCTATAAAATGTGCTTTACTCAGAAACTGTACTTAGTAAAGCAAAGTTTTTTTACTAGTTCATTTGGCACAGGGGAATACTTTTAATAAATAGGCCTTGCTGAAAGAGAACAGTGTTGTTTTTAATAGGGAATGAGAGTATAAATACAGTGATTTAATGCAGTTACAAGTGGCTGCATCCAAAAACAGTTTTTGATTTTTGTCAAACATTCAGCAAGGGAGTGATTTTTCCCTCTTTTTTTTTTTTTTTTTTTGGTAGCTTCCTCAATAGTATTCTTGTTAAATCTATAAGTTGTATATTCAGGATGGGATTTTTCTTTTTCCTACAATTTTCTGTTAGTGCCTGATCAGTAAAAATTGTGAACATTTGTTTGGGATATATGCATATGTATTTATAATAAATTTAGTGCCCTTTAAGTAGATATTTGTATTTTATCATTTTATTAAAAGGAGATACATATATATATTTGTTCAGCAAAGCATTTGGGTTTCATAGACCTAGGAAAAGAATAAACTTTTACACTGTTGTTGCTATTTATATTTCCTGATATAAAACCCGTTTCTGATTTATCCCAGGTAAAATAATTAAAATGCATGTATTAGAACACACATAAAATTTCCTGTGCTCATGAAAGATGCACTAATTGGAAATTAGTCAATATAATCTTTTGGCTTTTGGCTTATTATAAACTCATAGGTTTATAGCGATATAATGGAATCATCCTTTCTGGCAGCACTGTAGCTGAACTACTTAAAACCTCTGGAAGCAAAAGTCAAACTTCCTTCACAAAACGTTCCCTATATTTAAGGTTAATCACATGAGTCTTTGCTAAGTTATTCCTAGAAAACAGGTATTCTTCATAACAAGAAGTCAAAAGAGATAAACTTATTGGGAAACATATGTAGATGGCAAATGAATAATAAATAACATTTCACAGGCCGCTGGAGATGTTTGTCAGTGGACTAGCAAAAGCAGAAATATCTAACAAACCTCTGGAAACACATGGTAAACTTTCTTGATCATAATAGTAGTAACTTAATTTGGTTGAACATTGCGCAGTTTCCATACATATCATCTCATGTAAGAGATGAGAAAGTGGTTTGCTTTTAATTACATACCTAGTAAGTGATAGATCTGAGATGTCAAATCCTGTAATGCCAACTCATACTACCAAAAAGCTATTAAAAAAAAATATTAGTTTTTCAAAGACCATTTTAAAAAGTATCAGTAAGGACAATGGCAGCAACGTAAAAAAGACTGAAAGATCACAGAACCACTTCTGAAGTTTTCCATCTTTGGAGTGAATAAGCAAAATAATAGTATTCCAAAAGAATGATAGAAAGTTAATTTGTTCATGAAACACTGAACTCTTTAAAGTTAAATGATACACAAGCTCGAGATATTGCTATATATATATTTTTATTTGTAGTCAACGTTTATTTTTATGCCTAGAAAAATACATGGGGGTGCTTAGGAATAATGTGCTGGGCAATTTGCTACTTTAGTGATAGTAACATAATCCCGAAAAAGCAAGCACGATTATTTTGTACTTTTTTCTTGTTTTATTCAGCAATAAGACGATAATTTTTCATATTTAAGGAAGTATGAAAAATTTGTCGAGTTTTAAAAGCTGAATACATGTAGCATTGGATCAAGGCACATACAAGACTGGCCAAAGGGCGTACAATGCACTTTGGTTTTTTGTTGGAAAAATAAAAATCATGGCAACAGAAAAATGATGTGGTTTTTAAACAAGTAATAGCTCACAATTCAGTAGGAAGCTAGAAAGAAATGTTACAAGTTCATTATGTAATATGTGGAAAACTGTGACAGTAATGGGCAGTATTCTTGATCATTGTGAAGGTAAATTGAACTTTTATGTACAGTGTTAAAACATTTCATATAAACCAGATCTAAATTTGATTTCTAGTAGTTATTTTTCTTTTAAATTCTCCCTTTTTTAAAGTACTACTTTCTCTGCATTGTTGAGGGGAATTGCTTATGGGTACACTACCTTTTTAAATATGTATGTTTCTCTTTTGATATCATTTATGATAAAAACATTATAAACATTAACAATTATATCTTTAGAATTCACTTTTCAAAAATCAGGATGGTATAGGCAAAACCAAAATGCAATTCTGGTGTTTGTGTCATTACACTATCAGAGTCTAAGATTTCATATTTTCCTAAGTATAAATTTCCCCCTAACTTAAGAGTGCTCTTATATTATTCATTTTGTGAAGTCCTTTATTCTCAAAGCTTTGTTAACAGTGGTTTTAACAGCAGACTTCACACTCCTTTATGCCAGCGGATGTATTCTGTTCAGAAGATATGCGTATTTTCTTAAAAGTATCTAATTTGCTTAGAGTAAAAATGGAAATATGCAGCAAGTTTGATATTGCCCATTACGTCACATATTTTAATTTATTGAATACCACTGGGATAATACAAATTTAATAGTTGGAACATTCTTTCATAACTATTTTTTGAACTTTAAGTTTTCTCATTCAGCCAGGTTTTCTTTTTTTACATTTCATTAATACCAAAGTGAAAAATGGCCTGTGCTTATACTACAAGGATCTCATGTGAACTCAGTCCTGATTGTTCAACACAGCAAGAAAATTCACTTTCACAGTCAACAAGTCATCTTACTCAGTAGAACACAAAGTAAATGGTTTATAACTTCAATATTTGCAAGGAAAATACAGTACAAATTACTAAAAAATACTAAAATATAGACTTGTGTTCAGGCATCTCTACTACATCAATCGCAGCAGTAACCTGAAATTTGAAACTTTTAATAAAAAGTTCTTAAATATAAATTATATGGCAAATGTACAGTACATTGCTTTTTTCAGTCTTTTTTTCCAGTGTTTTGCAGTAGAACAGGGTTCCTACCATCATCTCCCTTAGGTTTAAAAAAACCGAAACACAGTCAGCTACAAGGCCTCCAGCATCATGAGTGTGAGTGATCTGAGTCTGGAATACCACTGTCTCTGTAGCTTCGGTTACTACTGCTTTCACTGTGATTGTTTTTGTACAGATTCATTCCATTAGGAGGAAATATGGTGTGTATTACAAATTCCTCCTTTGAGATTGGTTCATTGCTTATTGGTAACATCTGAAAAGAAGTCTCCCTGATTTCCAGGATGGAGTTGTCCTTCTTAGTGCCAGCTTCCGCATAGTCATCCTTTCTTCTCCTCCCTTTGCTGTACGCACAGTTCCTTGAGAAGAGTGATCCGTTCCTATGAACGTACCAGCACACTAAAGCAAGAAGGGCAATGGTGACCAGGGCCACAGCCCCACCAATGATGGCAGCCAACGGTAAATTGGGGTTTTTGTAAGGTTCTTTCTCTTGCTCTCGATTAAGGGTGGTTGTAGGGTTGTACATTCGAAGGGGTGCAGTTTCAGTCTCAATACAAACAGGGGCTTCATCAAATAGGTAGAGGTTACTGGTTTCCATGGGAACCATACAGACTCGATATGGCGAATCAGGCTCCAGGGCTGTGACTAAGTATTCATTGCGTTCCCCTGTTACAATTGTTTCTGTTATAGATCCAAATGCTGGGCTATGGCCCAGTTTGAGCCAGCTGAGTCTTAAAGCAGTCATAGGTAGGACAAGTTTCCAAGAGATATGAATCGTGTCAGAAGTGACAGATTTCACAGTAATTATAATTGTTTTTCTTGCTGGACTCCCTGTGGTTCGCTGATCTTTAGTGAGCTTGGGGTTCTTAATGTCTGGTTGTTTGGTCACTGGAGCTGGCCACTGTCCTTGAGCAGGATATACTGTGTTAGGTATTGCAGTGGTTATCTGAATGGTGCTTACCACTGCACTGTCCTTACAATCGAACAGTTCCGCATTAAGGTCCTTGATAGCCATCCCCCGAACTTTTTCTGGGGCTTGGCACATAAGCCCACGCACATTGACCTTCATAGGTAGTGACTGTAACCAGTCACGTACCCATTTCATTTTGCACCCACAATACCAGGGATTGTTGCGAAGAATCAGTTGGGTTATATTGTCCAAATCATCAAAGATACCCTGAGGTAAATTACTTAGGTTGTTATTGGACATGTCGAGTCGATACAGCTGCCTTAGATAAGAAAAAGCATTTGGGGGCACCCGATTGATGTGGTTATCTTGAAGATAAAGCTTCCTCAGGTTTGTGCCTGGAAGGTTTACTGGTGCAGCAGTCAGGGAATTCCGCACCAATGACAGTTCTGTTAAGTTGACTAGGTTGAAGAAAACTTTATCACCTAAACCGTGGTTGTTCAATAGGTTTCCATCCAGAACCAGGCGTTTTAGGCTAGTGAGACCTTGAAGAGATGGTGATGAAATAGTGGATATGCGATTATCATCCAAGCGTAGTTCTTCTATAGTCCTGGGCAAACCCCAAGGGATTGTGCTGAGGTGATTACGGGACAGGAAAAGCAGTCGGAGATAGTTGCTGTCTCGGAATGCCCCTTCTTCAATGCTAACAGCAGAGACAGAGTTATCATCTAAATGTAATTCTTCCAGATAGGGAATTTTTGAAAGTGAATCATAAGTGATAGTCCTTATGTTATTTTCTTGCAAATGTAACTCTTTTACATACTTTGGTAGGTTGGTAGGAAATTCATCTAAACTGTTGTGGTATAGGTATATTCTTTCTACTTTTAGCAAGTTTTTCAAATCTGAAGGAATTCCAGCGTTATTTATTTGGTTGTTCTGAAGGTAGAGTGTTGTAGCATCCTCTGGTATTCCTGTTGGAATGGATGTCAGAAAGCGATCATTACAGTAAATGAAACCTGCATCACAACGGCATACAGATGGGCAGGATTTAGCCATAACTAAGAGAGGTGCCACCTGAAGGAACAGCCCAATTTTAGTCCAGATGAGGAAGATGCTCCAGGCTGGGCTGATCATGGTCAGCACTGTTGAGGTCTTTGTACACGGTACTGTCAGAGCCCTAAAATGGAGTGAGTTAAAAGAAAGACAGAAAACAGTCAGGTTGTGATACTTAAAATAGTGTTCAAAATATATGTGGAAACTAAAATGTGTAATCACTTTCAGCTTTTTAATTTTTTTTGCATGCTTAGGGTTTATCGCTAGCTTACAATGAACACCATCCTATAATCTCTTTACCTTAAATGTTTGTAGTATTTAATTAAAGAATATCATGTCCCAAGTCCATTTGCTTTTGAAATGTTAAATATAAAAGTTTTACTGAGAATTCTAAAGCACTTTCATAATGTTTGATATCAGTTCTATAGCCAGTCACTGACCAAGCTAATCAATTTTCTAATTTTTTCTTAACATTAATAATGAATTGAAACATAGGAATATGATTTACTGTACTTAAAGATAATGTTACTGTTTTTAAAAATCAAAATTTGATGTCTACTTCTTAGGTAGACTGTACATGTATAGAAATGTGTAGTAAAAAAAAAATCTATCCTCTTAATATTCAAAGGAATAGTCAGTTAAATACCTCTTAAGACCTGAATCCTACTAAAGCCATTCATTTGTTTTGATTATTGATGTTATTTTTCTTTGATTATTAATATTAAGAATTGTTTCATTGGTATTTCTAACAAGAAAATCAGAAGGAATCTTTTTAATCTATTTTAAGGGAGGAAAAAAATACACAGCTAATACATCCAGCTAACCTAAGTGGAAAATTCCATTTCATATTAACCTAGCTCACTCTTTTCTCTTTTTTAATGTTTCACACTACATGGCTTAATGGCTTTGTGCAAACTTTTCATTATGTTCTCTTTCATAATATGTTTCACAATGCATTTATTTTTCTTCAAGTTCTAATCTAGGATATGGTTCAACTTTCCCCATGGCTGGAGAATTATAGATTTGTACTAATCTACTGTGTAATATGAGCTCTTCTGTACCTTTACATATTAATTAGCCTCTATAATTTCAGGCATGAAAATAAAACACTTTAATATTTTTCCTACCTTATTTAACGATGTGAATAAATTTTGCGTGAGTGAAAATCCAATGCACATATATTATTTTCCTGATGAGGGGCTGGGAATTAAAAATTCTTGTTCAGTCCTTGGAAATGTTCTTCACTGTTTATTCAAGTAATCCTATGCCGCACACACCTCCAGATCAGGCTCGCTGTTGTCAATGAACATTCCAGCTGCAGTTCAGCATGGTGGGCAAGCTCATTAAAGTAGGGACCAGAAACAATTCAGCTTCCTGTTACTATGTAGAACACATGGCTTCCTATGTACTTTTTTTTTTTTTCTGATAGAGTTTCTGTGTGAAGGTTCCTTTTGTGTAGCTTAATTCCCTTAGTAGAAATTGCTCTCTTTGAAATTCTTATTGGCTCTTCTGTGCAATGTGGTCAGAGATAGTAACTTCAGATCCTCATGAAGAAAGCCATTCATGATGCTAAGGCCTGTATAGTAATAGGTTTTTCAGTCATTTACCCCCCACCTTTATTCCTATACAGGATTATCCAAGTATAAACTTTGTACAGTAGCTATATCCTGAGGTATGATTACCTGCTGTGAAATAGCTATTTCCAGCTTTTGCTTCTTGCTGCTTTCTCAGAATATCTGGTGCAGTCACGTTATACAAGAACAGGTATTCTTTTTTAAGAGGTATAGAAACTTAATTCAAATATTCTTCATGGGGGAAAAAAAAAAAGGAAGCATACTAGATTTCCTTTACATTTCTCTTCCTTAAAATATACTGGGTATGAGCATCTCCTGTGAAAGCAAAGGTTTTAATAAACTATTAATAATGAACTTTTAATATGAGAGATTTCCTAGAAATTTAAACTTAACAGTTCTTTCTTTAAGCAAGAAATCTTTCATCATAGTAGTTGGTGAAAAGGATAAGATGACCTGTTTGTTTTTTACTTCGCAATTTTGCTATACAAATAAAGTAGGAGCTGAAGTTGAGATTGTCACCAAACAGATAATTTCTACTGTTAACTGTTAATGTCACTTTGAATTAAACACAGAAGCAAAGCGTCATTCAAGAACCAGTAAGTGCCTTCCATGGCTTTTGAATTCATGTCAGGTCAATCTTTAGAAGTTCTCTTTTAAATCTTAGATATAAAATGATAAAACGTTTGAAAAGAAGAAAACAAGTGTACAACAAAGAGGTGAGCAAATACGTAACAAGGATTTTGACAGAAATGCCATGGTAACTTTTAAGAGATTTCTGAACATGGTTTTACAAAGTCATACAATCTACAATTTAAAGAATTGAAAGGAGTTTGCTTTAAATCTTTTCTTTTGATTTCTTTGGTGCCCTGTTTAATTCTTCCTGTAGGCCTCAATTTTCCCAATTGTAGAATGTGAACCTCATCTCCTTTCTCCTTAGAGGTATTTCTGAGGACTAGTTGATGATCTCGGAACTCTAGTTACTCAGGTATTCTTGGCCAAAAGGTAGCATAGAAGTTCAGGTTACTATTAGTTTTTTAGGGGAATATAATTTTAATTTTCTTTTAGCAAACTGAACTTGAAAAATCTGTATTTGGAAAAGAAAGGACACTATGTCAATCTATCTCCTTATAATGACCATTCAGAAAGCATAACAAAATCTGACAAGGCATTTCTCTCTAGATTCAAACATGAACATGCCAATTTCCAGTAAGTTTATTTGTCATTTCTGAAAGAAGACTTAAGGCTTCACCAAAGAAACCAGTGATTTTAATGGACTGCTTTGTCCATTATCTAATATCCATGAAGATTTTTTGGGGTGGAGGTGGGGAAGTATGTAGCATCAGTATCTTTTATGCAGGATGACCTACTCAGAGGCTTTCTGTATATGTAGGGAACATTAGGGTGTCATGGAAATATTTGACCCTGAAATTAAGGACTTACAGTAGAAATAATTTGCTTCTCCCCTAGTAATTACCTAGCATCCAACAAGGATAGCATCTGTTCCAGAATTCAAATGCTACTGGCAGTGAATGTTAAGGCCAAAATTTGTGTTTCTGGTTCTACTTGAAAATTCAGTTTCTTTTAGTTTGCCACGAAATACCAACCATATCATAGAATGCGTTAACAGAAGGAGACTTAAAAAAATTACAGATTCATTTAATTTATTATTTAAGCAACTTGAAACAAAAATAGCAGTTTGCAGATGGATAAAGTAGTCTCTAGTGGATATTGCAAAGTGCCCACAAAGGAAAGTTTAAATGACTTATTGTTTAAAGTGGGGTTTTACTGTGATGCATTTAGGGCTTTGCTCATTATTGTTGAATTTCAATGGTGTATTTTCTTGAAAACTTTTGCTTTTGTGGAATATGAAAATGAAAAACCAAGTTGTTGAAATTATGATTACAAAGTTATTTTAAAAAGTATCTGCTGTAAATGTTTTCTGAGCTTGAAAATTATTCAACATTTAAAATAATGTGGTTAATTTAAGTTTAGGAAACAATTACTTTTGTTAAATTGTATTTGAAACTAATTAAAAACTATTATAAAAAATCACTGATGAGAACCTGCTTAAAATGTTACCAGTAGTCAGGCATTTGTCACATGCCACAACACACTCTATATTTGAGGAGATGAATCTGATGAATGAGGATTTAAGAACCGATTGTTCCTCAAGTCAGGTTAGCCTAGAGTATGTCCAAGATGCTCATAATGATAACTAGTGATAAAGCTTGTATTTAAATGTGTTATGAAATCAAGCTCTAAGAATATGTATTGATTTTCACCTTTTTAACCCAGAAGAAAAAAAAAAAGAAACCTAAAATGGTGTGAAAAGAAGAATAATTTGTTTATTTTTCTGGTTTTACATCTGTAAAACTGCTTCCTTTGCTCTGTTTGATAGGCAAACTCACATTGCCATTAGTACAATAGTGGTAATAATGTGGGATTAACAGAAAGCCTTAAATCTCATTAAATTCTTGTAAAATGTCATTTCTCTTCACCCCAAGTTGCATTAAAACTAAAGGCAAAAACAAAAAGCACCTTTCTCTGGAGAGAATACTCTTAGAAATGAAGATTGCCTCACAAATTCCTTCTCCTTTTACTTAACCTCAGAACAGTTCAATTTGTGTTTGATTGTGTTTTATAGTTTATATTTTATATCTTTTCCTTCCCTTCCCTTTTAAATTTGAAACTATAGTGATAGACAATTTTGTTTTGTTTTGCTTTGCATATTAAAGGCTATAATAATCTATCTAAAATAAGCGATGCTGCCCCCAGTGCTTACACTTTCCTTTTTCTGAGCTGGTTCTACAGAGTCGCGCACATAGAGAAACTGTAGTTGATTGTGAATGGTAACAAGAAAAATGAGCTCCACTGGTATGGACACTATGACCAGGTTTCCACAACATCAACTTCAGAAGTCTTTATGTCTGCATAGACTGGAAAAGAGGCCATTACTTCTGAACAAAAAGTAATCCATCTTTTAGAAAAATATTGTTATTGGGGTAACTTGGGGAAAAACATAAATGGACCTCTGGTTACTCAAAGAAATGTTTTAAAACTATTTTTTAATGGAATCATTACTAAGCATATAGCATTTAAAACTGTGACAAAAAGAACAACATAATCACCTCACGGATAAATCAGATTTTTAACAGGGATCTTTCTCTTCAGTTTCTTCTAATACAGAAAAATTGTGGAGTTAAAAGAAAATTGCATTTATAATGTAATCATCAGGTCTGTGAAAAGCCTCCAGTTTAGTTCTATGATGTAAGAAAGTATTAAATAGTAAGGATACTATCTTTTTGAGATATTTTAAGAAAACTAATATAATTTAAGAAGTTTTATCTGAATAGAAAACTGGTATTTACATACAGTCAAGGATTTGAGGCAATGTACATGTTTATATGATTTCTTCCCTGCTACTACAATATGTTAGAGGTGGGAATGTTTGAAATGAGAAGGTATTCTCATGTTTTGATCACTTAGATTAAGATTATATGTTGGTAACTTCCTAAATCCTTTATTTGTTGCCTTTGATTTAAATTGATTTGAAATCATGGCTTATTTTCAAAAAATCTTATATTGAGTACAGAGTTTTTTGAGATTTTAGTAAAGATTCTTTTTAATGATTTTCTTCACATAATCCTATCTTAATGGGAGCTTAAAAAATTTTTTTTAAATCTAAAAGAATTTTTAATCCAAGTTAATTGTGTTATTATTTAAATAAAACCTTGAGGTTGAAGAAAGCGCATGCTTAATCGGACTTACCCAAGTCTGTGAATATTTCTAGGTAAATTGGAATTTATATAATCATAGAGTTTTGGAAAGTAATTTATTTATGAAGGCTTAAAATGTTTTTTGAAAGCACAACAAAATGATCAACCTGTGAATGCCAAGTCTTTGTAAAGACAAATGGTATTTAAAATAAGCTACATATACGGTTAAACTGAACAACTGGAGTACATCAGGTTAGTTGATAGTGACAGCAAAATGCTTTCTAAGCAGCCTGACTGGTAGTTAAATTTTCCACGATCATCAGATTTCAGGAAAGTTCCAATTCTTTTGTTTAATGCCAGGCAAGCAGAAGGACCTCTAAGTCCCCTCTTGAGAGCCATGAAGTCTGAAGGGTTTGCTGAGCAGCAGAGAAGCAACCGTGCCTTTTCAGACTTGGTTTTATCTAGACTATTTTCTAGTCTGAAGACGTTGTGTTTTATTTATGTAAAACTGAGGATAAAAGTTCCAAAGCAAAGGATTTTTACTTTGTCCTTTTATGTTATTGGTTCTTTTCTCTCCATAGGCTTCTGATAAGTGAATCCAATTCTGCTTCATTTATTTTGGTTTTTAAAGTTAAATCAAGCATCCTTAAAAGAAAAAGGCAAACTAGGATGTTATCTTTCATCATAGTGAATGCTTTTTCCTTTTGTCATATTTAAATCCAGATCAAATGAATTGGAGAACCAAGACTTGTGTGAATGAGTAAGACATGAATTTAGAGGGAGGTAAATGTGAGCAGAAGAGGGCTTGGGGCAGGGAACATGTTTTACGTTTGCATTGACCTTTGAGCAATTGCACTTAAAACTGTACCTATTAAAATCACAAATGTTTTCCCATTGCAAACTTTAAAGCTCCTTTTTCAGAGTTGTGAGTACAGTTTGGTAGATGTGCTTTAAATTTCTAGTATTCAAGTTTCTATACACTAATACAACAAATGTTTGGGTCTACTGTGCGCCAAGCACTGTGCTCGTTGGTGAGAACATCTCAAATCATAAAACACTTTTTTTTTTTTTTTCGTTTCAGAGTAGGGTATTACTGATGTAAAGCAAATGAAGAGGAAGAAAATCAACAACACATAAACTGATCAATCCACAGTCCAGTGGCACACTTTTTAAAAATAGTATTTAACCAAATGTGGTCTGTGGGTTATCTTTTCAAAGTTGCCACGGTAACTTGTGCACATGAAAAGTGAAAGAATAAAGAACAAAAGCTGTCATTGTCTCATCAAGTGAGAGCAATTTCTCTCTCCTCTCATTTAAGGAGACTAATACCTGGAGAGAGCTTTTTATACATTCCTGACATTTAATTTTGAGTCTAGGAAAAAGATAATGCATATGCAAAACAAATGCAACTTTAGGTGCTGCTTACATTATATTTCATTCCTCTTTTACTTAAAATCTGTTTTCTCTGGAGTTCTTGTCAATAGACAAGTCAAAGTGCTGAAACCTGCTCTTCTATGCAATGTAAACATGGCTTTCCAAACTCTTTTTTGGTGTCATGTCTCACCAAATTTAGTGATGTTGATTTGCAGTCTGAAACTGGAAAATGCTTTCTGAAATGTATATTCCTATATTGATTCTTAAGAGGAAGAAGGCTTTTTTCCAGAAGACATTTACAAACCGTCTCGTTGGAAATTGGGTTGTTGACTTATGATAAGTTCTGAAATGGTGGAATGTTAGAAGAAGTCGACAAACAGCCGTTTTTATGCTCTGAATAGGAAAAGGCAGTTTTGAGAATTAATATTGCTGAGAGATTTACTGTAGAGTTTTTGCCCACTGGGGGGTGGTACACTCTACCAGAACAGTGCTTTCAGAAGCCGCAAGTCAGATGTTGGCTGCTGCCGGCCAGTTTTTCTCTGGTTTAATTACAACAAAGCCTCCCGTTGAGAAGAACAGTGAAGGCCTCTAGGGCAAAAGGTGGGGGGTGGGAGGGAAAGGGGACTGAAGGGAAAAGGAGGGAAGAAATTACAGCCTTTGAAAAATTACTGAATTTCATTTCCCTCATCGATGTCATTTATGGTAGTCTTCATTTGACTTTCAACAATTATTTATAATGCTATAAATACACTGACTGAATAAAAATATTTAAGGTGATTTAATTCAGAATTTTTAAGTTAGCTCTGCATCTTGCCATTAATCACATTCTTTGTTATGCAGCCCACCCACCTTAATAAAGGGGGGAAAAGTTAAGATCCACTGAAATTTTTCTTTAACTGACCAGATTTAATTTAGTATTGGTATAACATCAAAAATAAAAAGCAGGAAGAAAAAACATTCATATAAGGTTAATACAAGGCAAGTTCTCTGCTACTGATTTTTGTAGGGTTTTAAATTGCTCAAAATAATCCAGAAAGAGGAGGAAGCCTTAGGGTGTGTGGCCAAGAAAAGCACAGACAAATCTCTCTGCAGTGCACTTGCATGTTTAAAGCTGATAATTGTATTTTTCATCTGGAGACACTGAGTGTTCATTAGGGTCTGGTGTCCCTAGGCAGGAGATGCTGAACATAATTGGAGTTTCTATTTGATTGGGCAATATAGTCTAGAGAAGAAACTGGGGTAAAGATAATTAATAGCTTGCTAACAAAGTCTGACAGCCACAAGATTTCAACCAAATTTATTTCACACCGCTTCATTTAGCTCTGAAAAAGTTTTGATAGAATTGGAGGCTCCTTAATTAACACTTGAAAGCAAAAGAAACATACCTTCTATTTTGCGGCTACATTCAGTTATGACAAATTTTCTTACTGTTGTTCTTCTTTTTGTAAAAACTTTATTTGTTGCCCAGTTATGTATTTCACAAGCTTTAATGTTTAAGGAGTGTTGAATTAGGCATTTGAACCTAATCAAAATTGATTTAAAAGGGGGTGCAGAGAAATGAAAAGCCCAATTAATAACTGATGGTTAGTATTAACAAGAGCAAGATTAATGAATTCATTATGTTTATTCATTCAATAATATCTTTGCTGATTCCTGGATTTGATGTGTTTTGGCAGTGCTCTATTAAAAAAAAATGGATGAGATTTTCCTACTTAAATTCATACAATCACGTTTTTGTAACCTTGTTTTTTATTTCAGGCTAATAAACATATGTACGTGTGAAAGTGTGTGTATATGTATATGTGTTGTGTACACACATATTTGCAAACTAAGTAGAATGTCTCTGATTTAATCTTCTTAGAGACTAAATCCTGGTATGTTATTATTAATATTGGTAGTAATGGTAGTATTAATATTTTGTGGTACTTTTAAAGGATGGATTTCTTTCTTTACTCATTTCAGAAGAGATGAGTATCAATCAATCATCTGTCACTTTGGGGCAAGCATAAATGGTTCTGTCTTAAAACAGACAAATTAATTCTTTATGTTTCAAGCTAGTCAGGATATTTGTATGCGGTTCGGGATAAATGAAAGGCATTGCTACATCTGAAGCACTTTTCTAGTGGCTAATTTATTCATGTTGTTTCCTGCTAATAAAATAACATATATGTGCATTTTAGAACAGATAGATTTAAGAAAATTTAAAATAGCTAATTGTTAAAGCCATTAGAGGATTTGGTTCCATAATTGGCAAATATCAAGGCTTTTTTTTTATTTTAAATAAATAGATAAAATAATCAATCAAATATCAACCCCCAGATGTTGAGAAAATATAGGCCTGTTGCACTTTTTACCTCTATGCAACCATTTTGTTTCAGACCTAATTCACTGGGAAAAAAAAACAAACATTTTTTTAGAAGATATATTTAACTACTGTTTGGAAGCTTTGCTGTATGAAAGCATTTCTTTCAATATAAAATTTTGCTCTTGTAAGTTGCAAGTGAGTGGATACTCTGCGCATCCCACTTGATGAGGGCTCTACTAATTTTTGTTCCTCTTGCCACCCCGAACTCACTGCATACATCAGGCACCGCTTCCACGCTGAGCTTTGTTAGTTTTTCTGAGTAGGCTTTGCCAATTACTATGCTAGTCACATACTACATTTGCCCAAGCAATGGATTTTGGCATTCTCCTGGAGCGGGGGTATGGTTTGGAAGAAAGTCTCCCCCTCCTCTGAGCTGAAGTCACTAGTTGAGATTTGCAAGCCTGAAATGCTTGAAGCAGCTCTGGCAGGATAGCAGTGCAAGCTTTAAAATCTAGGTGTAGCTGTTAATCCTTACAGAGGCACAGAAGTCTCCGGGAGTAGCTCAGCTAGCTGTGAGCAAGATGTATGCTTTTCATGTACTGCGTACTCATGGGCAGAGGGATTATTGATTTTCTTTCACAGTTGTAAAAACAGCAATTGGTGATCATACCACACATACAGTACACACCAAGTTAGCAAGACCTTTTGCTTTCCTCTCTGTGAAAAAAAATCTGCCTTGTATTCTTCAATATATAACGTTTAACTTTCCAACCTAATGTTTTCCATAAGGCTCTTATACAAATAGCAACTATACAAGGCAGAAAATAGCTATTAATTATTACTTTTGAATGAAAGAAGGTTTTAAGAAACTTCTTGCATTTGTCTGTATAGCCCAATTTTTCCTTGCTGGCTCGCACACACATATTTTGCTCTTACTGGTGACAGAGCAAACGTTCATATTTGGATGCCTCACAGTACCAACTCATTTCTGTCTACAGAGTAAAACCAAGCAAACTTTCTGGGACAATCTTAAGGAAAAACATGGGAAACACTTACCAGGAAGACGAGAAAAAGCAATCCCATGTATACTGCCGCTATAGCTGTAATTCCACTGACTGTGAACTGGAGTAATAACCCTCCCCCCTCTCCCAAGCTCCGCGTCCAGTCCACACAAAGCCAACAGCAGCTGCAGGCAGAGCTTGTCCTGCTTCGGATCACTCCTACACTGAGGAGTGAGTGAGGGAGAGCATTCCAGTTTACTGCACACAGCCCACCTCCAAGTCTGAAGTTAAAGCTTCACCTCGCAGTGGTTGAAGAAGGGGTGATGTCATAGATGGGCAGGACTTAGCCGAGCTCTTGTTCAGTGAGGTAACTGGATAATCAGACAGATGAGCTTTGCGAACGCTAGAGGGAGTGAGAGAAGCCAAAATGAGGCGCTCAGCCTGCCAAAGCGGGGATGCCATTTGGTTTGTAGGCCGGCCTTTGGAATCTCAACGTTTTCTAAAGTTTAACACAGCAAGGTAGTGGTAGCAAGCTTATTAAAAAAATACGAGCATGTTAGAAGGATACTTATAAGATCATAGTAGAAACACTTAGGTTTTTTTAATTTTTGAACTATGTGTATTAAAAAATTAACCAAAAATCATATTATTTTCATTATTGATTAGTTCCAATAGCATTGGAATTTTGAAGGCTCTTAACTCTAACTGTGAATATTTATTTGACAAATGAGTAGAAGGCAGGTTCAAATGAATAACTGATTTATTTAAGGGAAGGGGAACAGGCATGCCAAATGGTAAAGAACTTTGAAAGTAACTAGTCCTTTTTTCTAGAGGTAATGAGTAATTTATTGTTCTGTATATGTTTTAAGAAATGAAACTATTTTTCACATACTTCCACTATTTGTCCATCTCCTTTGAACCTAGTAGATATTAGGTTTTTCATAATTAGGGAGCCCTCCCTAAAATGAAAAGTTTTAGAAAAATTAAATAGAGTCTTTTCCTTTCTGATATATTTTTGCTGCTCTAAATATGGACTAAAATGTAAACATCTTAAGAAAAACCGTTCAGGGTGGTTTTGCTTATATTAAAATGATTTTATTTTAATTTTGGTATACGAATAAACACTGGACAATTGAATGTGTATGTCTAATTAGCAGAATTATAGACATTCATATTCAATTATGATTTTCATAGACTGATTTCTTCTGTTTGGTCAACAATTGCTTTGGGGGCATAGTTTTCCACTAAGTTCATTTCACTTTTTATTGTTGCTGGGGAATATTTTGCTTTTAGATTTACCTGGAAGGCAATTTCCTTAAACTAATATTATATGCTTTATTCTTAAAGGCTTACAATGTTGTCTTTTGTGCTTTTTAAAAAGTTCCTATGAATGTCTGTTTCTGAAGGAGGCCAGCTGATTCTTTCCCAGGAGTATTTGATTATAGTCTCTTCATTAGCTTCATTTAGTTTATCTATTCTTATGCTTCTTTGATAACAGTTTGACCTTCTGAGTTCCCCTCCAAGAATGGGTGATATCAAAGTAGATGGTGAAACCTCAATTAGAGGTATATTGACCCTTATTGTTCTGTGATTGTACTTTTGCTGGCCACTGAGGGCAGACCCATTAAATCCAGGAGTTTTAGAACTCTAATGTCTGTTAAAAAGACAATTTCTTAAAAATGTTAGGTAACACAACTTAAACTGAGATGCAACTGCTGAATTTTTGGAGGAAAGGAAGGTGGGAATAATCTCTCACTAAATGGTGAATTTTCTTCTATTACTGCAAAACAAATACATGGATTAGATTATTTTATGAAATAAGTCTTTCTAGAGGCTCTTTTCAGATGGCAGTTGTTTATATTTAAAAAGGAGTTTTTGCTTTGGCCAGATTACTGTATATTCATATCCATATTTAATCAGTTTTGTCTCCATTCAGGCAGACCTTAAACAGAAAAGAAAGATAAATGGGCAATTTTGGTTATAAGTACCTACAAGGTGGCATAGTTGCCTGGGAGTTAGGAGTTCTGAGGTTTCCATTCCCTAAGCTGCCATTGGTGATATGACTTCGTATTATGTGCTCTGGGCTTTGGTTTTATCGCATGGTGAATAAAGGCAACAGGAAATAATTGAATGCCAATTATGTACTGTTTTTTTTTTTTTTTTAATGTGGATTAAAACATAGAAGAAGGCAAGAGATTGTGAAAATATAATCTAATAGAGTAGATATATTGTATATATGATCTACTAAAGGTACTGACTTTGGAGGTAAACTCTTAAGATAGTCTCTATCATCCTACCCTGTCCAAAAATGTATACTCTTTTGTTGCTTCCATGTTTTGCTCTTCTTTCTTTCTTTCTTTCTTTCTTTCTTTCTTTCTTTCTTTCTTTCTTTCTTCATTTCTTCATTTCTTTCTTTGTTTGTTTCTTCCTTTCTTTCTTTGTTTCTTTTTTTTTAAATTCCTACTTTTATCAGCTGGCTGAATTCTGCCAGTGGAGGTGAATAATAATAGTAAGTACTGCCTCTGGAAAGATTAAGAGTTACCCTGAGTAACTATAGATTGTTTTCCTTCTTTGTTACTTAAAGGAGATTAGCTGTAATAAAAGGATGACTGTGCTGGTTGGAGGAGAAGGAAGACAAGCAGTTTTCAGCCTGATGCCCTTTAGGCTGTGATAGGAAAGGAGGAACTGATTCTTACAGCAGAGAGGACTCAGCTCAGAGAGGAAGAATTAGTGTAATCTAATGTTTAAAGGTCATGGGCTTCAGAGTCTAGCATACCCGGACTCCATCTTGGCTTTGCTACATGACAGTAGACAAATTGCTAAATCTTTCTGAGTTTATTAGCTCAGTGCCTGACTCATAGTAAGTACACAGTGAATGGTAGCTGCCATTATTAAGATGAGGGCATCTGAATACCTGGAAAAAAGGCACATTAAGAAGTAGAAGAGTGCACAAAGGGAGATACACAAGTAGGAGTGTGCAAACAGGAGACAGCCATGATAGCTTTTTCACACTCTTCTAAATTTCCCTTTGAAGTGGTTCTGTAGCAAGGAAATGGGGGAAGAGGTAAGCAAATAGGAGATTTTCGTGTTGATTTTTTTTTTTTTCTGTTGTCCTCATGCATTTCATACCCTTATGTTCCCAGGGTTTAGAATTTAATTGAGTTATAGTAGAGTTTTAGGTTGTGTTTCATTTGTTTTGTGGGCTAGTGCGTGAATCCAACAGTGTACATGAGAAAATACATTCCAGATTGTAAACAGCTGGATTAAAAATGAACTCCAGTAGCATATCCTAGTTGTAAAACTCTAAACTGGTCATATCAAAGGACTTTGTGTTTTTCTGTTTTTGTGAGAGGATATGAGATGTTCTTTGGGGGAGAATAGGGGAGATTGGATTTGGAATCAGGTTTCCCAGGCTCTGCCATTTACTTGTGTATGCAAATGAAAACAACAATAACAACAAATCAAATCTCTTTTAGTATAAACTCCCAGCTGAAAGCGACTCTAATACATATTATTCCAGGGAACAGTTTAATTCAGGAATTCTAACCTATCTAGACTTAACATACCTCATTCACTCCTTCTTCATTCATTCATTCATTCACTCTATACAGATTCATTGAACATCCCTATAAAAGAAGCCGGTAGGACTAGATGATCCACCAAACCACTTCCAACTGTGCTATTTGTGATTTAATCTTAGCATGTATTAAATTCGTTTTAAGTCTTAGAAAGAAACATTTCTGGATGATTTTTCTTCTACTCAACATTTTTCATGGGAATTAAGTCTTCAAATTTGGGTAAAAAAACAAGCAAAAAACCCAACTCAGGCTTTTGGTATATTAAATGCCTTGGGCTATTATAATATACTTGGGAATTTTTTGGTTGCAGGTGACTTAAAATCCAAGCCTCATTGTCTAATCAACAATTCGAATCTTTGGTTCATATAACTGAGAAGTTCAAATGTATGGTCTGGCTTTAGGTAAAGCTTGATACAGTGGCTTAAAATATGTCAACAAAGTTAGAGTTTCTCTCTGGCTCATAATGTTTGGCCTTGTTCAGTGTTGGCAGACTCCTCAGGCTATATGTAGTGGACCCTTGGCAGCTCCAGGCTTTTCCCTTAGGCTCTAACAGTTCCACATATCACATTCCCATATTACAGTGTTTAAGGGAAGAGAGGCCACTTCCAGAAGCTCCTGCACATAACCCTGTGATTCAATTTCTCTCATTTCTGAACCTATTACGGAAAGGTGGGGGGATATGTCAGTGAGCGTAATTAAGCCCCCTACTCAAATATATGGTTAAGAATGGAGGAGAGGGTATGGCCCAGGGGAAGGTTGGGCACTGTTAGTTTGAGAAGGAAGGAGTGGATTCTAGAGGTTAGCTCATTTTCAAAGGATTTGGCATGCTGAAACTTGGGCATGGTTTATAAATTTATAAACTTGAAGCTGTTTTTTCTCTTCTCTTCTCTTCTTTTCTTTTTTAAACCAGAGTTTCTGTTTAAATTGCCAAAACATCTTTTAAAGATTTTCTATTTGTAGACCCTCTCAAGTCTAGCCCAGTTTTTTTTTTTTTTTTTTAATTTTATTTATTTTCCCTGTCAACAGGTAGTGATACATGTCAGGGCATATCAGTACTAAATCTTAACATGAGCCTATGGGATATTAATAAAATATATAGAGAGAGTGCACATTCAGCTATCTCTACTTCTGTGAAGTCAGGCCAGATGCCTAATGCACCAGTTAGAAACTACTACATCTTTCTGAACAATTCCGAAGGGTGTTGGGGAAATAATTAGATTTTAGCAGGTCACAGATGCCTTAGTATACTAAAAGGTTTAAAAGTGCTATATTAAACTCTTCTTCTGATATTTGCCTTTTATTAGTCAACATTTAAAATGTACGTAAAAACAATCACATATCCCTTTTAAGTATATTTCCAAAACATACTGCACTGGAGTGAGATCTGTCATTACAGGACTTGAAACGGAAATCAAAGCAAAATCAGACTGGTTATTTCCCTCCCTGCCTGCTCATCTGCCCGCTTTCTGGAACAAGCTACTTTCCCTCTACCCCGAATTAGACTGATATACTTCAGGGATTGGGAGAAAGGTGATCTAAAACAATAGTAACTACCACCACCTGAGAAAAAATCACCCCTTTGGCCTCTCAGGAAAGGAAAAAAGAATTGTGGTTCAGAACAGGTTAGTACTTAGCCAAAAGTGATGGCATGAGGCAGCTGGTAAAACTGAAAGCCTGGGGATCCCTACTTTTTTCCATCTTCAGTGCTTTCATGTATGCCCATACAGCTGATGCAGTGTCCAACTCCCACTGATATAGGCTGTGCCCTTTATCCCTTCCTACTCTCCAATGTCCTGTCATCTTTCTTTCTTTGTTTTAAAATATAAAAGAGATTTTTAAAATGGACCTTGGAAAAAGCAGAGACTTGGATTAAGCAGAGTGAGTGAATTCTCCCTCTGATACTTAAGTGTGTGGCCCTGGGAAAAGAACTTAAGTTCTTCGAGCCTCAGTTCTCTCATTTATGAGGATGGAGATATGGGACCCTCGTTTAGCTATTACAAACTTCAATGAAGTGGTGCATGTAAGAGTTCATTACTAAATCTGAGAAAGCACTTACCGAGACAGAGCTAAAACCTGTGGATAGTTGCTTTTTTATCTTCCTGGTGATGAGTGGGGCCAGGATCTATTCAAAAGGCACAATCCATTAATGTTAAATTGAACTGTACATTTTAACAATTTATCTTTGGGAATGAAACAATTTGTGAAATGATTCTGCCTACTGTCCTGGATGCTCAGACCTTGAGATAACAGTATCTAAGTCTGGTTTGGAGACTTAATTACAACCAAAGGACAAATTCCTTATCCTTGGAAATTATTAAACTAAAACATAGCTTTGGATGAATGACTAACAGTTAATAAGAGCAGATCAATGTATGTCTAATTATTGAGATGTGTATTTACTGGATATCGTACAAGTGCATTGCCCTGGAGCCTTGTGATTCTCTTTTATATAGCTAGCTATTGCTGTCAGTCCTGACCAAAGCTGTCATCACTTACAAACCATCTTATTATTTCACTATTTCTGGAGTATTGGTGCTAATTTTAGGTACACAAAGAGACTATATGAAAGGAAGATTTCCTGAAATTGTTGTCAGATTTTTCTTATTTCTGGAAACCAGCACTGTAGTTCTCCTTCTGTTTGAGATTATCTTTTTTTAAGAATTGCTTTTTCCTTGCAGTCCAGATTACTTAGGTACATAAACACGTTTAATGTTGAAAAAACATGGTTAAAGTAGAATAAAAAAAAAACTTTTATATTATGTCTGTTTTATAAATGACTATGGAAATTGTACTTCATTGGCATCATCTAGGAGAAACAGATTTACCATGATTAGTATTTCTTTTCATTTGAAAACTAGTATGAGTTGATTATTTTTAAGATTTTTTAAAGGATAGAGTATTCTCTATCCTTTAAAAATAGGAGTAAAATAGGAGTAAAAATAGAGTAAAAATAGAGTATTCTCTATTGACTAGGTTTGGACTAAGGGAATATTTTACAATATCATCTATTCCAAATAACAATAAGTTATAATTGAATCACGTGTTTACCACTTGGACAGTTTCTCTAAAATATAAATCTATTTAAATTTCAAAGCATGATTCATGACAAAGATTAAACTATGTCTATAGTTTCCTCTGATTCACTTCCTTCATACTTTAAGTGATTAACTTTAAATTTGGGGAATTTAATTCTTTAAGTAGTTAGGTTTTCATTCTTTTTGTTTGACATTTGAAATATGTTAGAACTACAAATTTACAGATGCTTTCTAGGTTTATTAAAAGTGTAAAAATATTCCCAAGAATTACTTATACTTTAGTGAGTTTTTATTCTTAATAAGTTGTTTTTAAAACAATGGTAGAATTTAAAAATATTATTTAAAAAGCGTTACTTTTTAAAGTTAATAATTTTTATTAAGGAAGAAGTTGAGAAGCTTTTTGGTAGTTGTTTAATTGTCATGTTTACATAGAGGCGATATAGAACTATTTGACTTGTTTCCCATGCAGCCCTTCTTTGTTTTCTTCAGTAGCCCAGGGAACAGACTTGTCACTCTGAAGTGTCCACATGTAATTCTGTCCTCCACTTTTCCCCCAGGGCAAGTCAGAAATAAGCTTATCAGATCATATCTTACTGACAAAGAGCAAAGCTTGTTGGCTGACTAAAGAGGAAAGAAAGGACAAGTAAAATATAAATGGCAGATTTGATACCAAAAATGCAAGGTTAACATTGGTTTTTCAATAGCTAAGCTTTTTTTTAAAGCAGAATTATATCTTTTTAAAACATTTGCTTGAGTTTTACTTTATGTACAATTTAAAATTAAAAGTTTTACCGATATCTTATACACTGTAAATTATCAGCATTATCATTGTCATTGTTTTTGTCACTGTTGTTATTTGCTCCTTGCAAGCAAATCTTTCTGTCTTATATTTGGAAGTGGTTAGAGAAAATAGCTTTCATCTTATGTGCTTCCAGAATAGTTTTCTAACAGAAAATAGGAATAGCTTACTGATAGAAAATAAAAATATTAGAAATGTAGAAATAAATTATTATAAGTGTTAAGCAATTATAAGGAATTTTTATATTTATATCCTGACTCGAATGAACAAAAAAAGTTTATAGGAAATTTTAAATCATATTTATATCCTGTCTTCTTGACTAACAAAACAATATTACCATCTCCATTCTAATACAGCCGGTATCTACTAATTGCATAGCAGGTGCCAGTCCAAAAGCTTGTTTGGGGCACTCTGAAGATGGTGTTAAGGTCGTATCTCTGGTTCTAAGAGAAGCAGATGCTGTTCAGGCTCAGAAGGGTTGTAGCGTTTAATGCAGTTGATCCAACTTACTAGCATCCTCTTTATTTTGTTTAGATTGGTTTTATTTCCAACTAAGTGTCTGCATTAGCTGGTGAGGAGGAATGAGTGGTGAGGTTGTCTAAGTAAGCTTTTGCTATTCAGTAGACACTCAGAATGAAAGGGGTGAGAATGAGAAGGTAGAACAGGCAATATAAGGAGGCCCCTCAAGTTGGATGTCTAATTTGCCTTGTGTCTTCCCACTACTTTTCAACAAATGTTTATTGGATGGTAAGACACGTGTTATCAGTCTGGTCATTTTGACTTATTATCTGTTTCCCAAAGACTTTATAACCAACCTCCTCAAGTTGCTGTGTCAACTCACATATAGATTAAGGTGGACCCAAGCCATCTCATGACAGCTAGATATAGATTTCAAAGCAATCCCAAAGAAATGGCAAAGAAACCTGTTCTTAGTCTGTGGATGAGAAGGTCAGGAACAATTTAGCTAATGCACTCTGGGCTAAAAAGCCATATTTGAAATGAGACTGATAGCAGCTAAGCAAGGAAAGTTTTTGAAGAGATATTAAGGAGAAAATCAGAGTCATTGAGATAGGAATAATATGCTAATTTGAGGGGAAGAGAGCCATAGAAAGTAGATTTTGAACTCTTTACTAGTGACTTTAGTGGTAAGCGCAAGCAAGGATAACAGAGGAAATTTTCTAAGAATATTGGGAATGCATGTTGCCCTCATCCATCCTTGTATTTAATTTTGGGGAAGAATGAGGAGATTGCTAAATTATAGAGGCCAGTGAGGAAGAAGAGTTCAGAGATTTGAGCAAAATAATACTGTCAATATAATGAGACTGTTTATTATTCCAATAATGGTGATAGTATGAAAAGCACGGTAGAAAGCTTAGCATAGACTAGAATAATAAAATTTGATTGCAGAGGAGAAAGGGTTTTCAAATATGGAGGTGTTACTAATTTGGGGTATTAAAAATATGACCTGACTCTGCTCCTTCCCTTATTAGGCCTTCCCAGGGAAGAAAGTTGAGGCTTTCCCAAAGCTGCCAGTTCTAAGTTTACAGAAGTGTCTATGAGACTCCCAAGCCATTATTCTGCATCTTGGATTGCAATCCCTTGACTGAAGAAGGGTCTTCTCTGTGTGGCAAGGAAATCATCTGCGTTAGGAGGTTGAAAGCTGACACTTGCTGAGAAAGCTAGTATGGTCCAAATAAGCCATGACTATGAAAGAGGGATATGTGTATGAGGCCATATGTCACAGTCAAATCACCGACATAGCCATTAGGAGTATGGGGAAGCTTTCAAAGTCTTCTACTTTGTATCCAGATTAACTTGTAGTCTGACGTTGTAAAGATGTAGAGGAAACAGAGTCATTCAAAATATGAAACCAGAATAAATGTATAGATTTTAGACATGGAATAAAAATACTATGGTATTAAGAGTTCATTGTAATTTGGGTTTGTTTGTTTTATTTTGAGAGAGAGAGAGTGAGAGAGAGAGAGATAAAGTGCGAGTTGGGGAGGGGCAGAGAAATAGGGAGAGAGAAAGAATTTGGGGATCAAACTCATGAACTGTGAGATCATGACATGAGCCAAAATCAGGAGTCGGATGTTTAACCAACTGAGCACCCAGGTGCCCCTGTAATTTGTATCAGAATGTAATGAAAGAAAATATTAAGAAAAAGTTATACCAGTTTAGGATGTGTCATTTACCATATAGTGAGCCAGAATCCTATCATGCATTTCTATTTACATTTGGCTCTTCTGAACCTCATTTCTTCTTTTGACTTGTCCTTTATAAACAATATCCTTCACTGGTAAACAAACAAAGTTCTTTACTCATCAGTTAAGGAAAACCACTGATTGTCCTATCAGTCCCAAGGATTGATTTTGGTAGAATATGTCCCAATTGTATTTTTTCCCTCAGTATGTCTCACATGGGATGCTTATAACTTATTTAAAAATGAATGCAGGTTGTTTAAGAGAGGAGACAGAATGACTCAGAAGACAATGCTATTATGAACCACTTACGTATTTTGTAATGATAAGAAATGAATTGACCAATACTGTCCATTTCCATCAGACTGGTTGCAATCAACTGTTATGATTCACTTTATAGTTTACTTACAGCCATTAAATGACACTGTTTAGTCATTTGTTGTGGAAAGTTAGAAAATAATGATAAGAGGAAAATAAAGATAATGTGAATTCCCAGTATCAACATTGGGTGGTACTAAGCCAATCAGATGTATAGAACTTATGTCTATATGCAAAAAAATAAAATTAGGAAAATACTTATTGTTTTATAATTTATTTGATTTATAATTTCTTTTCACTTAAGAAATTTGTGACCTTGTTTCTGCATTATCAAATATACACAGATATCCTCAGCTGTAATGGGAACATAGTAACATAGTATTCCATCATTTGCACAGGAAGTAATCAATGTAACTAGTCTGTCTTGCTGGCCATTTGTGTGGTTTTTAACTTTTCAAGACTATAAGTGAAATTATGATGAAAATGCTTCTAACTAAATCTTTGTGCTCATCAAAATTATTAAGATAACTTCTTTGAGGTAAAGTTGATAGTTCGTAGAGCTGACAATCTTTTAATGAATTTGCTGTAATTATAATAATGCCCTTCAGAAAGGATGTGTTCTCCCAGTCCGTGCACCTTCCACAACATTGGGTAATGTCAATCTTTAATTTAATAGAAGATAAATTGGATCTTGATAGTGTTTAATTTGTAAACACAGAAGGAGCCCATTTTCTTTCTTTTTGGGACAGAGAACATTTCTTTTCATTCCTTTCCTCCCTCCCCACCTTCCCCCCCCCCCTTTTTTTGGTAAACTTTTGTCTATGTAATCCATTTATTTTGAGAAGTTAAGCACAGGGAAGTACAGAGAATAACACAATAGAGTGTGCATCACCTAGAATTAACAAAGGTTAACATTTAATTTATTTCAATTAATTATTGCTTTAGATTCTTAATTAAAAGTAAAATGTAAAAAAATAATAAAGTTGAAGCATGCTTAGTTTCCTCTCTTATCCAGTTATCTCTTTCTTTTCCCAGAGGCATCCACTGTTATGAATTTGGTGGTATGTTTTTAGTCTGTGTTTTTATTTTTGTTTAATTAAACTTAGGAACAGCTGTGAGTCATCAAAAACTTAAAGAGAGGCTTAAACAATATAGACGTTGATTTCTCACTTGTGTAAAAGTCCAGATAGGTACTTCAGGGTGGTCATGGGTCTCCCCACAGTGAGCTAGGCTTCTTTTAGCTTGTTGTTTTAGAGTAGGTTGTACCCCTGTATAAATAAGACTACAGGGAACATTCTGTTACATATGTCCTACTCTACGTGGATGAGGTCCTCTGGCTTATATACACAGAAGCGGAATTTGTGGGTCTTAGGGGATGACTATAGGTATAGGTAACTATACTAGATATTGCAAAATTCTCTTTGTTAGAGTGCTTTCAGCAGGAGATAACAGACAGGGAAGTTCAAAGTGGCTTAAATAAAGAAATTTTCCACATGACAAGAAGTCTAGAGGTAGGGCTGCTCTAGTTTTGGTTAATTCATTGATTCAGTGGCTTGCATTCCTCATGGTTACAAAATCACATGCAGACAAAATAACAGCCAGAGTCATTGTATCTCTGTATTTCTTTTCTTCTTCTTTTTAAAATTGATGTATAATTGACATATGACATTATATTTGGGTGTACAACATGATTCAGTATTTGTATACACTGCAAAATGGTCACTACAATAAGTCTAGTTTCCCCCTTTCACCATATAAAGTTGTATATATATACTACAATATTATTGACTATGGTCACCATGCTGTACATTATATCCCCATGACTTACGTATTTTATGACTGGAAGTTTGTACCTCATGATTTCCTTCTCTCATTTCACTGTCTCCCAAGCCCCCTCCCCATTGGCAACCATGAATTTGTTCTCTGCATCTGTGAGTTTTGTTTGTTTGTTTTGTTTTTTAGATTACACACATGAGTGACATCATCCAGTATTTGTCTTTATGTGTCTGACTTATTTCACTGAGCATAATATGTTCAAGGTCCATCCATGTCACAAATGGCAAGATTCTTTTATGGCTGAATAATATTCTATTGTGTATATATACTTCATCTTTGTTATTCATTCATCCATTGATGGATACTTTGGTTGTTTCAATATCTTGGCTGTTGTGAGAAATGCTGCAGTGAACACAGGAGTGCATATGCCTACATGAATTAGTGTTTTATTTATTTATTTATTTATTGGATAAATACACAGAAGTGGAATTGTTGGGTCATAAGGTAGTTCTATTTTTACTTTTTTGAGGAGCTTCTTTAATATTTTCCATAGTGGATGCACTAATTTACACTCCCACCAATAGTGCAAGAGGGTTCCTTTTTCTTCACATTCTTGCCAACATTTGTAATTTCTTGTCTTTTTGATAATAGCCATTCTGACAGGTATGAAATGATCTCTCATTGTGGCTTTGATTTGCAATGACCTGATGTTGAGCCACTTGTTTGTCTTTGGAAAAATGTCTATTCAGATTTTCTGCCCATTTTTAATTGGATTGTTTGGGGTCTGTTGTTGTTATTCAGCTGTATGAGTTCTTTGTGTATTATTTTGGATATTAACCCCTTATTGGATATATGATTTGCAAATATCTTCTCCCATTCAGTAGGTTGCCTTTTTATTTTGTTGACGGTTTCCTTTACTGTGTAGAGCTTTGAGTTCAATATAGTCACATTTGTTTATCTTTGCTTTTTTTTTTTTTTTTTTTTTTGCCATTGCCTTTAAAGTCAGACCCCTAAAAAAATATCACCATGAGTGATGTCAATGAGCTTACTGCTGTTGTTTTCTCTTTGGAGTTATGTTTCTGGACTTACAGTCCAGACTTTAATCCATTTTAATTTTTGTGTATGGCATAAGATAGTGGTCCAGTCTCAGTTTTTTGCATGTGGCTGTCTAGTTTTCTCAACACCATGTAATGAAGAGACTGTCTTTTCTCCATTGTATGTTTTTGCCTTCTTTGTCATAAATTGACCATAATTGCATGGGTTTATTTTTGGTTTCTCTATTCTTTTCTGTTGACCTGTATGTCTGTTTTTATGCCAATACCATGCTATTTTGATCATGATAGCTTTGAAATCAGGGAGTGTGATATTTCCAGCTTTGTTCTTTCTCAAGATTGCTTTGGCTAGTTGGAATCTTTTGTAGTTCCATACAAATTTTAGAACTGTTTGTTCTTTCTGTGAAAAATGCCATTTGAATTTTGATAGGGGTTGCTTTGGATCTATAGATTGCTTTGGATAATATGGACATTTGAACTGTATTAATTCTTCCAATCCATGAGCATGAAATATCTTTCCATTTATTTGTTTCTCCTTTATTTTCTTTCGTCAGTGTCTCATAGTTTTCAAAAAGTGTACAGGTCTTTCACTTCCTTGGTTAAATTTATTTCTAAGTATTTTATAGTTTTTTTGATGTAATTGTAAGTGGGATTGTTTTCTTAATTGTTTTCTTCTTGTGATAGTTTATTGCTAGTGTATAAGAATGCAATGAATTTTTGCATATTGATTTTGTATGCTGTAACTTTAGTGGATTTAGTTATTAGTTCTAATGTTTTTTTAGTGGAGTCCTTAGGGTTTTATACACACAAAATCATGTTATTCATATATATTAACTGTCTTACTTCTTCCTTTCCAATTTGGATGCCTTTTATTTATTTTTTTTTTTCTTGACTAATTGCACCAGCTAGGACTTCCAACACTGTGTTGAGTAAAAGTGGCAATAGTGGGTATTCTTGTCTTGCTCCCGATTTTAGAGGAAAAGCTTTCAGGTTTTCACCATTAAGTATGATGTTAGCTGTGGGCTTGTTATATATGGATTTTATTATGTTGAAGTACATTTTGTCTGTGCCCACTTTGTTAAGAGTTTTTATTATATAAACGGATGTTGCATTTTGTTTTATGGTTTTTCTGCATTGAGATGACCATATGATTTTTATCCTTCATTTTGTTAATGTGGTGTATCATGTTGATTGATTTTCAGATGTTGAAATATCTTTTAATCCCTGAAATAAATCCCTCTGATCATGTGTGTGTTGTTTTTAATGTATTGTTGAATTAGGTTTGCTGACATTTTGTTGAGGATTCTTGCATCTATGTTGATCAGGAATATAAGGCCTGATTTTTTTTTTTTTTAATTTTTTTTATTAGTGGTGTCCTTGTCTGGTTTTGGTAACAAGGTAATGCTAGCTTTTAACAGTAGGTTTGGACATGTTTCCTCTCTTTGATTTTTTGGGAGAGTTTATGAAGGATGATAGGTACTAAGTCTTTTTTGGAGGTTTGGTAGAATTCACTGAATGAATTCTGTGAAGCTATCTAGTTCTGGAATCCCATTTTTAGGAAGTTTTTGATTACTGATTAATATCCTTGCTAGTAATTGGTCTCCTCAGATTTTTTCTTCAAGATTCTGTCTTGGAAGATTGTTTCTAGGAATTTATCCATTTCTTCCAGGTTGACCAATTTGTTAGAACTTAATTGTTTATAGTAGTCTTAGTGATCCTTTGCATTTCTTTGGTATCAGTTGTAACTTCCCCTCTTTTATTTCTGATTTTATTTATATGAGCCCTCTCTCTCTGTGTTTCTTTTGAAGGTCAGGGAAACTTTTCCTGGGAACTTACTCCCCCAGGTTTCTCTCCTAACTCATTGGTTAAAAATGAATCACATGTTAATGCCTAAATTGATTACTTATTTAAAGCTAGACAAGAGCATGATGGTTGGCTGGGGACAGGGCCGGTTTCCCTTGAAAAATGTTATTGAAAGGAAATAAACGCCTGAAGAAAATATGCTGTTAGGAAGCAAGAGGGAAAGTGGATGGCATGTAGGCAATCAACAGTGTCTGCTGTATTTCTAAAGTGGTTGTTACATTCTCATCAGTAGTATATGAGTCCTTAATTGTCGGGGCTTTTGTTTGTGGTTACCAACCTAATGAGCACGAAATGGTGCTCTTTGTTGTATTCCTTGGCATTTTTCTGTTCTCAGTTGTATACCTTTTCAGATATTTATAGGCCCTTTGGGTTTTCTCTTCTGTGAAATACCTGATTTATGTTCTTTGTCTTGTATTCTCCTGAGTTACTTGTATTTTTCTTACTGATTTGTAGCAGTTTTAAAAATATTTTCCTAATAATAAAGTTGTGTTGACAGTGTCTTCTGCCAATCTATGGCTTTTCTTTTTACCTTTGTTTTAATAAAAAAATGTTTTAATAACTTAAAAATTTGTACCTTTTGTGTCTAATTCAGAAAATCATTTTTTTTTACAGCAATGTATACAGATTTTAAATTATTCTTTATCTTACTGAATTTTAACCGGTTATCAACCTTTTATGTAGTGTATACTAGCAGTTTTTAAAGTGATGTGGGGACTCTTCCATAGGATCTGTAAGATTGAAACTGTTTTTATAATGGTATTAAGATGTTATTTTTCCTTTTCACTTTCATTCTTTCATATGTGTGGAGTCTCACAGAGACTACATGACCTGTGATATCACAGCAAATTGAAAATGCCAAGCAAAACTAGGAACCCAGTTGTCTTTTAGGTCAGACATTAATGTGATTTGCAGAGATGCAACACAATGCTACTCTTCTGAATAAGTCTTTTGTTTGTTTAAAAAATAGCTTTCCCTCCCATAAAATATGCTTTTTAATGTAGATGTATATTGAGTTATTGTTATTTTTAAATGCTTTTATAAGTTTTTGGGGGTCCCTGGGTGGCTCAGTCAGTTAAACGTCGGACTTCTGTTCAGGTCATGATCTCACAGTTTGTGAGTTTGAGCCCTGCATTGGACTCTGTGCTGATAGCTCAGGAGCCTGTTTGGATTCTCTCTCTCTCTCTCTCTCTCTCTCTCTCTCTCTCTCCACTTCCCCCGCTTGTGCACTGTCTCTCTCCCAAAAATAAATGTTTATTTAAATAAACATAAAATAAACATAAAAATGTTTATTTAAAAACTATTTAAAATGAATTCGTAAGTTTTTTAAATATTTGTTTCAGTTTCTAACAAATTACACATTGAGAACTATAACTTACATAAATAAAAGCTCTTTGAAGAACTTATTTTTTAAGAATATAAAGGAGTCCTGAAACCAAATTTGTGAACTGTTGCTGTATATGAACAGTAATTTTTTAATTCATTAGTTTCCTTACCTCATACCCATGTGTCAAAAATGAGAACAATTATTTCATTGTCTTTCAGAAAATATGATTTGGAAGACAGTTCTGTTCCCATAGACATCTATGCATTAGTTAAAGTGGAATAAAGATAATTAATTAGAATTATCTATAATTTTTATTACCTATCTACTACAATCATCCATTAGCCCAATGGGTACTGTAAAATTATAGAAAAGCATAAGTTTTGGCGTCTGGATCTAGATTTGGATTCCCAGCATGGACCCTCTGTAACTTAACCTAGTAAGTCAGTCTGTCTAAATTTCAGCTTCTTGAACTGTGGTTCAGAAGAAAAAAATTCTTAATTTTCAGTGTTGTCATGCAGATTAAATGTTTTTATATAGGGCCTAAATAGATGCTAAGAACAAAGTTGGTGCTAAATAAAAAGTAGTTTCTACTCTCCTAATGTATTGTTTTAGAATTATTATATCAACAATTATGTTTTCTTAAGATCATTTTGAATCTCCTATACAAGTAATCAATAAAATGAAAAATAAAAATACTATTCATAACCTATTACATTACAAAGTACTGTTTTAAATGATAAGTAATGTAGGGTAGAGTGAAGTGTAACTGTGACTGGGAGTGTAGCACAGTAACTTTCTGGAAATATGTATCAAGGGCCTTAATAATCCATATATTTTTAATTAAGTAATTTCTACTCTAGGAGGTTATCTTCAGGAAATTATAAAAAAAAGATGTTCATTGCAGAATTATTTATAACAGGAAAGAAAATGGAGTCAACCAGATGTCCATCAAATAAAATGTGAATTATGCTATATCTATGCAGATGATCCTTTTGTAACCATTTAAAAATGATTTCAAAGGTTTTTATGAAAGACACAGAAATAAACTGATTATATAATTGTGAGAAAATCAGGATATGAAACTGTACATTTCAATGATATTAAAAACAAATGGAAAAATAAAAAAAGGAAAGAAATAAAATGTTAACAGTGGTTATCTCTGAGAGTACCATTATGAGTTTTTTTTTAATTTATACTTATCTGAGCTTTACAGTTTGTTTTAGTTTGTTTTAATAGTAAATATGTATTGTTTTCAATATAAAAGTTTTATTTAAAAGAAAAATCTTTGGTAAAGGTTAGCTATTTTCCATCCCAGCTTTAGAATTACTGGGGTTGGAGGAAATTCTTTTATGACAATAAACTCTGATCAGTTTTGGGGAGGGAGTAGTCCATCTGGTTGTGAGTCTTTTTCATTAGGAAGAGAAGAGTGTGTTGAGCAGGGCTTGAGGGCAGCAGATACCGACGCAGTTGTACCTCAAGAATAAGTGTCAGATCTTAACTAAGTGGAATGTTCTCCCGATTGCCTGGTGTTGTGGTTAAGGGCATTGACTTTGTAGCCAGACCTCCTGGTTACTAGCCTAGTTCCACCACTTGTCCAAGCAGGGTTGATTAATTTGTGGATGAATTATTTCACGCATGTGTGTGTGTGTGTGTGTGTGTGTGCACGTGAATATCATTACATATCAATTGGGAGTAATAATATTCTCTGTGTCATGGGGTTATTGTGAGACTTAACTGAGATATTACATTTAAAACTTTTATTAACAATGTTAGCCCATAAGTTCTTACTATTTTAGTTATTGTAGCTCATACTATTAGTTTAAGTAGATCATTATTGCCTCATAACAAACCGCTCAAAACTTAGTGCCCTAAAATAAAAACGATAATGTATTTTGTTCATGAATCTCAATAATTAAGAGTTCATCTCTGTCCACATGGCATCAGCTGGGGTGATGCCCTCACTAGAGGGCTGGGGGAATCTACTTTCAAGATAATTCACTCACAGAATTACTAGTGACTTCTCCTAGAAGCTCAGTCAGGGCTGTGTTTTCTAGACCTCCTTCCCCAAGTGGGCTTCTTATTGGACTGTGCAGGCTTTTTTTTTTGGACTGTACAGTCTTCCTCATGGCATGATGGTGGGATTCTAATGTCTCAAGAGAAACAGGGAGAAATGCATCACATTTTAAAAACTTGTTCTCAGTAGTCACTTAGTATTATTTCAATTAATCAAAAATCCATCCAGATTTGAGAGGAGGAACATAGATGTCCACTTCTCCATGGGAGGAGTGTCAAAGTCACATTGTAAGAAGAATATTAGAACTGGGAGATACTGTTGCAGTCATCTTTGGGAAATACAGTTTTTCACAGTAATAGTCTACTGACCTATTAGATAATGTAAATTCTTGGCATTCTTAATCACCAGGAACAGCAATCTGATGTATCAAAGTCTATGTATCAAAACTATTTTAGTACTTTTAAACAAAATACAGATTATAGGTGACTATTAATTTCTTTTTAATACTTTTCTGTGTTTTTATCAGTGCCTTTTCATCAGTGTTGAATGCTTATTAGTATAATAAAAATTTTTAAAGGATTAACAGTTTTGCAGTGTATAAAGATATAGTGTATTATATTAATATAAAATTTCTGTATAGAATTTAAGTCAAAGTTGAAACTCTGTTAAACTCCTTTCTTAATTTGGTCATATTGCTAGTAGCAGTGGCCTCTAGAATAAAAGAAAATAAAGAAAAAGTGATTCTATTCACAAATATTTCTAGGTTAAATGAAGGGGTTCCTCGGGGTAATCTTCAGTTTGCTAAATACAGCTTATAAAACCATAAAATGTGGTTCTCACTGCCTTATCCTTAGAACTGCAGGTTGCAAACAACTGATGAACTACCGCTGGCTTTTACTGCTGGTGAACTTGGACAGAGAGCAGTTGCTGTTCATCTGTCAAGTAAGGCACACAGTAAATATGTGAGTACATTTGATACTGATAAGGTTCATACAAATAAACTTGCAAAGAAGGCAGTGCTCTTGAGATTTTGGGAAATGGCCAGAGGCCGTTTTTGTCCAAAAAATTTTGGATCTTCCCTGATCTCACACAAGTCCATTTCCCTGACTTATATGTATCGTATTCTTAAAGATGTCAGGCTTAGTTCTTTGAAATATTCAAGTTATCTTTGCAGGTGTGATATATTTTTTTCCCCTAAAATGGGAAAGTTGTTCATTTTAAAAAGCAAAGACCATTTTAGGTTTGAGGAGAAAAAGAGTGAAATATGGAAGTAAAGGATCAGTTTCAAAGAGGAACAATACTTTATAACAATTTAGCTAACTTTTAAGTGACAGGTGTTGTTACATGTATAGAGGACATAGTACAGTAAAGGAGTAAACAGTGAACTGAATGCCATACTGGGACTTCAAAAGCGTTAATACAACTGCTCAAGTACATTAATTTAGTCCTGGGGACAGTTTATAAGATAGCAGATTTTTGGCTCAATGCAATTTTCGTTTGCTGAGCATGTATTATGTCCCAGGTCACTTCCTAAACACTTTACTTCTCATATTAATTTTATTCAACACCCTGTGAGGTAGCTAATGCCATTATCCCCCTTCTACAGCATAGAACAAAATGGTTAAAAACTTGCCCAACGTCACACGGTACTGCAATGAGGCTTCATATCTAGATTGACTAGCTCTAACTTAGAACCCCAGTTTTTACCCACTGCTCCTTACTACCTTGCAGATGATTTTTTTTAAGCGATATTGTTTGGAAATTTTGCATTAGATTTTTAATTGTGCATTAGTGCTTGGAAGTTTTTGCATTAGTTTAAGAGAATATAAGTAAGCATCTGCAGGAGATTCTTTCAGAGTTCATGTACAAAAACCAAGGGCAAGCCAGATCTCAGGAAAGGAGTTTAGGCAGTAATCATTAAATTGCTCAACTTTCTTTATATCTGGAAGTCAAGTGTAATGTGTTCAGAATCTGGAGGAAGGTTTGATACCTTGCACTATTTGTAACAAGAATTTGGGTGAGTCACTTCATCTCTCCTGGGGATATTAGCAGCTGTCCCACCACCCTCAAAGGGTTGTTAGAAAGAACAAATGAATTATTGTGGTTCTTAAATTCAGTTGCAAACTATGAAGTCCTCTTTACCGTTAGTTACTGCTGTGATCAGGCATCATTTCTTTTAGAAAAGCATTTCAGAAAAACTACGTTTAGGATATCCCATCCTGTAGTTTTCCCTATATTTGATATAAGTAAGGTATGTCAAATGTTTGCTTGCTGCTTGGCTTATGGTCACACTCAATAGAGTCTAGCAATTATTACTTAATTCTAGCAGATGTCCTTGATTTGGGGAAGTAATAAGAAGAAAATGGCTCCTGGACAGGATGGAAGCTGCTGAACTAAGGTCTGAAACATGTGTCCTCTTGGCCTTTCTTGGTTGGCAGGGGCTATAGTGATACTGAAGACATTTGGGAAATCTAATTCACATTTTCAGTTTTCAGTAATAATAATTACTCTCATTTATACTATCTACTTATGTACTCATGTGCCAAGGCTAATCTATTCATGGTGGCTCCCAGAGGACTATTAAGTTTTCTGAGGTCACATCCAGGTTTAATGAGATGGGGTGTTATGATCACTGCTTCCAGGAGGGAAGGGTATTTGCCATCCCTAGACTATCCTATAATGGTTTTTGAATACTTTTCATTCTACTTCTTAAGAATGCCCTCATTGTAACCCTCCATATTTGTCAGGGTTGTCAGTATTCCTTTATGGCACAAGGAAATGGAGACTCTGACCCCTTTTCTACTCTCTGTGTGTTTTTCTCGCTGGAACATGCTGTCATGGCTTTGTATAACCCTTCTAAGTTCTCAGCCCTTGTCTTGAAATCTAGAATGGATCTGGACACATGATACATGACTCATATTTTTTATGGAATTAAATTTTAGTGAATTAAAAATGCACTCTTAACTGAATGATTGATACTTAAGGATGAAAACCTCATACCTCAAAACTAGATCTGTTAGCACTTCCCTTGTTCTTCCTAAAGATCCAATCCTTCAGTTTCTGTAGGTGGAAAGGATGCGCAGAATAATTTAACTGCCTAATACGGTTCTCAGTCCATTTTTGTTAGAATGGTCTGAGGACTAGGCAGCTGTCTAGAAACTGTGAAGGCTTCTGAGCAGACGCCAAAAAACAGGAGCCTGGAGCTAATCTGGGACTAGGGGAGAAAAAAAGCTCAGTAGATAGGAATGCATGCTTCTTTCTACTGCATCTTTCTGACATTTAGTCTTCTTATGTTTTGTCCACAGCTCACCTTAACCTTTTATTTTCTTTGTGCGTGCCCAGCACAAGTTTATTTTCTAGATCCCCTTTATTGACACTGCTGATTTATCTGCACATTTTGCTTCCTTTTCTAGCTGCTTAATAAAGGTCATGTTTATAACTTTAGTATTGATGATGTGCCCAGTAGGTCAGGTGTCAACTTCTGTAATGTTCTATGTAATTCTTTCCACAAGACAGAATCCTAAGATTCCATTCTGGAATATCTGAGTTTTCATAACTCTAAATAATGAATTTTGGTGTGCAAAAATATATACTGTAGTAATAATAACTTACTACATACTGGTCACTGTCATAAAATTGATCTTTTTAAAATGAACAATTTAATGGCATGTAGTACATTCATAATGTGCAATCATCTCCTCTGTCTAGTTGTAAAACATTTCATCACCTCAGAAGGAAACCCATACCCATTAAAAAATTATTCCACATTTCTCCCCCCTCCCCCAGCTCCTGGCAACCATCAGTCTGCAGTCTGTTTCTATGGATTTGCTAATCTGTGTATTTTATATAAATGGGATCATATGTTTTGTGTCTGTCTTCTTCCGGTTATCATAATGTTTTTGAGGTTCATGTACTAACATGTATCAGCACTTTACTTTTTATTTTATGGCTGAATAATATTCTTTTATACACACACACACACACACACACACACACACACACACACACACCAAACTTTATTCATTCATCTGTTGATGATCATTTGGCTAGTTTCTCCTTTTTTGCTGTTATGAATAATGTTTCTATAAACATTGGTGTATAAGTTTCTGTGTAGGCATAGTTTTTATTCTCTTGGGTGTATATACCTAGCCATGGAATTGCTGTGTCATCATAATTCTGTGTTTGACTTTTTCAGGAGTCACAGTGGTTGTAACATTTTACATTCTCACCAGGTTTCAATTTCTCTATCCCTTTATCAACACTTGTTATTTTACTTTTTTGGTTATACCATCCTAGTGGTATGTGAAATGGTATCTTATTGTGGATTTGAATTGCACTTCCCTAATGACTCCTAGATGTTGAGCATCTTTTCTTGTGCTTGTTTGCCATTTTATATCTTTGTAAAAATGATTACTCAAGTGCTCAAATGATTACTCAAATTCTGCCCATTTTTGATTGGATTATTTGTCTTTTTATTTTTGACTTGCAGATATTTTGTCCCATTTTGTGGGTTGTCTTTTCACATTCTTGATATTCTTCTTTGTACAAAAATTTTTAGTTTTGAGGAAGTTCAATTATATTTATTTTTTTCTTTTGTTGTTTGTGCTATTGGTGTCACAACTAAGAATCTATTGCCGAATTCAAAATCATAAAGACATACTCCTATAGTTTCTTCTAAGAGTTTTATGGATTTAGCTCTTATATTTAGTTTATCCATGTGGGCTTAAAGTTTATATATGGTGTAAGGTAGGGTCTGACTTAATTCTTTTGCATATGAATAACCAGTTGTCCCAGTAACATTTGTTGAAAATATGACAAATTTCCACATTGAATGGGCTTGGCACTCTTGTTGAAACTCAAATTAGCCATAGATGTTCAGGTTTAATTCTAGACTGTCCGTTCTATCCGATTGATCAATAAGTCTATCTTATGCCTCTATCACAGTTTGGATTACTGTGTCTTGAAATTAGGAAATGTGATTCCTGCAATTTCGTTTTACCTTTTCAATGCTATTTTAGCTATTTGAGGCCCCATTACAATTTAATATGAATTTGAGAATTGACTTTTCCAATTATGCAAAAAAAAGCCATTGGAATTTTGATAGGGATTACATTGAATTTATAGCAATATTATAGATATATTGCTCTCTAATAATATTAAGAGTTTCTTTTTCTTTCTTTCTTTCCTTCTTTTTTTTTTTTTTTTTTTTTGAGAGAGGGCATGAGCAAGGAAGAGGGGCAGGAGGAGGGGAGAAAGAGAGAGAGAGAGGGAGAGGGAGAGAAAGAGAGAGAATCTTAAGCAGGCTCCATGCTCAGCACAGAGCCCAATGTGGGGCCCAGTCCCACAACCCTGGGATCACGACCTGAGCCAAAATCAAGAGCTGGATTCTCAACTGACTGAACCACCCAGGTACCCTAATATTAAAAGTTTCAATCCATTAATACAGGATGTCTTTCTATTTATTTGTATCTTCTTTAATTTCTTTCAGTAATTTTTATAGTTTTCATTATGCAAATCTTTCACCTCTTGGTTAAATTTATTTCCAGGTATTTTATTATTTTGGATGCTATTGTAAGTGGATTTGATTTCTTATATCCTCTTTGGATTGTTTATTAATGATTGCTCATTTTTATATTGCTTTTATTTGTTGAACTCAGTTGTTAGGTCTAGCAAATTTTTATGTGGGTTTTTTTGGGATTTTCTATATATGTAAGATCATGTCATCTGCAAATACAGATAGTTTTACTGCTTTTCCAATATGTATGCTTTTTATTTCTTTTAATTGCCTAGGTACTCTGGCTAGAACTTTTACAATGTTGAATAGCAGTGGTGCTGCCTGCTATAGGTTTTACATAAATGTTCTTAATCATTTTGTGCAAGTACCCTTTTATTCCCAGTTTTCTGACTTTTTTTTTAAATCAAGAAAGGCTATTAGATTTTGTCAAATGCTTTTTCGGCATCAATTGAGATGATCATGTGTTGTTTTTTTCCTTTGTACTTGTAATATGATATATTGCTTTGATTGATTTTCTTAAGTTGAACCATCTGCACATTCTTGGGATAATCCCATTTGGTCATGGTGTATAATCCTCTTAATGTGCTATTGGTGTGGTTTGCTAGTATTTTACTGAACTTTTTTTGCATCTATAATCATAATAGTGTCATTGTCTGGCTTAGGTTTGGAGTAATCCCAGCCTTACAGAAGGAGGTCACTTCACTCCTCTTCTATTTCTTGAAAGAGGTTAAGTATTGGTGTTAATTGTTCTTTAAATGTTTGGTAGAATTCACCAGTGAGGCCAAATGATCCTGGACTTTTCTTTGTTGGGAGGTTTTTCATTACTGATTCAATCTCTTGTCATAGGTCTATTGAGACTTTCTATTTCTTCTATAGTCAGTTTTGGTAGTTTATGAATTTATAGAAATTTGTCCATTTCGTCTAGGTTAACCAATTTGTTGGTACACAGTTATTCATAGTATCCTTTTATAATTATTTTTATTTCTCTAGGTTTGGTAATGATGTCCCCACTTTCATTTCTGATTTTATTCATTTATTAGTATTTTTCTTTTTCAGTTTAACTAAAGTTTATAATTTTTGTTGATGTTTTCTAAATTCTGATTTTATTGACTCTTTCTATTCTCTATTTCATTTATCTAAGCAATGATCTTTATTATTTACCTCATTCTCCTTGCCGTGGTTTTGCTTTGCTATTGTTTTTATACTTCCTTAAGATGTAAAATTAGTTACTGACTTGAAGTTTATTTTTTTAATATATTTTCAGTGTAAATTTCCCTCTGAGTACTGTTTCCAAAATTTTTTAGTATGTTTTTTTTATTTTCATTTATCTCAAAATGTTTTCTATGTTTCTGTTGTGATTTCTTTTTTATCTAGTCGTTGGTTAAGATTATGTTGTTTAATCTTTATGTATTTGTAAATTTTCCAGCTTTCTTTTGTTACTGATTTTTAGCTTCATTCCATTGTGTTTGGAGAAGATACTTTGTATATTTCAATCTTTATAAATTATTGAGACTTGTTTTGGGCCTAACATGGTATATTTCGGAGGTGTTTCATGTGCACTTGAGAAGAATGTTATTCTGCTATTGATGGTGGAATGTTCTATATATATCTGGTAGGTCCAGTTTGAGTATAATCTTGTTCAAAACCTGTTATTTCCTTGTTGGCCTTAAGTCTGGTTGTTCTTTTTATTGTTGAAAGTGGGATATTGAAATCTCCAACTGTTACTGTTTAGTTCTTTCAATTCTGTCAATGTTTCCTTTGTATATTTTTGGTCTCTATTGTTAGGTGAATATATATTTATTATTTTTATTTCTTCTTGATTTATTAACCTTTTTTGTATCTATCTATCTATTATTCATCATCTGGTTATCTATTGTTCTTCTTTGTGGCTTGTTACAATTTTTGACTTAGTATGTTGTGTCTGATATTAGTATAACCATTTAAGCTTTCTTTTGGATGCTAATTACATGGGATGTCTTTTTCTAGTATTTTAATTTTTAACCTATTTGTATCTTTGGATCTAAGGTAAATACATAATATGGTTGCATTATGTCATTTTGGGAGTTTTTTTGTTTTGTTTTTTTGTTTTATTTTGTTTTGTTTGTTTTTAAATCTATCCTACCACACTCTGACCTTTAATTGGTGAGTGAATCATTTATATTTTTGGTAACTACTGATAGGGAAGGGCTTTCCTTTGCTATTTTTCTACTTGTTTTCTGTATGTCTAATAGCTTTTTTGTTTCTCATGTCTTCTATTATGCCTTCTTTTCTACTTAGTTTTTTGTAATGTGCTATTTTTATTCTCTTCTCGTTTCCTTTTGTGTATAATTTTAAGATTTTTTTAAGTGGTTGCCATGGGGATTAAAATTAAAATCCTATATTTATAAGAACCTTGTTTGAATTGATATCAATTTAGGATAGATAGCATATAAAAACTGCTCCTGAACAGCTATCCCTTTTACGTTGTTATTGTCATTACAGACTACATCTTTTTGCATTGTGTGCCCATTAATACTAACATAGATCTTAATTATTGTTTTATGTATTTGTCTTTTAAATGCTGTTGTAAATAAAAGAGGAGTTACAAACCAAAAATATAACAATACTTGCTTTTTTTATTTGTTATGTAGTTACCTTTACCAGAGCTCTGTATTTCTTCATATTGTTTCAAGTTGCTGTCTAATATCCTTCCTTTCAGCCCTAAAGGACTCCCTTTAACATTTCTTATAGGGCAGTTCTTCTAATGATGAACTCTCAGCTTTTGTTTTTCTGAGACTGTCTTAATAGTCACATATATATATATGACTACAGAATAGTTGTGTGTGTGTGTATACACACACACACATATATATATTCTATCTTTATGTACACATCTATATGTACACATATGTACATATGTACACATATGTAAAGATAGAATATATACACACACACTCTTTTAAACCTCAGTTGTGAAGGATAATTTGCCAGATACAGGATTCTTGATTGGCAGTTCTTTCAGCACTTTAAAATATTTCATTTTTTCCCCTTGTGACTTCCATGATTTCTGATGAGAAATCAGCTGTTAATCTTATTGAAGATCCTTTGAGTGATTAGTTGCTTCTCCTTTGCCAGTTTCTAGATTCTTTTGTTGCCCTTGGTTTTTGACAATTTGATGATCATGTAGTCTCTGTGTGGATCTCCTTGAATTTATCCTCTTGGAATTTATTGAGGCTTTTGAATGTGTAGGTACATGCATTTTACCAAACTTGGGAAATTTTTAGCCACTATCTCTACAGATATTCTTTTTACTCTCTCTTTCTCTCCTCATCACCTAAGGTTTCCATTATGCATATGTTGGTATGTTTGATTGTATCCAATGTTCTCTTAGGCTTTTTTCATTTATCTTCACATTCACTGATTCTTTCTTCTGCTTACTTAAATTTGCATTTGAAAGCCTCTAGTGAATTTTTTTTTTTTTTTTCATTTTAGTTATTGTACTTCTCATTTCCAGAATTTCTGTTTGGTTTCTTTTTATAATTTCTGTCTCTTTTTTGATATTCTCCATTTGTTTATATATTATACTCCTGTATTTTTTTAGTCCTTTGATTTATTCAGACAGGTGATTTAAAGTCTTTGTCTATGAAGTCCAATGTCTGTGCTTTCTCAGGAACAGTTTCTGTTAACTGCCTCTGTTAGTAGATCATAGTTGTTGTTTCTTCTTCCTCTTCTTCCTCTTCCTCCTCTTCTTCCTCCTCTTGTTCTTCTTGTTCTTCATTTTTTTTTTGGCATGCCTCATTTATAGGCTTTTAGTTGAAAACTGGAAATTATAATATTATAATGTGGTAACTCTAGAAACCTGATTCTTACTCTTTCCTTGGATTTATCTTTATTGCTAGGTGTAACTACTTGTTTTGTGACTTTTAGATTTAATTTTGTGAAGTCTGTATTTTTTGTCACATGTGATCTCTGAGGTCTATATTCTTTTAGCTTCTGTTCAGCTAGTGTCTTGTCAGAGATTAACCTAAATATCAGGCAGCAGAAAAAAATTAAAAAAAATAAAATGAGAGAGAACAAGGAAAAAACAGAAAAAAAGGAGAAAGAAAAAATAGGAAAAGATGCCCCTCAAATCTTTTCTAGTATATACAAATTGGTTTTTGCTAGGGCTCTCCTTCAATACTGCCAGACATTTCTCATCTCTGGATTAGTCTCAACTTCTTGCTTGAACTGAGCACACAGATCAGTAAGAGGTAAAAACATCTGTTTATTTTTAGGTCTTTTCTGGGCATGTGCATGGCTTTTCAAAATCTCCAGTATATATGACTGATCTACATGCCCTATTTTCCAAAAAGGCTGTCTCCCCAGCCTTTTCTCCCTATCTTTGGTTGCTGAATTGTATGTCTCAAGTATAATCCTTTGTTTCAGGTAGTTGTGGGTTGTTTACTTACAATATTTTCAAGGAATTCTTGCCATTTTCCCCCCCCTAAGTGAGTTCCCAGTTAGGCAGAACAAAGTCAGATGCCATGTGTTGTTTCTCCAGCTATACCTTGAAGGTTAGAATAGATAAATAGAACTCTTTGCAAGTAAGGCTTTCTGTGTTTCTCCTGGAACCAAGGACCAGGTTGTACATGAGGGAAGCTAGCCACCATCTTTAAGACCACTTTGAACAAGGAGGAAGTTGGGACAAGGACAAGGACAAATAGTACAAATCTTTTCTGGCATTTTAAAGTTTCTTTTGTTTTGATTTAGTGCTGACTTGGTTTGTATAAACCTCGCACTATTTCCCAGAATTCTGACAAAGTCGATTGTGACAGTTTTGCTTGATTTCTTGATGATTCTTTCTCTTGAGGCATGGACTTGTGGAGCTTCTGACTTGCTATGTTCACTGATATCATTTGCAGTTACCTTCAGGCCTTAGTTATCACATGACATGATATGTACTGTTCCTTGAATACAATAAATAATGACATGTGCAGATAAGGTCCTATTTCTCACTTACCTTTCCCCCCCTAATTATTTATATATATACACACACATACACACACACACACACACACACATTTAGAACATAGACATTTCATGTCATCTTTGTGCTTTACCAAATCCACATCTTCATTTAAAAAGGCATCTAAAATACAGTTGATAAATACTTATTGCAGAAATACACTCCATTTTTTCCCCACATATGTTCATATTGAATAAAGTGAAAGATCATTTCAGAAGTAATTGTTGTACAACTTAAAAAAACTTCTTTTGGCTATTGAAAATCAATTTGAATTGTTGGCAAAGCTAAGATACTGAACAGAATGAAATACAAACTCTTGTGAAGTTAAAACTAGTTGTTTTATTGATTTAGTTTTTTTTTTTTTAATGTTTGTTTATTTTTGAGAATGAGACAGAGTGTGAGTGGGGAGGGGCAAAGCAAGAGGGAGACACAGTATCAGACACAGGCTCCAGGCTCTGAGCTATCAGCACAGAGCCCTACGGGAGGATTGAACTCAAGAGCCATGAGATCATGACCTGAGCCGAAGTTGGATGCTCAACTGACTGAGCCACCCAGGTGCCCCTGGTTGAATTTTTTCAATGTGAAATAATTACCATAGAATTTTCAAGACTGTAATTATAAATAGAAATTAACTTTTCTCAGCCATTTTGAAAATGTCACTTTAAACTTTAATATTAGATTCTTATTCAGTACTTCAAAACTAATGTGGTTAAGGATGATTTGAGGGAAAGTATCAATGTGTAAGTTGTAATTGAATTTTCATGTTATATAGTCTAACTTAATTATTAGAAGCAAAGTCACCTTAAAAAAGCATTTCCATGTCGAGGAGTATAAAAAAACACTATGGTAAATAATCAAAAGTGTACCTTTTGATGAAACTTCAGGCTAGATGTAGTGAGACTGAAAGGACTTTAAAGGTAAAGTTATTTCCTTGGGTTTGTGAAGACAGTGAATACTTGAAACAAAGTGGTTTTTTTTAACCTGATTTTTTTTTTTAAGAGAAGAGAAAATGTACATAGAGTTTATGTCTCAGTGAGAGGAAGTAGAGCACAAAAGGCCACCTAAAGGATGAAAATTCCTATAGTTTTCTGAGCCACTTATATCAACTGCTCAGAATTTAGGTTTAATTAAATTTACAAGGCTGGGGTGGGGATAGGACAATAGCCTGTTTTAAGGACAGAGTACCAGCTTTAACTTTAACTTTGAATTTCCTGGCCTCAATCCATTGGTGTCAGTACCTCAGTGTCATTTAAATGCAGGATTTTCTATTTAATTTCCTTTCAAGGGAGACTTAAAAACCAGTTTCTTTTTTATAAGAAACTGCTGAAGAATCTCCCTGGGCTTTATCAGGTAAACAATAGCATTTTCTGTAGAGGAATGCAGTCTATGTGGTAGTATGTTAAAACATTATAGTGTAAGTGTATAAATGAAGATCCTAAAAATTAAACAATTATTAGATTGTTAATCATGCTGAATTCATTTATATACATATGGAACTCAGTGGGGGAATTGCTAAGTGTAAAAGATTTTTTTAGGGTACTGTTTTTAAATATAAAAATATTTAATTATGTCTAATAAGAAATATTTCCCTTTCATGTCTTATATTAACTACAACTTCTGCCCTCATATTTTGTAACTTTGAGAAATTTATAATAAACTTCTTTATATTGAATATGGAATATGTTTGGGTGAATCCAGCTTTTTGTAAGCTTTAAAAATAATAACTTTGATCATATTTCATCCGCATTTATCTGAATACATGCTTTTTATATTCTTAGTAATAAAATAAGAAAAAAAGTTCGTTCTTTTCTAATTATTGACTTTATTTTACATATTTGATTGCTGAGCAGTTACTATATTGAGATTATCAGAAATCAAGTGTTTGAGAGCATCATATTCTTACACTCATATTTAGGATTTCTGTGACTTTATTTTACATATTTGATTACTGAGCAGTTACTATATTGAGATTATCAGAAATCAAGTCAAGTAATAAAATAACCAAATAAAGAAGCTTTTAGAATCTTCATGGTATATCTGTGGGGTGTATGTGTGTGTGTGTGTTTTAATTCTGAAGTAATCTCAACAACCAGCCTGGGGCCTGAACGCACAGCCACAAGATCAAGAGTCACATGCTTCACCAACTGAGCCACCCAAGCACCCCATGATTATTATATATTTTTAAGAGGCCTTTGCGAGTCTCCCTTACAGTATAAGCCTTTTGCACGTAAGTTCCCTCTTCCAGTATTACTCTTCTTTTTTTCTTCATCTAGTTAAATTCTTCTCATTCTTTATATTTCAGTTCAGACTATCTAACTATTTAGAGTAAGCAAAATATGGATAATTACATACCAAAATGTATGTTGCATAGCCAAAGCAGTAAGCAGAAGAAAACATATATTCTCAAATGCATTTATTACTAAGCAAGGATAGAAAAAATGAACAGGAAATAGAACAGTGCAAGCATGAAGAAAGTAAGAGAAGGGAACTAGATAAGAGTTAAAGCAGAAAAAAATTTACAGACATTAGCAAATCAGATTTTGAAACAAAAACAAAACACAAATTAAGGATGAGAAAGAGAAAATGAATATAGTTATAGAGATTAAGAAAATGATAAGAAAATGCTATACCCGTGCCATTCAGAATCTGAATGAAATATATTATTTTCTAAGAAAAGATAATTACAAAATTTGATTCAAGAGATTTAGAAACCTAAGTAGACTAATAACCATAGAGGAACTTGAAGAAGCAGTTGTTCATGTTTCTTTTCTATCTATCTTAACCCCCTTGGGTTGATTTATAATGATTATTCATGACAGTAGAAGTGAAAACAAGCATACAGTTCTCAAATTCTAGAATTTGAAAGTTCAACAAATTCCCTTTATTTACAAGGGCACCCTCGTTATGGCCCCATCCTATGTCCCAATTTCCTCCACTGAACTTCCCACAAGAAGGTTCTAACCTCTGTTAATTATGCAGTTCATTTGCATGAGTCTTTCTGCATTATTTTAATACCTATGTATGGAAACAGAAACAATCAGAAATGTTTGGCATGTACCAGATAGATGGGTCCGAGTGGAATCTTCAACTCTAGGAGGTAGGATTCCAATCATATTCTTGCACTCACATTTAGGATTTTTGTTTGTTTTTTTTTTAAATTTACTTTTTTATTTTTTTAATGTTCACTCATTTTTGAATGAGAGCAAGACAGAGCACTAGTGGGGGAGGATCAGAGAAAGAGGGAGGGAGACACAGAATCCAAAGCAGACTCCAAGCTCTTAGCTGTCAGCACAGAGCCTGACATGGGGCTCTAACTCTTGAATTGTGAGATCATGACCTCAGCTGAAGTCTGATGCCCCATGGACTGAGCCACCCAGGTGCCCCACATTTAGGATTTCAATAATGCAAACACTCCACATCTTCCTAGTTTTTCTGTTTCCCCAATGTTTCTTCTCAATTTACTGGTTTGATACATTTTGTTTCTGCTACTAGTAACTAAATTAAATATATGCCAGCTTTTCAAAGTTAGCAGAAACTGAAATGAAACCAAAGTTAGCACATGTATAAGTGAAAATTATTGGCCAGTCTTAACATTAATACTGATATTCTAAATATTAGCAAATTATATCCAGTAGTGAGTATTTTAAAAAAATGATACATTATCACTAAGTATATTTTGAGACAAGTAACAGAAACAGTGACAGTAACATGAAAATGAAATGTGCTTAGGATATTTGGTGTCTGTATACATGTCTATCTAAAAGCCCTTTGGTCTTGTGTCTTTTTTAGTAGCAGACTTTTAGCCATTCTTGGTTAAAGCTGATCGGATTTTAAACTGTGATGTATTAGAGAAGGGAAATGTATTAAGTCATTTGTTTTTCTGGTTTAGTCCCTCCCAACATTACTCCCACCTCCCAGTGCCCCCCTTCTCTCCCCTGTACCTTTATTTCTTATTTACATTAGACTTCCAGTCTGCTGATAATAGATTCCTGTTTTTGGAAGGTTCCATGAGGTATTTCTTCACATTATTATCCACTGATGCTTTAAAAAGTTTTCAGCCTAGGATTTATTTTCATCTAGTCCATATCTCAACAGAAGAATGTGATCAAAAGATTTCATTGGTTTTGTTTGTTGTATATTCTTTACTGCCCATGCCTGATTCTACCATGGCTTTATAACTATGTGCCAGTGTGGTTTGTTTAGAAGCATTCTCTTCCCTGGGGCATACTGTCAAAATTCATTTATAGTGACCCACACTTGAATTTTCTTTTTTAAGTGTTCAAATCTTTTGCCTTTCCAAAGGCTCCTTCGAACCTTCTAAAGACTCCTAAAGTCTCTAAGGGACATATGGGAGAAAAATTGCTGGTATATTCTTTTGAACAGATATGTAGGTGACGGATGAGAAAATAAAGCACCAAGTGGTATCTAGTCTTTCAGCAGTTCTGCTTTCTGAGACTCCAAACTTTCAAATGAAAAACATAAAAGAAATATATAGTGTGCTTTCTTTTCCAGGTGTTTATATATCTGGTAACATTTGTGAGTGTGTGTATGTGTGTGTAATTTCTCTCACATTAAAATATGAGCTGAAATACATTTGAATTATGACACCGTCTTCCAGATTCTTTAGAGAAAAATAGATTTTATTAGTTATAAAATAATGGCAAATGTAAATTGTATATAGAATTTGTGTAGGGTGTATGTTTTAAAATTGTGTTGGTTGGGGGCCATTTAAATTTGCTTTGCTTATATGGAAAATTCCCTTGCTTACTATTTTTCTGCAGACACACTACACACACACACACACACACTACACACACACACACACACATATATGTACATATATATGTAGTAAAAAAAAATAATTGGCTTCCAATGATTAGCATAAAAATAACCACGGCTTAAGGATAAATATCCATGGAGCAGTGCCTCAGAACGTGACTTTTTGTGGAAAAGGTTAATCTAGCTTATTATTGGTGTAATTAGAAGCTCTTGAAAACAGAGGTTCACAGTTTCTGTGTGAAGTTCTGCTTTAATTATGCAGCGAGAGCACACCTAAATACAGAGAGTGCTCATATTTAGGAGGGGTAGCCACCATTACGTGGTGTTAACACTAGCTCTATACTTACATGCTTGTTGTTTTTATTATTCGTTTTCCTTAGACAATAATATTGTTTGTACATGTGGGTAATTTTTATTTAATATATATTAAAGTAAATGACTATGCATTTGTTCACAAGAACGTCCCTGTGTTTAAAACAATGATCATTTTATAATTTTGATATAGAGCAGGAGTTTGCAGATGAAATTATTTACTTGCGATTGTATAGACTTTGATAATGGGGGTATATTGTATTACATCTATACAGTGTAGGGTATATTATATTACTGAATGTTTAACACTAATTGTACTTTTTCCAACTTCCTTAGAGTTTAAAGAATTGATTTCTTTGCATGTTTCACAGCTTCTACTATTCTAAAAACTTCAACAGATCAAAAAAAAAAATTAACTAGTTTCCTTATCACAAAAAGCTTCAGCACAATTGACCTGCTGACCTTAATTCCCAGGAAACTGTCACATTATTTCTTTACCCCTTTGTCTAACTTAACAATGTGACCCAAAATACTGCAGAGCTTTAAAGTTTCTCAGCATTGTAAGGTCAAGCTTTGGTCACCATAGTTACAGTTTAGATCTGCAGGTCAGAGGTCAAATAGATTAATGATGTCAGACACATCTTTAAATGGTTCTAACACTACTTCACCATGAGGTAAACAGCTGAGCATATTTGATATGACAAAGGCATTCTTCAATCTTGCTAATAAGATCTTTTGAGACATCTGATAGAAAGGTATTTTCTTTAAGAACTTGCAGTATAGGGCTGTGGAGTAGGCAGTGATAGTTGGTTATTAGACTTATATCATCAGATGGAGATTAAAAAATAAAACATGTTAAATATTTCATATTACGCTTTTCTGCACATTTTCTGTGTTTTTTTTCTCTATATACCTATGTGTCATCAATCTAATTGATCATCTATTTTTTTAAAAATAGGTATCCTCAATTCCCTATTCACTTGTGGTTAGCCATGAAAATGGATAGAAAACACAAGCTTTCCGATTAGGTGTATATACTTTTTTTGTGTGAATGTAGTTTTGTGGTATTTTTTTTCCTGATTTGGGAAGTATGCATTTAAAATAGTTATATTTGTTTAGGAAAGTGTATTTTTTAGAAGCTTTACATTAGAGATCAAGTAAATTCTCCATCTGTGTTTTATATCTAAATATTTTTTTGTGTGTCCCCAGCGTCTCTATTTACAGATCTTGGGATGCTGTATTCAATTTTTTTGTTGTTGTTCCAAGAGGAAATTGTTCTCTCCATTTTAAATCAGAAAGGGAGAGGGGGAAAAAAAGAAAAAAAAAAACACTATTAAAGTGAACACTACTTCTAAAAATTTTAAATGTTACTTTTTTATAAATAACTCTGTAAATAACAATTTCAAATAAAAAAATCACAGAAACATGATGATGAAGCAAAAATATTAAGTGAGATGAGATTAAAATTATTATTAAAATATATTTTAGTGAATTAAAACATCACCAGATTGTAACTTAAAAATGTGAATTATACTATACTTTTTAAAAATCTTTAACAGTGTGGAATTTTGTAGCCAGTAGACAGAAATATATTTAAGCAACATGCTTAGGTTAAATTAAACCTTAAAAGATGCTTTATCTTGGAAGGTTTTGTTTCCCATGTGTATTTTGTGCAGCTGTAAGATTTTAAGCTTTCTGGAGCATTTGCTCTTGATCTCATGCTATAAAGGTAGACAAAGGAGAAAATTAGGAGGTTTGGTGGCTGGGAGGTGTTAATATGGAATCTAATAGCGAAAAAGAGGGGGTTGTAGCTTTTCTAGGTGAAATGGAGATTGGCAACTGGGGGGAGGAAATAAGTCTTGGTGTCTGAGAAGAGCTGCTAGTGCAGTAGCTTGTGAGTTTCAGATGAGAAGCTAACTTTTGTGAATGAAGGGATTGTCTTCTGTTTTGCTTTAAATTCAAAGAAAATTGTTTTTGTGTAGATATCATGGAAACCAACTACTCAGCAAAGACATTAATTGCTGACCTGTTTGGCAGCACTTACGGATATCAGTTCAACAAGCTGACGGAGTATTCTGTTTGGTCATTATGCCAGGAGAATGACAAATCAACATTTAACTACCTTTTGAAGAAGCCAAATCATTAAAACACTGGTTTTGTATAAAACTGTTGAAATGCAAAAAAAAAAAAAAGGTCGGGGGGGGGGAGGGCTTATTCAACATGGAGAAAAATTTTAAGAGATTATAAGTCAAATAAAATATCAGGTTGAGTTCTGACCTTCAGAATCTGAAAGTATCATTCTATTTCTGTAAAACTTGAGGTGAACCTTGCTTTTAGATTTCTTGCTCCTGATACTCATGGATAAACCTACCAATACTTAATGTCTTAATATTTGTTTATCAAAACAGTGGAATTTGGCATATTATATTTTATTTAGTCTTCTTTTTTGAAGTAACTCATTTCTTATTTACTTCCTATGCCTTTTTATTTATTTTAACTTAGTTTACACATTTACACTCTAGCTTGTGTCCTGGTCAGAATTGTACATGTTTTTCTACTGTAGCAGCTCAGCAGGGTTTACCCATCCTTGTGCACATTAAAATCACCTAAGCACAATGCCCAGGCCCACCCAAGACCAGCTGAAATAGCATAGTGGAAGGAATGCATGCTTTAGAGCCAGACTTCCCTCAGCTCTGACTCTGCCACTTAGTAGCTGTATGCTGTTGGGCAAACTACCTAACCTCTCTTTGTTTCTTTATAAGAGAGAAAAATAATAATATTTAACTTGAAGGATTTTGTGAGGATTCTATAAAATATTACTATAACTTCTGGCTTCATCTGTGGTATCTAGGAAACATTCCATAAAGCATAATAATAAGTGCTAATAATGAATAGCACTCTCTGTAATGAGCTTCTATGGGACTTCGAACAAGTCATTTAACCTTTTTAGGCCCATTTCTTTATTTATGGAATGTGGATACCACACTGACCATCTCAAAAGTACTTCTGAGAGTCAAATTATAGATGTCTGTGAAAGGGCTTTGAAGATAGAGAACTATGTAGTAATGTAAGATACAGCTTTTATTCCAATAGCTAAGGCTGGTAGTTCCAGGCTCAAAGAAAACACTATGAAAATTTGAAACTATTTGTGTGAGGCATCCGATACTTCATTTATCATTTTCTTAGAAGGTTCCCTGGAATGCTCTAATGAGTTGCAGATTACACCATGGCTCCTGTGTCATTGAATACTTGGAGTGATGATATCTATGAAGAAGAATATTTTCACCACCTTGTCCTGTCACTGTTTGGCATTTGTCTTACTGCTCTCCATCACATAGAGTTAGTAAAGACTTGGAGATTTTCCTTGGCATTTTCCAGCTCTGTGTATCCCTCTTGGCTACAAAGACCACTTCTTTAGGAAAGATAAATTGCCTTGAAGTCATTCCTTCCCTCCTTTCTGAACTCATCTTGTTATTTTTACCTGAGGGTCTTTGAAGCCCAAAAGAGAGTTAAAATGCCAACCAAGTTGGATTTGACTAGAGTTGTACACCCCTTAGCATTTTGCTTTACTCAGTTCGTATTTTTTTGCCCTTAGCATGTTCTTTTATATTTATAGACTTTTTTTTTGGCAATGAATATAGCTTTATTGTTTTATTAACTCACTTTTCCATTGGTCTGTGTCATATATTAAGTGCCATATCAAATATTGCTACAGCTTAGTAATTACCTTCAAGTCTATTAACCAACAGCTCTGTAACTGACCCAAAGTCAGGGCTCTAAGTGATTAAATTTTCTTATTTTCCAGTAGTGTTGCACATCAGTTCATGATGTGCATTTACAGAGTACAGGCTGTATGACAACTGTTGCTACAATAAAATAGTTTTGTGTACATTTCATATTTTACATACTATATGTGGCAGTGGTTCTCAAACTTAGCATGCATCAGAATTTCCTGGTAGGCTTATTGAAACACAGATTGCTGGACCCCATTTCTAGAGCTTCCTGTTCAGTAGCTTTTGCATGGGGCCTGAGAATTTGCATTTCTAATAAGTTTCCAGACCTTGCTGCTGCTGCTGCTGCTGTTCTGGGGACTACAACATAGGAACCACGGATGTAGTGATCCCCTCCTGGAGTAGGGCACGCTTTCCCACCTGCAAGGGGTCCTGGCTATGGTGATTCCCAGGCCCTGTTTGTCAATTGCTCTCATCTGATGGGAGCTGCCTCTCTCAAGGCTACATCCCCCACTATACTTACTCCTCACATAAAATGATAGGCCAATGCAGGGATTACAAAAACAGTCCTTGCCTCAGGACAGGGGAATTGAAGGGCCATCCCAGCTCCAGAGCTCCTGTGGGATTGGCTGAGTCCTTTGCTGCAATTATATCACAGCCCAATTTTTCTCTTTGCCTAATGTTGCTTCCTTTCCTCTCAAAAGCATGCTCTGATTAACCTTTATCTAAAAGTCTGTGTCCACAGACTCCGGCCTGCAGAAGTAGATAATAAAATAATATTGTATTTCTAAGTACATATCTGACAGTAATTAAATATCCCAACTCATTCTTGTGTAGGAGCATAAGGAAATTTGTTGTGGCTTATTGGGTGATTCATGAGGCTATAGCCATCTATTCACCATTAGAATCACCTAGAAGGGTAGTACCAAAATTTTTTATTCTCTGATTGAGGTTATATTAGTTCTCCTTAACTATTTTATTGCCTTTCCCTTAGCATGTCAGGTCTTCTCAGGCAAATTTGGTCGGTGTCTTCCTTTCTGTTCATCTGCATTCTAGTTGCACAGGTTTTCCCATTATTGCCATTTTTCATCTCTATATTTGCTCCATTTCATCTACAACAAATGTTTTTCAATAAGCTCTTGAAATTTCATATCTTTCATAAAGTGGACTGTTGTTCTTCAGTGGGTTATAAGTAGTATAACTCTCCCTTTCCAAATGCACCCTAAACCCACCAGATGTGCTTCTCTCCAAGCACTTTCACTAGTAATAATGACTAGCCCTAATGTTTCATATGTGATCAGCACTCATTTAAGCACTTTAGAAATATTAACTTTCTTAATCCTCATGGTACCCTGTGAAGAAGCTACTATGTTCCTATTTTAGAGTAGCAGAAACCAAGGCATGGAGAGGTTAAGTAACTTTCCAGAATTATGTAAGGGAGAAGCAGTGGTGCCACAATTTAAATCCAGGAAGGCTGGTTCCAGAACTTGTGCTCTTCACTTGTACAGCATGCTACAAATATTTACACCTTTTGTATTACCAGTTGGCATTTATGTTATGCTTTTTTTCAAGTTGACATAATTTTTAACAGCTTTATTGAGATGTAATTCACATACTATAAAATTCACCCATGTGAGTGTATAACTTAATGGGTATTCATATATTACAATATTAATTTAAAAAAAATTGTAAAATAAAACATAAAATTAGCCATGTAACCATTTTTCCAGTTTTGTTGAGATATAATTACATAGAATATTATGTAAGTTTAAAGTGTAGAACATCATGATTTAAGAAATGTATATATTGTGAAATAATTGCCACAATAAATTTAGTTAACATCCATCACCCCACCTAGTTGCAATTTTTTTTTCTTATGATTTTTAAGATGTAGAGTTGTAGCAATTTTCAAATCTGTAATACAGTAGTGTTAATTATAGTCACCATGCTGTACATTATATCCCAAATCATGTAATTCCATGAACTACGTAGGTTTTTGAAGCTCTGGCTTTGATGAAAATGGTCATCAATTTTCTTTTTTTTTAATTTTTTTTTTTTTAACGTTTATTTTTGAGACAGAGAGAGACAAAGCATGAACGGGGGAGGGTCAGAGAGAGGGAGACACAGAATCTGAAACAGGCTCCAGGCTCTGAGCTGTCAGCACAGAGCCCGACGCGGGGATCGAATTCACGGACTGCGAGATCATGACCTGAGCCGAAGTCAGCCGCTTAACCGACTGAGCCACCCAGGCGTCCCAATCAATTTTCTAAAATTAAGTTCTGGTGATAAAAAGGATAATATTTGTTTCGGCACCATGTATACTATAACGGGATTGATCCTGAAAAGGTTAACATGGCTTCTTGTCAAGGGTGACCCTCAAATTTGTTAGGTATTCTGTGTTTTGTCAGGAGGCTGCAGCCTTAGGATTTCCCAAACTTCATTCAGTCTTGAACCATTTTCAGATTTTTTGCTGTAACTGAGTAATCATGTATTATTATTTAGTGCCTTGTTTTGTTATGTTGCTTTACATTTTTTTTTTTTTTTAATGTTTATTCTTGAGAGAGAGAGAGAAAGGGAGACAGAGACAGAAAATGAGCTGCGGAGGGGCAGAGAGGGAGACACAGAATCCGAAGTAGACTCCAGGCTCTGAGCTGTCAGCACAGAACCCAATGTGGGGCTCGAACTCAGGAGCCATGAGATCATGACCTGAGCCGAAGTTGTAAGCTAAACTGACTGGGCCACCCAGACACCTCTGTTATGTTGCTTTAAAAGAACCCTAAATTTAAAAGGAATATTGGCATATATGTAGTAAAAGAAAAAACAATGCGTTTCACATAAATACGTAACTACTACTAAAAAACAAAACAAAACAAAACAAAAAACCTGTACCTATGTTTGCTATTTAAAATCATTTCAAAAAACACTGTAAACAAAGACACCACACTCTCAGGGACACTGCTCCAAGTTGAAAGAGGAATTTGAAGCACCCTTTGAAAGGATACATTTATAGGAAAAGTTTGGGGAACAGGGAACCCACAAAATTTTCTCTAAATCTGGGATTAAGAATGTATTTGGGGAACAGGGAACCCACAAAATTTTCTCTAAATCTGGGATTAAGAACGTGTTAGTGCTTTTTATATTTAAGAATGAAAGTACATACCAGTGAAGGGACCACCATAGAAACCCATATATATTTCCTACACTTCCTCGTTTGTTTGGAAGCTGCCTCAAACTGAAGTCTTCTAGCAGGAACTTGGAACTTAACCACTTTTTTCTAACTGCACGACCAGCACAGTGCTAAGTAAATAGTAAACTCTCCATAAAGATTTGTTTAAAACACAAAAACACAGGCAAAAAATGTGCCTTTTGTTCCTTTATACACACAGAACTTGTGAAGAAAATGATATTCATAGTTTGGAAATGTTTGGATTTTGATTTTTGTCTTTGCTATCAATTTGCCTTAGGCACTTGAGCTCGACTTCAAGAGATTGGCCATTTGTTAAATGAGAGGACTGATAGTGCTAGCCATTCATTCCAAAGAGATGGAAAGACTATTTAAAAGCTCTAAAATGACATAAGATGGGGTTTAAAAATCAGTTTTCCTGATTCATTGTCACAGTTCATTTAAATATAAGGTTCACCAAATATTATAACTTGTAAATTAGGAAATTATTATTGGTTAGAGAAATGGTGGTGACTCTATCTTTTCTAAATACTTGAAAATTTTTATGTATCAGCTACACAGATGGATCCTTCAATTAAGTTGACTATGTGACAGAGGGGGACAAAAAGAGGCTATTATTGGAAATAAAAACCAACTTTTTATTAAGTTCAACTTTTATCTATTAAAGTAATAATCCAAAATTATGGCCTCCAGCCCCTTCTTTATTTCTTATGTGTATATTTAATAGAAAAATTTAATGACATATTTCCATTAAATATTTTATCATGGTTTTAAAATTTAACATATTACCAATCTTTGGAAATATAGATATAAATCTCTTGTAATTTTCAGATTTTATTCTATTAGCTATTTCTTTCTTTAAAAAATTTTTTTTGGGGGCACCTGGGTGGCTCAGTCGGTTAAGCATCCGACTTCGGCTCAGGTCATGATCTCACGGTCTGTGAGTTCGAGCCCCGCGTCGGGCTCTGTGCTGACAGCTCAGAGCATGGAGCCTGTTTCAGATTCTCTGTCTCCCTCTCTCTCTGACCCTCCCCCGTTCATGCTGTCTCTCCCTGTCTCAAAAATAAATAAACGTCAACAAATTTAAAAAAAAAATTAAAAAAAAAATTTTTTTTTTTTAACGTTTATTTATTTTGAGACAGAGAGAGACAGAGCATGAACGGGGGAGGGGCAGAGAGAGGGAGACACAGAACCAGAAGCAGGCTCCAGGCTCTGAGCCATCAGCCCAGAGCCCGACGCGCGGCTCGAACTCACAGAACGTGAGATCGTGACCTGAGCTGAAGTCAGACGCTTAACAGACTGAGCCACCCAGGCGCCCCTAGCTATTTCTTTCTTAAACTTTAGTGATTTAAATGCTTTATTTACTCTTTTGTTTATGCTTCTTGGAAGCCTACTCTTAAAATAAAAGAAGGCTTAGAATGCCAAAATCCGCTGGTAGATTAACAAAAAAAAAAGTCCATTGTATTACTCACATTATTTAGCACCAATGAGTGTAGTCTAATTGATACTTCTAGGATTCAAATTCATAAAAATCAGAGATTTTAAGTCAGTGATATTTTATTAGAGAAGAAAGCCACTGAAATTGAATATTTGATTGTCAGGGAACAAAAAAGAACTGCTTATCATTTGAAATTATTAGTCTAGAGCTTTCTTTTACTTTAAAAAAATGTTTTTGAGACAACTATATGGAAAATCAAGGCTTTTAACATTTTACAATAGGTATCAGCTGTAATTGGCTGTAGTTAGTCCCAGGAAATGAAGTGAGCTAAAGTTATGGTAATATAAACACAAATGTTTTATTTCCATCTGAAAGAAGAAAGGTTTTTGATGTCTCCCGGTGTGGATATTTATTGGAGGAAAGTCCACTGCCAGGCTGCATTCCCCTGCAGTTGATTTTTAAATATGGTGCTAAACAGGAAATATCATGAACGATGTGACCATCTGTCAAGTGTGAATGGAGTCAGAGCAAGTGGACAGAATCTGCGCAAAGCAAGGCAAATGCATCGGAGTACAGTTTGAAGAATTTTAAACTCATGAAGCTGTGAACCTAGGGTGTATAATGTTTATTTCACATACTTGTGGTTCTTGTGTAACTGTGTTCGTTGTAGCTCTTGTCACAACTGTGGTAATTTTCACTAAGTAAATTTAAATAACATCTCGTTCCGTTTTCAGATGTGCTTTAGAATATCTGGAACCTTTTAGGAGTTTTCTTGTGAAATCCTTAGGAGTTTTTTCCTAGCCAAAAAACCAGTTTTCACAGTAATTATAAATTGGGAATGCAGGTAAGAAAGAGGAAGGAAGAAACACAAAAGGGTGCTTTATGTAATCCCACTCCTCTGCTCTGTTCAAAGGTGTCAAAAAGAAATCAGGGATTGTTAAAACTCATACTGAGGGATTTTAGAAGGCATCATATTGGTGACAAGTTACAATGAAAACTTTTCATTATAAATGCTCTCAGCTAACAGTATGACATCTCATCTTAGTAATCAGTGGAGAAAAAGTTCTTTCTGGCAAAGTAAAGTGTATTCTAAAGTAATTTTTTTTTGAGATGGAAATGTAGATAGAGTAATCATTTAAGTAGAGCTTTAGGAGTAAAATGATACATCTATCACTTAGTTATACATGTCATATACATTTTTATTGAAATGTAGATGGCTATACCTTTATCAAATTACAGTTTTATTATTTCGTTGCTGTTTACATTAACTTCCATTAACTCTGTTGTGATTCATAGTTTAAAAAGGGCCACAGAAATTACTTTCATCATTTCACAATTTTAAAATAAGTATCAACATAAGGCTATCCTGTTCCTTTAATGGATCAGTTTAATCCTTAGTAATGTAACCCTTTAAAGGCTACATGTCACAGATAGCATTTTTACTTGAAGAAAGTAAACATAAAAGAACTTTAAAGTTTTTAGTATCTGTTTCCTTTACTGATTTTAATGGACTTCCAAAACAATCAAGGGCAGTGGGTGGCCTATTTCTGGCAGAGCCAATTTTTAAGTGCATGTATTTCTTTTTCGATGTTGACTTCTTACCTGGAGCATATGTGCTCTCTTTTATTTTATTTTATTTATTTATTTTTTATTTATTTTTTAAATTTTTTTTAACGTTTATTTATTTTTGAGACAGAGAAATGTGCTCTCTTTTAATTATATTTGTCAAATCAGCTTATTGAAATGCCAAGTAATGGGATGTTGCTTTTCAGCAATCAATTTGAAAATCTGCCCTTTACCAATTTCAAATGATTAAAAAAAAACACACATGTTCATGCTTAGATACACACTGCATATATGAAAGGAGTTATAAAGATGTGTGGATCTTGTAGTAATGATTGTATTACCTGCATATTATTGAAATTAACACATTACTTCATGTCTATTTATTGAAGGCCTTCTCACACATTGCTAGAACAGCTTATTTTTGTTGGGCTACTACTAATAGGTCCTTTGCTAAATGCATTCAATTCCATATATTATTTAGTCTTCACCATAATCCTAAGGTGTGTATTGTTTGTCTCCATTTGCTGAGAACATGAAGACAAACATAACAGCTTACTCAAGGACATACTCCTAGAAAGTGTTAGCTTAATGATTGTAATTTCCATCTATCTTTAGATAGAGCCATGATGAATAGTAGCCTGCTATGAAATCTATCTTGTAGAATTCATAGTTTCATGAAATACTCCTGTGCCAATGATGGCTTTATCGCCATTGAATTCTGCTATACTCATCCTTCCAAATTTGTCTTTCTTTTCTTTGGTGCCTTTTCGTAGTCTCCTTTGTATTAAATGCAGGAGAGAGGCCAAGGCCAGCAATGGTGGCTCTGGTTGATAATCACCAAGATGGTCTGGAGCAAAAACAGAGTTGAGGATAGAAACCAGGGAGGCACCAGTGATCTGATCAAGTTTGTGCTTTGGGGGAATGAATATGACAGCAGATAAACTCTGAGGAAGAGAATATAGCAGTAAATTGCCACTCCAATTCAAACATAGTTTTTTAGGATTCTCCTGCCAACAGTGACTTGAGAAGACAATCCTTGAGAAGTCCGTGACAATTCTCTCAGTGATTCTTAGCTCTGCCTTTTGTTTATGGCTTCATCATTTACATCATCATCTTTCCCTGAAACCATTTTTATTGCCTTCTAGCACTATCTTTTGGAAAAGTGAATTCTCCAAGTTTGTTAGCCACTCTATCAACTAGAACTTCCAGTGAAGAAAATATTATTATATCTGTTTTACGTAGGAAAACAAGACAGAATAGTCAATTTCTTAAAAAGTAACATAGCTAGAAAGAAGCAGCAGAAACAAGATACGGAAGTGAGTGACCATAAGCCTAGGACTCTTTCTGTTAAAGTACAGTTGCCCTTTAATGAGGTTAAGGTTTTTTTTTTCTTCAGAAGAAAAAAGTAGTAGAAGATATTATTATAAGTACTAATAGACTAATATGATCAACTTCTAAATCCCCTGCAGATATTCATTAGGATATTGCAACAAAGTGGATTTTTCTGGTAATAGTTGTTGTCTTAAATGCCAGCTACTTTTGATTTTAAGTATATTTGGTGGAGATCTTATAAAAGTATATGTCATACTTCTCCATTTGTTTAACAACAAATGGGTAACCATTTGTTGATGACTTTGTGATAACATGAAGATCATTTACTACACTTTGATTTTTCCTTAAGGGCTGTTTGCTTGTTTATTAGATAGTTCTGGATGGTTATGCTGCCTGAGTCCTTACATATGCTTTTTGTAATTGGTCAGCCACTGTTCTTTATGTAAAATTGCCATTCTTTTTTTTTAAAAAATATTTTTAACACAGGTATAATTAACAGTGTTATATTAATTTTGGTTGTACAATATAATGATTCAACAATTTTATATATTACTCAGCGCTCATCTCCTTAAGTGTGCTCTTAATCCCCTTCACCTGTTTCACCCATCCCCCCATCCTCCTGCCCTGGTAACCAATAGTTTGTTCTCTGTATTTAAGAGTCTGTTTTTTGTTTGTTTGTTTCTTTCTTTCTTTCTTTCCACATATAAATGGTATCATGTGGTATTTGTCTTTCTCTAACTGATTTATTTCACTTAGCATTATACTCTCTAGCTCCATCCGTGTTGTTGCAAATAGCAATATTTTATTTTATTTTTTTAATTACTAATATTCCATTGTATATATATATATATATATATATATATATATATATATATATATATGCCATATCTTCTTTATCCATTAATCTATGGATGGACACTTGAGTTGCTTCCATATCTTGGCTATTATAAGTAGTACTGCAATAAACATATGGGTGCATTTATCTTTTCAAATTAGTGTTTTTGTATTCTTTGGGTAAATACCTAGTAGTGGAATTACAGGATCATATCGCAATTCTATTTTATTTTTATTTTTATTTTAAGAGGGAGAGGGCACAGGTGAATGAGGGACAGAGGGAGAGGGGGAGAGAGAGAGAGAGATTGAGAGAGAGAGAGAGAGAGAAAGAGAGAAGCGGGGCTTACCTGAAGAGGGGCTTGAGCTCATCCAATGTGAGACTTGAACTCACTATCTGAGATCATGACCTGAGATGCTTAATGACTGAGCCACCCAGGTTCCCATCTATTTTTATTTTTTGAGGAACCTCCATATTTTCTTTCACAGTGGCTATATCAGCTTGCATTATCACCAACAATGCATGATGATTCCTTTTTCCCCACATTCTCTCTGATACTTTTTGTTTCTTGTGTTTTTAATTTTAGCCATTCTGACAGGTGGGAGGTGATATTGTGGTTTTGATTTGCACTGATGATGAGTGATATTGAGCATCTTTTCATGTGTCTGTTGACCATCTGTATGGTCTTTTTTGGAGAAATGTCTGTTCATATCTGCCCATTTTTAATTGGATTATCTGTTTTTTGGGTATTAAGTTGAATATCTGCTTTATATATTTTGGATATTAACCCCTTATTGGATATATCATTTGCAGATATCATCTCCCATTTGGTGGGTTGTCTTTTTGTTTTATTGATGGTTTTCCTTGGTGTGCAAAAGCTTCTTGTTTTAGTGTAGTCCCAATAGTTTAATTTTGCTTTTGTTTCCCTTGCCAAAGGAGACATATCTAGAAAAATGTTTCCATGGCTGATGTCAAAGAGATTACTGCCTATATTTTCTTCTAGGAATTTTATGGTCTTAGGTCTCACATTTAGGTACTTAATCCACTTTGTGTTTATTTTTGTGTATGGTGTAAGAAAGTGGTCCAGTTTCATTCTTTTTCATCTCTAGTTTTCCTAGAACCCTTTGTTGAAGAGACCTTTTTCCTAATATATATTCTTGCCTCCTTTGTCGTATATTAGTTGACCATAATCATAGGTTTACTTCTGGGTTCTCTATTCTGTTCCATTGATCTATGTGTCTGTTTTTGTGCTAGTCCCGTACTGTTTTGATTACAATAACACTGAACTGCTGGGTGCTCTCCCTGCATTGTCCTCTGAGAGGCTTTTGTTGTTGGTGGTGGAGAGGCTGCTGTCAGACCAGATGTCTGCTCCCAGTCGGTCTGTTGGGGTTGCAGTGACCCTGAACTACCAGGTTCTGTCTTTGTGCTGCCCCCTGTGAAGTTTTTGTTGGTGGCATGGCCAGCAGTCAGATCAGATGTCTGCCCCAAGCCCACTGCTAGGGCTGCTGTGGAACTGGTATGTGTGGTTATCTTTCTCTCTCTGCAAGGTAAGAGTCATTTTGGAGTGGAGCTGGCCAACTGTCGGAGCTGCTTGCATAAGGAGATGCTTGTGGTGGCTTTGAATGGACTCCTGCCAAGGTTAGGTTGAATGGAGCAGTCAGCAGGAGAATGTGGGGGCAGGGCATGAGGTGTTAGCAAGCTAGGTGGCCAGTGTTCATGCTAGTTCTGGCAGTTGCCTGGGTATCTTGGCTGGAGGTGGGGAGAGAAATGGCACCAGCTCTTATTTTTGGAGAAGTCTCCTAAAGATCCCTGCCCCTCCTGCGCACATTCTGGTGCTAGTAAATAAGTCTCCTTCCCTTATACCCCAGGGACTTTGCAAACTGCTGCTTCCATGCTGTATCTCCTTGAGGCTGTTGGTTATGCTGTCTCTTTAAGGGTGAGGACTGTTTCCTGTTGTCCTCTGGGTCTTTCAGAGCCAAGCCCTGAAAGTTTTTAACGTTGATTTTTAAAGTTCCTGGTGCTGAGTCCCACTGATTGTAAAAACTCATGAAATTAAGACCCTCTGCTTTTCAAAACCATGTGTTATGGGGATTTGTCTTTCCAGTGCAGTCCCCCATGTGTGGGGTGCTTCGTGTGGGGTCTCTTCCTCTCCCTTCTCCGTACGCATTGTGTTCCTCTCATTTGTGGTTAGTCTTGCAAGTTAGTTTGGTTCTTGACCATGCCTCCACCTTTCCTACCATTTTCAATGTGACCTCCTCTCTCTGGTTAACTGTAGAGAGTTTGTTCTGGCAGTCTTTGGATTGTTTTCTGGGTTATACTGATGTGGGGGTTATCTAGGTGTTTCCATGAGACAAGGAACTGTCTTATATCCCGCCATCTTCCCTGGAAGTCTAATACTGCCATTCTTTAGCAGCTACTGTCTCACTTCTCATTTGCTGTTCCTAGTTAGCATAACATTGGGAAATATTGTGGCTCAAAGAACTATAGCTTTAGCAAAAATACATAGTCTATGGATGAGGGAAGACCTGAGTAACTCCTTTATGAATACATGTTAGGATATGGGCTTCTGTAAATACAAGCACTGTGGAGGAGCTGCTTTTGACCTTTTGGTTTGTTGGCTGGGTTCTAAATAATTAAAATTGCAAGAAAACTCATCTGTGTGTAAATGAAGTGCCCCTGAACCTTTTTTTTTTAGGCCTGGATCCCCCCCTTGCCTGCTCTGCCCCATCATTAGGACAGGCCAATAACTTGAAACAAGTAGGGACAAATCTATGCTATCAAAAAACAATGTGCTTTGAGGAACTTTTAGTTTATTCGGTGGATTTTCAGTGGCATTTGGATTAGATTGGCAACTTCCCTGCTGATGAAAGTATGATGTTAGAAATGGGCTAAGATTGTCAGAACATTATGTTTAGCCACCATCAGGCCTGTGTCTTTTATACTTAACATGTTGAGAAGCAGTAGACAGATTAGCAGCCTCATTTTGGGGGAAGTAACTGATAGTATCTTCTTCTCAGGAAACCATGGATTTGTTTTATTGTCATTTTTTTCTCTTCCTTTCTTTAATTGAAGTGAAATTCACATAACATACAACTCATTTCAAAGTGTACAATTTAGTAGCATTTAGTGCAATTTAAGTGTTGTTCAACAACCACCTCTAGTTTCAAAAGTTTTCATCATCTCCAGAAAAACACCCCATACCTATTTAAGTGTTCACTCTCTATCTTCTCCTCTCCATATCCCCTGGCTACCATTATCTGGTTTTTGTTGCTCTGTATTTACCTATTCTGGATATTTTATATAAACGAATCATACAATATGTGACATTTGTGTCTTTCTTCTTTCACTTAGTATAAAGTTTTTGAGGCTCATTCAAGTTGTGGCATATATCAGTGCTTCACTCCTCTTTATGGCTGAATAATAGTCATATATATCACAATTTGTGTATTTGTTGATAGGTGGTTAGGTTGTTTCTACCTTTTGGCTATTATAAATAAGGTTGCTATAAATATTTGTGTACAAGTTTCTTTGTGGACATGTGTTTTATTTTTTATGGATATATATCTAGGATGTAATTCCTGTGTCATATGGTAATTTTTTTTTAACTTTTAAAGGCTTTTGTATTAGGTCAAAAGTGGCCTCACAGAATGTGTTATGAAGTGTTCCCTCCTATCTTCTGAAAGAGTTTGAGAGAATTTGTGTTAAATCTTTAAATATTGGTAAAATTCACCAGTGAAATCCCGTCTGGTTCTATATTTTTGTTTGGAGGTTTTTGATTACTGATTTAATCTCTTTGCATTTGATTTTCTTTATTCATAGCAGTTATTTTTATAAAGTCACTGAAAACACTGAATTAGAGAATATTGAGCCATTGCTTTTAGTGGAAGCACAGGATTAGGTTTCTGGGAGCTTCTGGTCACAAATTTTTGTCA